>NW_006921945.1:1079528-1116146 GCF_000298275.1 Orycteropus afer afer | reverse complement strand
TAGGACCATTGTCTGCCAACCCTATATATGATCTTGGATACACCAAAAGGGAATTTCTTAAGCTGAAAGGACTGAGGAAAAAATTTAAGCCTTGAGTTGCAATATTGAAAGATTCTTTGGACAAAATACTGAATGATGCAGGAAGCATCAAATGAAGATGGAAGGAATACACAGAGTCACTGTACAAAAAAGACCTGGTCGATCTTCATCCATTTCAGGAGGTGGCATGTGATCTAGAACCAATGGTATTAAAGGAAGAAGTCGAAGCTGCACTGAAGGAATTGGTGAAGAGCAAGGCACCAGGAATTGACAGAATATCCAATGAGATGTTTCAACAGATGGATGCCCCACTAAAGGCACTCACTGGGCTATGCCAAGAGATTTGGAAGACAACTACCTGGCCAAATGACTGGAAGAAATCTATATTTGTACCCATTCCGAAGAAAGGTGATTCCACAGAATGTGGAAATGATCAAACAATATCATTAATATCACATGCAAGTAAAATCTTGCTGAAGGATAATTCAAAAATGGTTGCAGCAGTATATTAACAGAGAACTTCCAGAAATGCAAGCTGGTTTCAGGAGAGGACATAAATGAGGATGTCATTACTGATGTCAGATGGATCTTGGCTCAAAGCAAAGAATACCAGAAAGATGTTTACTTGTGTTTTATTGACTATGCAAAGGCATTTGATTGTGTGGATCATAACAAATTATGGGTAACATTGAGAAGAATGGGAATTCCAGAGCACTTGATTGTACTCATGAGGAACCTGTACATAGACCAGGAGGCTGTTATTTGAACAGAACAACGGAACACTGCATGGTTTAAAATGAAGAAGGGAGTGCGTCAGGGTTGTATCCTTTCACCATACTTGTTCAGTCTGTATGCTGAGCAGATAATCTGAGAAGCTGGACTATGTGAAGAAGAATGTGGCATCAGGATTGGAGGAAGAATCATTAACAACCTGAGATATGCTGATGATACAACTTTGCTTGCTGAAAGTGAGGATGACTTGAGGCACTTACTGATGAAGATTGAAGAATACAGTCTGCAGTATGGATTACATCTCAATATAAAGAAAACAAAAATCCTCACAACTGGACCAATAAGCAGCATCACAATAAATGGAGAAAAGATTGAAATTGTCAGACTTTACATTGCTTGGTTCTACAATTGACGCCAATGGAGACAGCAGTCAGGACATCAGATGACGTGTAGCACTGGGCCAGTCAGCTGCAAAGGACCTCTTTCAAGTGCTGAAGAACAAAGATGTCTCCTTGAGGACTAAGGTGCACCTGACCCAAGCCATGGTATTTTTCATTCGCCTCATATTCATGTGAGAGCTGAACAATGAATAAGGAAGACCAGAGAAGAGTTGATGCTGTGCGTTCTGGTGTTTGCAAAGAATGCTGAAAGTACCATGGTCTGCTAACTGAACCAAAACTCACTGCCATTGAGTCGGATCCGACTCATAGTGACCCCTCCTTAGGTTTCTGAGGTGATACCACTGCGGAAGTAGGTTGCCCAACCTTCCTTCTGAGGAGTGGCTAGTGGGTTTGAACTGCCAGGCTTCTGGTTAGTAGTCAAATGCCTTAGGCACTGTGCCACCAGAGCTCCCATGGACTGCTAAAAGACCTGACAAATCCGTCCTGGAGGAAGTGCAGCCAGAATGCTCCTTGAAAGCAAGAATGACCAGACTTCGTCTCACCTACTTTGGTCATGTTGCCAGAAAAGACCATCGCTGAAGAAGGATGTCATGATTGGTAAGGTGGAGGGTTGATGAAAGAGAGGAAGGCCCTCAGTGTGACAGACTGACACAGTGGCTGCGGCGATGGGCTCAAGTATAGCAGGGATCGCAGAGCTGGCACGGGACTGGGCAGTGTTTCGTTCTGTTGTGCATAGGGTCGCTGTGAGTCGGAGATGACTCGACGGCAGCTAACAACAACAACAACTATTGCAGACAAAATACTGCATTATCAGTAACAGCGAACACTGATCTGCAGGTGGACACATAGATAGACAGGTATGTGTAGGCAAATGGGAATATACCCACGGCCATACATAGGCTTGGCAGGTGATATTCCTGTATAGTATTTGTATGTGCTATAAAAATGTCCATATGCGGTTTAAATATAACAAGAGTCAAAGTTAGGATAACATCTCAGCTACAATTAATCACCTTGAGGGAGTGAGTCCCTGGGTCTGCAGGCTGGGGGCTGTGGTTGCTGGGGACATCGAGCTCAAGTTGCACAACATGGTGTACAAAAATATTGTTCGAGATCTTACTTTGGTGAGTAGCGACTAGGGTCTTAAAAGCTTGTGAGGGGCCATCTAAGATGCCGCTCTTGGTCTCTTGTCCAGAGTAAAGAAGAGTGAAGAAAATGAAAGACCCACGGAAACAGTTAATCCAAAGGACTAATGGACCATGAGAACCTCAGCCTGTGTGACCTTGAAACTAGAAGAACTAGATGGTGCCTGGCTACCAATGCCAACCACTCGGAAAGGGATCAAGTTGGAGATCCTGGATAGAGTGGGAGGAAAATGTGGAACCAACCTCAAGAGCATAAAAAAGACCAGGCTTCCTGGTCTGATAGAGACTGGTAGAACCCCTGAGACTGTGGCCCCGAATCACCCTTTGGACCTGGGATTGAACTCACTTCCTGGTTTAGCTCTCAACCAAACAATACCTAACTTGAACACCTACACCAGGATGATGCGCTTTTTAGAACAAGTCAACCATGGGAGACCAGAAGGGCAGCATTTGCACAGGGAGAATGGAAGGGAGGCAGGAATGCATAGGCAGCAAGGACACAGAGACAGGGTGACCACAGGGAGGAAGGGGAGAGGAGAGCTGTTACTGCGGGAAGTGTAACCAGTGTCACAAAACAACATGTGTGTATGAACAGCTCAATGTAGAAATGAATCTGCTTTGTAAAATTCCACCCAAATCACAATAGAAAGTTAAAAAAGAAAAAAGAATTATTCATATTCCAAATGTGCTTTTATATTTAGCGTCATTGCACTTACAGTCTTCAAACAAACTGATTGAGGGTTAACCAAGATACAGTTATGTGGTCAGATCTGTAGTGTACATGCAGCTCAATGGATCTTCACATCTGTGTACACCATGTCGCCACCACTCAGATCAAGGTCAGGAACACTTCTAATACCAGGGATGCCCCCTCATGCCCACTTCCAGCCAACAACTCCTGCCAAAGGTCACCACCCTTCTGACTTATATCACCATGGGTTTCTGTTGAATTTCTTATAAATGGAGTCATAGTATGTGGTCTTTTGTGTCTGATTTCTCTCACTCACTGTTATGTTGCTAGGACTCAGCTAGGTTGTTAATTGCTGTCTGGCAGCAGTCAGTCCCTTTTACTGCTGGGAGTCATTCCATTATATGAATATATCACAATTTATTTATCCATTCCACGGTTTGTGTAGTTTCCAGTCTTGGCTATTATGAATGAAACAGTTATGAATATTTTTGTACATGTCTTTAATTGCACATATATTTTCAAAGTTCATGTTTTTCTTATAAGAAGAAAAGGAGAGGAGAAAAAGAATATTGATAATAATAACAACTGACACATATTGAAAGCTTAGTATGTGCCAGGAAGTACAGTAAGCAATTAACCAAATGCGCTATATCTGTAGTCCATGCATACATTTTTGCTATGCTAATGAACTTTCTTGCTTATTTTATAGCTGCCTCCTCCCCCACTGCCACCCCACACCCACCACTAGAATGGGAGCTCATCAGATTGGGGGCTGAATTCCCAGCACCCAGTTATGGGATTGGCCCTGGAAGACTCTCAGTAAATGTTCCTACTTAGAGCTATTTTCTGAAAGATTATTTGTCACCAGGTTGTTTTTGAATTCAGTAGGCATTTGTCCATGAAATTGTCTTAGACTGTTCTAACCCAAGCTGTTGTTACTGAACTAGATTTGAACTTGAATGGATCTTATAGACATAATATCGAGTAAAAGAAGCTAGACACAGAAGGCTACACACTACATAATTTCATTTATTTGAAGTTCAAGAATGGGCAAAGCCAGGATGCCAAGACTTCTTACACTTTCAACTTCTAAGAGGACAGCTCTTTTAATTATTTCCTGATGTTTTTGTGCCCTTTTCACTGTTGACCCCATGTTAAGCGGCTTTATTTTCCTTTTTTAAAAAATTGAGTCTTAAGTAACATACAGTGTAATTCCCAGATCTTGTGTTCTCTTTGGTATGTGTTGACAGTTGGGTGTTACTTTCATCCCCAGTACAGTACAGAACATTTCTGTCACCCCAGAAATTCCCTCATGAATCCCCCACCTTCCTCCAGCCCCAGGCACCCAGACAATCATGGATTGACTTCTGGTATAGATTAGTTTTGCCTGTTCTTGGACTACGTATACATGGAAACATACAGTAAATACTTGTCTCGGTTCTCCAGTGCTGCTGTAACAGAATTACCACAAGTGCATGGCTTTAACAAACAGGAATCTATTCTCTTACAGTTTAGGAGGCTAGAAGTCCAAACTCATAGTGCTGGCTCCAGAGGCTGGGTGAAGGCCCCTCCTCCCAGGCCCACTGGTGCTGGAGGCTTCTTGTAACTTGTGCACCTTCTGGCTGCTGAGGCTGACAACCCCAAGATCAGCAGGTAAAATGGCACAATCCTGAGATGGCAGGCAACATGGCAGGCCTCTGGAACAAGTCCAGAAACTGGAGATGCAGACTCGGCCGAGTACAGGATCCAATGTGCCAAAAACCTAGAGACCTTTTTCTTAGGTTCTGCATATATACTGAAAGCAGGCCACACCCCAAGGCAACTACTTAGCTGCTCACAGCAGATTCCACCATGGAGGTGATTACAGTCGCATTCACGGGAAATAACTACATCCAGCTGCCCAGCCACTGAAAACCGTGACCCAGACAGGTTGACACATAACCTTAACTACCACAGTACTCTTTTGTGATCATAGTATTTGACACTCACCTTTGTGTGTATTTTTTAAAATGCATTTTATTGAAATATAATTTATGTGCAGTGATATACACAAAACTAAAGTGGCATGGGTCAATGCATTTTTTTTTTTTTTTGCAGTGTTCCTTCCCCTCCCCTCCCATCCCTGGTAACCAGCAAAGACAGTTTCCTTCTATATACAAATCTTTCCTTGACTTTTTACAATAACGAAGTAATACGATATCTGCCCTTCTGTGATTGACATTTCACTCAGCATAATGTCTTCCAAGTTCATCTTTGTTATATTGTGTTTTGCAGATTCTATGTTATTCTTTAGTGTTGCATAGTATTCCATTGTATGTGTGTACCATAGTTTGGTTATCCATTCTTCTGTTGATGGGCACCTAGGTTGTCTCCATCTCTTACTATTGTAAATAGTGCTGTGGTGAACATGGATGTGCACAGATCTGTTCTTGTCATGCCTCTTATTTCTTTAGGGTATATATCTAGTAATGGGATTGCTGGGTCAAATGGTATTTCTAATTCCAGCTTTTTAAAGAATCGCCATACTGTTTTCCACAATGGTTGTATCATTTTACAGTCCCACCAGCAGTGTATGAGAGTCCCAATCTCTCCACATCCTTGCCAGCATTTCTTATTTTCTGTCTTGCTGAACTTTGCCATTAGTGCTGGGGTGAGATGGTATCTCATTGTTTTGAGATGGCTGATGGCTAATGATCGTGAGCATTTCTTCATGTATTTGCTGGCTGCCTGAATATCCTCTTTGGTGAAGTGTCCATTCATGTCTTCTGCCCATTTTTAAATTGGATTGTTAATCTTTTTGTTGTTGAAGTATTGAAATTTTCTATAAATTTTAGAGATAAGTCCCTTGTGAGGTATGTAATTATCAACAGATATGAATTTGTTGCTGTCATTTTGTTATGTGCTTTCTTGGGGTGTTGATTTCTTTGTTCCCTATAATTTTCTATGCTGAGCTCGTATTGTTTATGAATCATGTTATCACTTCCTTTGTTACTACTGTTTTAGTATTTGCTAAATATTTGTGCTGGTTCTCTTTTTAATTTTGATGTGAAGGTTTATCATTTTTCTTTGAGGTTACCCTATGATATATAATTTTCTTCCCAAGTTTAGAACAGTCTATTCTATCTTGTAGTTGTATTGACTTCCCTACCATTTAGAAGTTCTGTAACTACACAGTTTTTTCCCTCTTTTTGGTTTGTAGTTGTCCTCATTTGCCAGTTGATGTCTCTGGTTCCCTGTTTGCAATCTTGTAGGCTTATTTACTTTGGATACTTCCATAGCTAGGTTGGTTTCTGAGTTATGTCATCATGTGTGTTAATTATTGATTGTTGTTTGCTGTTGTTGGTTCTCTATCCAAAGGACTCCTTGAGCATATCTTGTCAGGTTGGTCTTGTTTTAACAAATTAACTTAATTTCTGCTTATCTGGAAATGTCCTAATTTCATCATCATATTTGAGGGACAGTTTTGCTGGGTACATCATTCTTGGTTGGAAATTTTTCTCTTGCAGGGTTTTATATATACTATCCCATTGTCTTCTCACCTGCATGGTTTCTGCTGAGAAATCCAAGCTTAGTCTTATTGGTTGCCCCTTGTAGGTAATTTTTCATTTTTCCCATGCTGTTTTTAGGATTCTTTGTCTTTGGTTTTGGTGAGTTTGATGATGATATGTCTTGGTGATTTTCTTTTGGGATCTATCCTGTTTGGGGTCTGTTGGACTTCTTGAATGGATGTATTCTCATCTTTCATCATACCAGGAAAATTCTCTTCCAACAAATCTTTGACAATTTTCTCTGTGGTTTTATTTATCTTTTCCTGTTCTGGAATTCCGATTACATGTAGGTTATTCCTTTTGATGATATCCCACATGAACCTTAGGCTTTCTTCATTTTGTTTTGATCTTTTTTCTGATTGATCCCTTTCCAAAGAAATATTGAGGTATTTGCCTTCAATCTCACTAATTCTGTCTTCCATTGATTCAATTTTATTCCTTTGCCCATTCAATGTGTTATCTGTTTCTGAAAATTTAGTATTAATCTTCTGGATTTCTGTCTGTACATTTTGTATCATCTCTAATTTTTCATTTATTTTATCATTTTGTTTTTGTATTATCTTTTGAAATTGTTCTAGGGTTTTCTCTGTGTTTTCCTCAATTTTGTCAGTGTTTTCCATGATCTGTCTCTCAATTTGTTGAATATAATTCCTTTACATTTTTTTATCAGGGAGTTCCAGTGCTGCGTCTTCCTCAGGGATGTGTTTTGGGTCCGTATCCTGGTCCTTTGTTTCTCCTGCTTTATCTTGCTTCTTTGTGTGGACTGTGATGCTCTGCTGTCTCTGAGGCATTGTGACATTTTTGTGTTTATATTTGATTGGTGATTGTATGTTGGAGTGACTTCCCCACAATTTTTATTTTCTTTGAGTGCCTAAGGCATTTGACTGCTAACCAGAAGGCTGGTGGTTCAAACCCACTCCTTAGAAGGAAGGTTGGGCAATCTACTTCTGTATTGATATCACCTCAGAAATCCAAGGAGGGGTCACTAGGAGTTGGATCTGGCTCGACAGCAGTTGCATTGTATGTTATCTGCAGGGTACTGTGCTCCTCTATTCATTAGTTGACAGCACTTATACACTCACCACCAGTCTCCTTTCCTGTTGTCAGCCTTCCATATGTGCTTGCCATCCTTGGCAAATGGATCCTATTCTTAGCTCCCTGGAATCCAAATGAGAATGCTGTCACTTTAAAATCCAAAACTGCTGCAGCTTGTAAACAATCAAAATGGCTGCACCCTCTGGACAGCCAAAAGTTCACAGCTCAGGTTGCCTCCCTCCTTGCTGTTTCCCTTCCTAGTCATAGGCCACCAGCGCAGTCGTCCCTGCGGCCCTTGGCAACCAGCACTGATCTTTAGGTCAATTCTCAGGTCCCAACACCACTTGGAAATATTCAGGCTGACAGTCCATTGCTCTGACCATCTCTGTAAACCAAAACCAAACCAAACTCACTGACATTGTGTTGGATCTGACTCATAGCGACCCCACCTTAGGTTTCCGAGGTGGTGTCACTATGGAAGTAGATTGCCCAATCTTCCTTCTGAGGAGCAGCAGGTGGGTTTGAACCACCAGCTTTCTGATTAGCAGTCAAACGCCTTAGGCACTATGCCACCAGAACTCCCAGACATCTCTGTACTCAACTGTTTTTGTTCAGGTTTTTCTACTGGTTGGTGCCTAATCCATTTCTGTGTACTTTCTTTCCTAGCTCAGGGCTCCAGGATTATCTTCTGTATCTCTGTCAATTGATTGCTCTTTTCATTGTGGAGCAGGGTCTGTGTAGCTTGTCTGCCTATTCTGCCATCTTACCGGAAGTCTCTTGTTGTGTGTATTTGTATTGCTGAGTAGTATGCCATTGTGTGACTCAGTTTGTTTCTTTACTGTTCTGTTGATGGACATTTGAGTTGTTTGTAGTTTTTGACTATTTTGAGTACATCTCTTACGAAAATTCTTGTCCAAGTCTTTTTTGTGGATGTAGGTCTTCATTTCTTTTGAGTAAGACCTAGAAATAGGATTAATTGTTAAGCGTATTTTACCTTTATAAGAATTTGACAGTTCTCTGAAGAGGTTGAACCCACCAGCAGTGTATGGAAGTTCCTGTTGCTCCATGTCTTTATTAACGTTTGGTGATGTCATGCCACTCTGCTTCCCCCAACACTTGTGATTATGCAACTCTACTTATTTTTCTCACTCAAGATAGACTTCGGGTCTGTGTTCGCAGCCCTACGCAGGTCCACCTCGTTCCTTTTCTTTCTTTCCTCTTTTTTGTTTTGTAATATGGCTGAGGCTTTCTTTAACCCTGAACACTTACTGTGCAGTCAACCTTCCTTGCTTATAAAAAGAAGCCCCTTAGCTCCTCCCAGCTTTCCCTGTCTCTGTTTGGCGAGTCATAAGTTCCCATGGGACTTCTAAGGCCAGACCACAATTTTCTATTAAATTTTTGCCTTTAACTGATTGAGACTGTAAACTGTTCAAAGGCAGGGACATTGTCTGATATAGTCATCATTATACCTCAAGCTCCCAGAACAGTGCTGATAAGTACTTGTTTAATGGATACATTTTAAAGCCATGGAAGTAAACATATTTAGCAATTTATTCATTTGGAGTTTCTGATAGTGCCAAAGTTAACTTTTTTTTTCCCCTCTTAGAAAGAAAATGCAACATGGTTTGGTGAAAAGGGTATGAAAATAAGCAAAGGAAAGAGACTGAAGTTATTAAGGATGAAACGGACTTTCTGTGTTGGTGCAGTATTTGGTTGTCCATATGGTATAATAATGGAGGGGGCTGCTGAGAGTTTTCATTCTACAAAACATCTCTTCCACCAGATTCTGGAACTCCTAAAACGTGTGCCAGTAGGGATTTATTCCTTGGCTTAAAGTATTCTTTTCCTGAGATTTCTTTTAAAATTCAAAATTTTAAGGAAGTTTCATTTGTATCTTTATAGATAATTCCTTTAACAGATTGCATTGCTAATTCTTTCCGGAGGCCCAGGGCAAGGAGATTCAGGAAGGAAGGGCAGGCCCAGGTGAGTTCACCTCAGGGCTTTGGTTTCTGTGAGTGAGGTTGGAGGTTGGGGAGGGGGTGGCCGTACGGATGGGTGTGTTTTGGGATGTGAATGTGGATTTAATGTTGAACTTGGGAAGCAGAGTGCAATAGGGAAGGTAATGAAAAAAATAAAATCTGTTTCAATTTTTTTCTAAAGTCAGTGAAACTGTTGAAGACTTAACTTTTGTGCTGTTAGTTGCTATGAGTTGGCTGTGGCGCGCAGCTACCTTACGTGTAACGGAATGAAATGTCACTCAGTCCTGTGCCGTCTGTGCGGTCACTGTATGCTTGACTCCACCGTTGAGGCCACTGTGTCTGTCCACATCACTGAGGTCCCTCGTTCTCACTGGCCCTCTACTTGACCGCCATGATGGCCTTTGTAGAGATCTGTCTTTCTAGATAATGTGTCCAAAGTCGGCGAGCTGAACTCTTGCCATCCTTGGTTCCAAGGAGAATTCTGGCTGTGTTTCTATTAAGACTTGTTCGTTTGTTCCTCTGGCACTCCAGGGTGTACTCAGTACCCTTTGCCAGCACCACAGGTGGAATTCATCAGCTCTTCTGCCAGCCTTTTTCACTGTCCAGCTTTCACTTGCATATGAGGAAATGGAAAAGACCATGGCTAGGGCCAGGTGTACTTTAGTCATCACCGAGACATGTTTAATTTTTAAAACTTTAAAGAGATCTTTTGCAGAAGATTTGTCCAGTGCAATATGTTGTTTGATTTCTGACTACCCTACTTTCACAGGTTTTGATTATTGATCCAAGTAGAATGAAATCATTGCAACTTCAGTTTCTTCATTTATCAAGATAGAATTATCGGTGCGGTTGTGAGGATTTTCATTTTCTTGACGTTCAGGTGTAATCCAGACTGAAGGCCATTGTCTTTGACCTTCATCAGTAAGTGCTTCACATCATCTTCGTTTTCGGCAGCCAAGGTTGTATCATCTGCATATGACAGGTTCAGAAAATCAGCCACGGAAACCCCACGGAGCGTGGTTCTACTCTGACACACTTAGGGTCAGTCGCGTGGTTGGAATTGACTCCATGGCAACTGGAAGCCTTGTATAGAAAGTGGCAAAGAGATTCCCTATTTCTGTCATTTCTAAAATCATGTACGAAAATGAACAATAGGCTCACATACTTTAACAGTTACATGCTTTGTTCTAAGAGATAAAACATACTGTGAAAATCTAAGGTGAAATTTATCTTTTAAACATAATCTTCAGTGAAATATTTGCAACAATTTCAATGTGCTTTTTAATTTTACTCTTTTATTTCACAATCGATCACTTAGTCAGGTAGCCTAAATCCAATGACTATCCAAAGAGGAGCCTTAGTTTTATTTTTTCAGTGTCTGATGTTTTCCAAGGGAGCTCTGGTGGCATAGTGCCTAAGGCACCTGACTGCTAACCAGAAGGCTGGCAGTTCAAACCCACCAGCCACTCCTCGGAAGGAAGATGGGGCAATCTGCTTTTGTAGTGATACTGCCTTGGAAAGCCAAGGAGGGGTTGCTATGAGTCATATCCGACTTGATGGCAATGAGTTTGGTTTTGGTAATGTTTTCCAAAAGGAGCCCTAGTAGCACAGTGGTTAAAGAACTTGGCTGCTACCTGAAAGACTGGCAGTTCGAACCCACCACCTGCTCTGTGGGAGAAATCTGTGGCAATTTGCTTCCATAAAGATTTACCTTATGAGGCCGTTCTCTTGCTATAGGGTCTCTGTGAGTCGGAATCAACTTGATGGCAGTGCTTTTGGTTTTGGAATGGTTTCCGCTTTGGCTCAAATGTTTTTGGTGAAATCTCCAGTTTTCACCTTCAGTATTTCATTTCTCATTCACTTTTATTAAAGGAGCAAATAAAAATAAAATATTCCGTAGTTGCACAAGCATTGTTCTGCTAAGCAAGATGGCTGTACTGATGAAACTAATCTCCTTCCATTGCTTCTATTGTAGATCATAACAAATTATACATAACATTGCAAAGAATGAGAATTCTACAACACTTAATTATGCTCATTCAGAACTTGTGCATAGACCAAGAGACAGTTGTTTGAACAGAACAAGAGGATACTATGTGGTTTAAAATCTGTGTCAGAGTTGTACCTTCACCGTACTTGTTTACTTTGTTGTTCAGTGCCGTTGAGTTGGCTCTGACTTATAACGACCCTGTGCACAGCAGAATGAAACACTGCCCGGTCCTGCCCCACCCTCACAATCCTTGCTACGCTTGAGCCCATTGTTGCAGCCACTGTGTCAGTCCATCTCCAGGGACTGGCTCCTTCTGACAACATGACCAAAGTAGGTGAAGCAAAGTCTGGCCATTCCTGCTTCTAAGGAGCATCCCAGCTGTACTTCTTCTAGGACACTTATCCCTCAGTTTGTTGTACTGTGGTGGCTTGTACCTTGTGGTGAGCTGGAAGCTATGCCACCAGTATTTCAGATACCAGCAGGGTCACCCATGGTGGACAGGTTTCAGCAGAGCTTCCAGACTAAGACAGACTGGGGAGAAGGGCGGGACCATCCACTTCTGAAAAACAACTGGCCCCTGGAAACTTTTTGAAAGCAGTGAAATATTGTCCAATATATTTAATCTGTATGCTGAGCAAATAATAAGAGAAACTAGACTACATGAAGAAGAGGGCACCATCAGAATTGGAGGGAAACTCATTAACAGCTTGCACTATGCAGATGACTTAACCTTGCTTGCTGAAGGTGAAGAGGACTTGAAGCACTTCCTGATGAAGATCAAGGATTACAGTCTTCAGTATGGATTACATCTCGGTACAAAGAAAACAAAAATCCTAATTAACGACCAGTCAGCAACATCATGATAAACGGAGAGAAGATTGAAGTTGTCAGGGATTTCATTTTACTTGGATCCACAATCACTGCCCATGGAGGCAGTGGTCAAGAAATCAAACAATTGCAGTGCATTGGGCAAATCTACTGCAAAGGACCTCGTTAAAGTGTTAAAAAGCAAAGGTATCACTTTGAGAGCTGAGGTGCGTCTGACTCAGGCCATGGCATTTTCAATAGCCTCCTATGCATGTGATTGAAAGCTGGACCATGAATAAGGAAGACTGAAGAAGAATTGATGCATTTGAATCGTGGTCTTGGCACAGAGCATTGGAAACATCATGGGCTTCCAGAAGAATGAACAGGTCTGTCTTGGAAGAAGTATAGCCAGAAGGCTCCTTAGAGCTGAGGACGGCCAGACTTGGTCTCACTTGCATTGGACATGTTATCACGAGGAGTGACCATGCCCTGAAGAAGGACCTCATGTTGGTAAAGTAGAGGGTCCCTTCATGAGATGGATTGAACAGTGGCTGCAGTAATGGGCTCAGGCACAGCAACGATCGTGAAGGTGGCGCAGGACCAGCCAGTGTTTTGTTCTGTTGTGTGGAGAGCGGCTGTGAGTTGGAATTGACTCAAAGGTACCTAACAACAGCAACAACATTGCTTCTTACTGCACTTGGAGTGAAGGAACCCAGATGGCACAGTGGTTAAGCCCTTGGCTGCTAACTGAAAGGTAGGTGGTTCCAATCCACCTGTCGCTGTGCAGAGAAAGATGTGGCAATCTGCTCTGTAAAGATTACAGCTAGGAAAGGTCTCATTCACATTTCTTGGGTGACACACTGCAGTTGACAACAGTGACCTCATGATGCAAGACTTGAGGACTCCCATGCCTCCAGGGGCTGTGGGGGTGACTCTCTGTGATTATAAGAGCTACTGGGTGCTGGCTCTGTTGGCATAGTCCCTAAGGCACTTGATTGCTAACCTGAAGGCTGGCGGTTCAAACCCACCAGCCACTCCTCGGAAGGAAGGTTGGGAAATCAACTTCCATAGTGACACCGCCTTGGAAACCCAAGGAGGGATCGCTGTGAGTGGGACCCGACTCGATGGCAATGAGTGGGTTTTTTTTTTGGAGTGAGTACTCAGTGTCAGGTCTCATGCTACCATGACTCCTGCCTCCAGTTACAGAGGCTTTTGGAATACCTTTGCTGGGCAAGCAGTATACACGCCCAAGGCCATAGTTTCCAGTTGCTCTCGTAATGCTTCCAAACAGCACTGGGTTTGTGGAGTTATTTGTGGGAGCACTTATTTGTGGGAGCAGCAAGAAGGGCTTGCTTATTCATTAGGCACTTTCACCTACAGAACCCATCTGATTCTTCTTCTTTTTTTTAAAGTTTTATTGTGATTTGGGTGAAAGTTTACAGAGCAAATTCATTTTCCCTACAGCAGTTCATACCCATTTTGTTTCATGACATTGACTGCAATTCCCCACAATGTAACAGCTCTCTTCCCACTTCCTCCCCGTCGTTACCTCTTCCTTGTGTCCTTCTTTCCTATGCATTCCTGCCCCTAGAACTATCTCCCTGTGCAAACACTGCCCTTTTGCTCATTTGATTCTTACAAAACTCAACAAAGCAGCTAGGATCTCTCCATTTGTGATCGAGAAGCCTGACACTCACGGAGGGTAAGTGAGGCAGTGCTTAGTGTTGCTCTCAGCCCTGTGGTCCTGGAAAACAGCAAAGGTTAACATGGTCCCCCACCTTTTTTTTAATTCCAGAAAATGGCTCATCACAAAGAACCTCCTTTCCTACAGGGCTTAGATAAGACCCGTGATACCCATTGTGTACTATGACAAGGTCAGACACAGACCCTCTGAAGTCTCTCCTAAATGATGAGCTGAACTGCGTGTCCCCCCCACCCCCCGATCCACTGGAATGAAATGCCTGTCAGCCAGACTTTGGAGAAGCTTCACTCGCCCCCCAGGTCCCTCAGCCGGGGCCAACATGCCACCACTCCTCATGTGGCCTGCCAGAGAGCAGTCTGCCTCAACGTAAACTTCCTCTGATTTGCTGGGCTCTGACGTCACCCTCTCCACCCACTCCCCACACCTGGTTCTTTCCACCCTTGTTCACTCTGGTGTTTGTAAATGAAAATCCCCTCGGCCCCACCCTTGAAAGGCTTGCTGATCCTGTGGTCAGAGTGTTGCCCCTGTTGCCATAGCCCCTCCCTCCTTGTAGTCATCTTTCTGAATAAAGTCTGTCCTCACTCATTCTGGATTTATTTCTCATCTGACAGTGATTTGCTCAGGTTTCCGGGGCTGGTGAGTGGCAGATCCAGGATGCTGGTCCAGTCTGTTCTTCAAGTTCCACGTCCACCCCACGATCCCCGTTTCCTCCATTCTCTTCCATGCTGCCTCCCCAAGGGGAGAAAGCATGTGGCCCCTGGGGTCAGGGCTCGATGCCAGGCAGGCAGGGCCTCACAGTCCATAGCCCCTCAAAGCAGGCAGGGTCTCGAGCTGTGAGTTGGACAAGAACCAGACTCTGGAGGCTGATGGCCTTGATAGGAATCTATATCCTGTCACTGACCTTGGGCATGTCATTTCACTCTCTTGTGCCTTGTGACCTCATCTATAAACTGAGGATGACAATATGATCTACCTCACCAGCTGGCCGTGCGGATCAAGTGAATGCATACAAGTACAACACTTAGTACCTGGTGTGTGGTGACTGTGCCGTAAGATCATTGCTGTCATCGCTACTGTTACTGCTGTTGTGACGAGGGACCATCATGTCCTTGTCACTGAGCACTGCTGTCTGCACCCACACTGGGACTTAGGCACCACTGTGGAGTGGACCTTCCCATTCACCTCTCCCATGATGCCCTTCTCTTCCGTGCCCTCCAGACAGCCCTTCCACTGTCCTCTCTGCTCACCTCTCTCCCTCCACTCCTCTGTTTCGGATGTCAGTGTCTCCAGGTGCGGCTTGGTCTGGGTGAGAGTCAAAGGAGGAACTGCATGGGCCAGTGTTACGCAGACACGGATGGCTTCTTCTAACGCATTATTGCAGGCAGGGTGGGCAACCCCGATTTAGACCTGCAGCCACTGCCCCACGACCTCCACCAAAGCCCAGGGAAGGATGTGAGACCTCAGAGACTGAAGAAAACCTAAGGGGAGAGAAAATGAATGGAAATTACCCCCTTAAAAAAAACGTGGTGGGGAGAGGCCACTGGAAGGGGGAAGGAACACTGTTAGGGAGGAAGGGAGATCATTGCAATGGGGAGCTAAACAGACCCAGGTCCAAGGTCATACAAAGCTCTTCAAGAATTTTAAAGGCTGATTGGGTGAGGACGGCTGAAGGAGGTTGGTGGCTTGGATGAGTGTGGGACTTGGTTGCTGGGATGGGTGCAGGACTTACCTAGCCTGCAGTTGGGTTCTGAATGCTTTCTTTTCTTTTCTTCTGATAAGGCTGCCTGGGTCCTGGGAGGTCGAGGGAGGGAGATGGAAGGAAGGAGCCCCTCTGAAGTCTGAACAGAGGCGATCCCTTGGTCAGTTCTTGGCAGTCTGCTGTCTTCCAGAACACCAAATGATGGGGGATTTTAGCCACCGCTGTCTTCCAGAAGCGCAGGGCTGGGGTTGTGAGGGTGGTTATGGGAGGCACTTGAGGCCTCATGGCATCTGTCTGTGTCTGCCGTGGGTAGGCAGACTTACAAAGGAGAGGATATTTGCCTGAATTTGCATTTTGGTGCGTCTTGGGGAGTAATGTGAATGCCTAAGAGCTGATGTGTATGTTTACAAGTGTCTTATATGAGTAGGTATTTCTGCTGCCCTCTTCCTTCAAAGCTGCTTGGCCTTGGGGCTTGCTTTGCCTGGTGGGGTGGTGGATGGGGTGGTGGAAGTGACACTGAGCATTCTAGAGCTTGGCCTCAAGAAAGCTTGCAGCTTCAGACTTCACCCTCTTGGGCCACCCTCATTGTCATGTAAGGAAGCCTGGACTAGACTGGGCCACCAGAACCTGAGAGAGAGGCCCAGCCAAAGGCGAGCAGCAAGTCTCCAGGGATGTGAGTGGTGCCATCTCAGCTGTCATCTGACTGCAACCAAGTGTGTGAGTCCAGGTGTGACCTGTGCTGGGGTGGTTGGTGACACAGCCTGATACCCTTGACATAGAGCTCGTGTCCACGTGGGCAGGAGACTGTGGAGGGGAGAAGTCATATGCTCCTGAGGGTCACAGGAATAAATCAGGCTGTAATCTAGATGCATGATTAAATGGGAATCTGAAAGGTCACAGAATAACACATCATTCATGTGATGATGAAATATGGCAGGCACATTTCAGAGACCAAATGGCATCCATTAAATCATTCATTCAATAAATGTTTAAGATCCTGCTGTCACCGTGTACCAGGCAGGGCGGTACACGGTAGGTGAGGGATGCCCAAGTGAATGAGAGGAGGCTGCCACGAGCTTCATGGAGTGCACGGTCAAGCGCGTAGTGTCCTGCGTGCTAGGCATGGCCATGGAGGTACAGATGGGGTTGATAATGATAATGGCTGTCCTTGATTGGCCTCTCAATAAGCCTATGTACTTTACAGTCATGCCCGTTTTAGACCTCACAGCAACCCTATGTAGTGGGATCATTCCTCCCCACTTTATGGATGAAGAAACTGGGCCTTGTTGGGTTTATCTTGAACACACCTGGAAGAGCTGGTACCCTACCACCTGTGCCTGACTGTCACATTTCTACCAGGGTGTCTCACTTTTCCATCAATCCCTCCGTTGACTAGAAGGCAGGTCATAGGTTCACGTCTTTGTTTCCTAGGGCTTTGTAACAAAACACCACAAAGTGGGTGGCTTATAAGAACAGACACACCTTGTCTCACAGTTCTGGAGGTCAGGAGTCTGAGATCAGGGCATTGGCCGTGTTGATTCCTTCTGAGATTTTGAGTGAGAATCTGTCCATGCCTCTCCCCTAGCTTCTGGTGGCTCCAGGCATTCCTTGGCTTGCAGCTGCAGTGTCCATGTCCATTTTGCCTTCGTCTGTCCCTGTCTCTTCTCCTCTTTTATGAGACACTGCTCTGATTGTATCAGGATCCATCCTAATCCGGTATGACTCGTTAACTGATAACATGTTCGTAGACCCTGTTTCCAAACAAGGTCACACTCACAGGTGCAGGGCTTAGGAAGTCAACATAGTGTTTTAGGGACACAATTCCACCTGTGGACTCTGTATTATAGGTTGTGTGTCCTGTAGACAGACAGTGTTCCTCTGCTTGGTTGGCAGTTAGCATTCAGAGGATTGATGCTCAGTGGTCATAAACATGGTGAAGATACGGCCCCCAACTCTCTTCTGCACCAGGAGAGTCAGGCTCCCAGCAGACAGGGGAAGGCCAGGTGGGCCCTTACCATGGGGATTTGAATCTGTGGACTCTTGAAAGATACCCTCCCTCCAGTAGGCTCTAACAGGGAGTGTCGCCCCCTCTAGGACATTTTTTCATTGGAGGGGATTCTTGGCACAACCAAGCAGGGTGGGGGTGCTGTCAGCCTCAAGAGGGAGGGTGGCTTTCGGAGCTGGTACCCCTCTGGTCCTGCCAGCCACGCCAGCTCTTGTGGCAGCAAAGTCCTCGAGCAGAGCCTGGTGTGTGGTGTCCCAGCCTTTGGGCAGCTACGCTGAGGGCTGTGAGCTTCATCAAAAGAGAGCTGCCGTGTCACTGTGACTTGAGATAGGTCCAGTGGCCAGTGGCCAGTGAGTGTGCTGAAAGGGGCAGCATTTTGCAGGGCTGAGGGGGCCAGTGGCAGCTACTGTCTTGAGAGTTAGGCTCCTTAGAGGGCCAGGCTGAGAGAGGATTCTGAGCAGGGGACAAACATCAGCATTTACACCATACAACGATGCTCAGTTCCAGAGCGGGCACTCTTCCGACCCTGGGTGCAGGCTGCTGGCCACAGGGGACACAGCTGGTGAGTGCATTCAGGCACTGTCTCGAGGGGGGGGTCATCAAGGACCCCACAAGTCCTGCTGAGTCAGCTTCCAGACTGCAATGGGGTCACCTCAGTGACAGAGGCCTCTCCTTGCTTCCTGGTGTTCACTGATAACCTCTGGGTTCCATGAGTCCCGGGGCTTGGGGACGGAGTGTGGTCATATACCCAGTCTGCTGACTGCACCAGGCTTTGTCCTGACTTGGGTACTTAGGAGGTTTGGGAGTTTTTCAGTACAGTTTCCTGAGGTCACCTATGTTGCCCCCAGCTCTGTGGGCTTAGAAGCTGGAGTATGAGCAGGAATGTTAAATGGGGGAAGATAGGCCTTGTGGCCTAGGGGCGGGACTTCGGTCAGAGGAGTTGTTCTCCCTGCAGGCAGGCCTGGCCTTTTCTCTACAGGCCATTAGGTGGAGTCTCTTAGACCCCAGTAGAGGCCAAGGCCAGACCTCACTCTCTTCTCTAGTATTTACCAGGCATTTACTGTTTGCCAGGAATTGCTATAAAAACCTCCCCGCCAACCTATTGTATTGGTTTTCACAGCAGGAGGTAGACACTGCAGAATGCTTTTTTCACAGATGGTGAGACTGAGGTGCAGACAGTCAGTGACTTGTCCTAAGTCACATGGCTAGTGAGCTGTGGCACCAGGTGTTAAAGGGAGACCTGTGTGTGGAACTTGCCCACTGAGAAAGCACAGACAAAAACATGCTCCAGGTAGAGAATTTCCAAGACATTAGAAAGAGAACCTGAATCATCCAGAGCTTCTACCACAGACGACCACTGCAAGTACTTTCTTTCTCCCACGCACATGGGAGTAGTTTTAAAACGGAGCTACTGTGAGTCCTGACTTACAGACTCCTTGTTGCCCACTTTGCATTAAGAGCTCTTTCACCCTCAGTAGTAATGTGTGTTTTGGGATCTTTTCCCCTTTCTAAGTGTCCCTGTCTGCGGGGAAAGCCCTCAGTTTCCCAGGTCAGACCAACTGGCTCTCAAGAAATAAGAGCAACAAGAAACCCTTGAGTGGTAGCACCTGCCCATTTCCATGGTGCAAATACTCCCACTATGGCTGTTTTCTTGCTGCCAGTGATTCAACAACCGGCTCATAGGATTTGACTCTGGGCTCCCACGAGCCCACTGGTGGCCTTCTCACTCTCCCGGGGGGTTGGCATCCACACATGGGAGAAGGGCTGTGTCTGCTCAGCAGACTGGCGGCTGGGCGTGGAGTCCGAGGTACCACTCTAAACAATTGTAGCCCTACTTGGAGGTCTCATTTCTTCTCAAAGTCCTTTTCTTTTCTGACTCAGCCCCTTCCCAGCCTCGAGCTGGGAGCCCTGCCATTGGGCCTCTTTAGAAATAGGAGCTGGCCCATTTCCAACGACTCCCCGAAACAGTTGTGTTTATTGCGTGCTTCTAGAGGGGTCTCGCTAACCTCACTCATAACACGATTGCTTTGCCACTATGTGGAGTAGTGGGGTGTGGCGCAAACCACAGAGTGCCTGCCTGCTCACCTACAACTTAGTGGTTTGCAGTACCCGGCGATGACTTGGAAGTAAGCCCTGCAGATCAGCTTCCAAGATTTTTAAGGTCACAGCCTTAAAAATCCTGGGGTACACAGTTCCACTCTGCACACTTGGGGATCATTATGAGTCACAGTCGACTGACAGCAACTGGTTGAGTCATAAGACCTTGTAAAGGTCACCTTACCACCCTGGGCCTCAGTGTCCTTACCTGTACAATGACGGGCTTGGAACCAATGAGTTCCAGGATCTCTTCCAGTCCAAGCATGCTGTGTTTATATGAATCCTGGAATGATAGCAATATTGTTAGGTAGTGATATTACTAAGGTACCTCCCAGGCTGGTTCACCATCACTGTGAAGCAGAGAAGAACACATGGAGTCAGTGGAGTCATTTGGGGAAGAAATGTGACTGAGTACCATAGAGCCTAGTCATAAAACACAAATTCAAAACTGAAAAAATTGGGCCACATTTCTAAGGTACAAAAGACTGATGCTTTGAAAGATGGTGGGGTTAATAGATTTGGCAGCGATGTTCCCTATAGCTCCAGCTCATGAAGAAAATTTCTCCTGGGAAATCAACAGGAACTCTTTTAGACAGATCAACTCTAAATTATGGAGGGATTATCCAGGTTAAATCTCGCTTTCATGCATTTTGGCTGCATCGATTCTGCTTAATTACACATTGGGTTGGCATCTCAGATCCCACCACTTTCCTGGAGCCTGCAGGGAGTCCCCTGGATGAGACAGGGTGGTACATGAGAAGCAGTGGGTGAGAAATCAAGAGACCTACTTCCATCAACTGGCTGTAAGGCTCCATCAGCTCATTTCTCCCTTCCAGGCCTAGGAGGCATTCATTGAAAGGTGAAGGGTTGGGACGGATCAGTGATTGGTAACCAGGGGCATTTCAGATGGTGCCCATCTAGGCTGAGTGTGGCCCCACCTGCAGAGGGGGGTCAGGCCTGTGCCTCTGGGCTCTTATTTGTCCAAGACCATGGACTACCCCGAGCATGTTCTTTTCTTGCAAAGCTACCAAAGGCCTGAGCTGAGTTGGGACTCACAGTCACTTCTGACCACATTTCATTGGCCAGTGGGTCTCATGGTAAGCTGGGTAGCCCTGGGGAAGAGACAAGTACTCCATCTGTCGTAGCTGAACTACAGAATCACAGGAGCTGTACGGGAAAGGGTGAAGAACTGGGAACAACAGTGTGATCATCAAAGCCGACAACACCCTTCTTCCTCTCAGACTGGCCTAGGAGAGGAGACCTCCTCCTTCTACGGAACAGCTTTGAAGTAAGAAGGTAAAGAAACCAGACCTCCTTTTCCCTGTGCCTCCACATATACCCAACCAGCTGGCCAACCATCCAGTCAACCAACCAACCCATCAGCTAGCCAGCCAGCCATAAACCAACTAACCCACCACCCATCCATACGCTGTACACCAACCAGTCAGCCAGCCATTAAACAACCAACCCACCAGCCATCCATATGCCGTACACCAACCAGTCAGCCAGCTGTAAACCAACCAACCCACCAGCCATCCATACACTGTATACCAACCAGTCAGCCAGCTGTAAATCAACCCGCCAGCCAGCCATAAACCAACCAACTGACCAGCCATCTATACGCTGTACACCAACCAGCCAGCCAGCCATAACCAACCAGGTAGCCAGCCAGCCCATCAACCAAACAACTAGCCAACTAACCAACCAACTAAACCTATCGTACTCAGCAAGACTAGCAATAACACAGAGAGGGCAGCCGTGGGCATATATCTAGAGGAAACAGATAAACACATTTGCCTCTCTGGCTGGGGGACCAGAGGCGGCGGCCTCATTGGAAGAGACTTTCAGTTGCAATGAGGCCTCAACTCCACATCAGTCTCTCTTCTCCCTCATGGTGGCTGTTGGCCCCTACAGTGCTCCAGGCTGGGTGCTTGCCACGGGAGGAGGATTAGGATGTCCGCTTTCCCTTATTGCCTGTCTCTGAGGCCCATCCCTCCTTGTGGCCTCCTTGCTGCCCGCTCCCTTCCCCTCAGTGCTCTGCTTTTCCTGTCCCTGGGCCTCTGACCTGGGCCTTCCCTCCAGCTCCAGTCCCACTTTCTGTTGCTGACAGCTCCACGCACAGAGTGGTCTCTTCTTTGCCACTGGGCATGCAACCTATGTGCCTCCACTTACCAGTAGATGCCTGGGGCACCACATCTCCAAGGGCGAAACCCACGTACCATCCACCTACGCCTCCTGCCAGCATGGTGCTAGGAGTGTGGTGGGGCTCAGCAAATATTTATTGAGTGATTAAAAAACATCTGAGCAGCCTTAAAGCAGCCCTTTGTGAGATATGACAAGGACAGGAGTCCGGCAGGAGAAAAGGACTCATGGGGCCACTGAGATAAGAGGCCAGGCCTGCGGAGACGGTCACTGTCTGCCTGGAGCGGGCCTGGATTATGTGATCTTGGGAGGCCCTCTGGGCACCAGGAGCTCCAGATAAGCTCCTGGCGTCTCTCTTGGCCAGCTCCCAGCCACCGTCATACTCTGACACTTGCACGTCTGAGGCACCAACCGGCACCACGAGGTGTTGGCGTGGGAGCGTGGTCCCCACTGGCTGGCCAGGGTTATAGTTCTTTCCTGCTTTGGAGTCCTGGGTCCTAGGGGTGGCCTCTCACTTAGTCTTCGTCTGTCCTCCTGAGGGTCAGGCAGGAAGCCCCAGAGCAGAGGCCAAATGGAGATTTACTGTTGTAAAGAAGTTGGGGACGGACTATCCGGAAAGGGAGGTGAGAGCTTGGCAGTGGCTATCTATGATTCGTGAACTGTTTCAAGCTGTTCACATCCCTTGCTTTTCCATGTCAGGAAACGATGTCACCCTTTACCCTGGTGCTCAGGCCAGAACTCACAAGTCCTCCTCCTGCCTCCTTCCCTCCTGTGTCTGCGTCTGGTCTGCCTGCTTCCCCTCTGCGCTCTGCCCCTTGGAGGGAGACTGCTGCTCCCCGTGTTCCTGCCCTCTCAGCATCTCCCAGGGCAATCAGGATGACCTCTGCCTGGCTGGCTTCCTTGCGGCCACACCTGCCCCTGTCGTCCCCTCTCCACTATCAGCCACTGATGGATCTAAAGCTGAGGTCACGCCACTCAGTCTCTGCTCCAGGCCCTCGGATGACTCCCGACCTCTCCTGGAAGGATATTCAGGCCTTTGTGGTTTGCGGGGCCCCCCGTGTGGCCCTTCAGCCTCACCTGCACAGCCCCTCACATGAGGGCCCTGACGCCCCCTTCCATGTGCTGGGAGACGCTGGGCTCCAGTGCATTGGCTGCCACCCTGGCCCTCCCCTTCTTCCGTCACATCACCCTTCCTTGTCCTTTATCGAACGCCTCTCTGAGAGGGTTTGCCCTGCGTCCTCCCCCACCTGCTGCACGACTTGCCCTGTGTGCCTCAGTGGCCAGAGCACACGTGCCCGTGACAGGCTCTGGCACTGACGGCTGGGAGTCCCTGAGGACTGTGGATGGTGAGTGCATTTGGCCAATCCCCAAAAGGTGGGAGGTTTGAGCCACCCCTGTGCACCTTGGAAGAAAGGCCTGGCCGTCTACTGAAGAGTCAGCCACTAACGGCCCTGTGGAGCACAGTTCCTCCCTGACGGACATGGGGGTACCACGTGTCAGAGCTGACGTGACGGCAGCGGTTCACTGCCGCTGGGGCGGTGTTTGGGTCACAGTGAGAGGGCATTGCTCTGTGTCGTGTTCCTCATGGTGTGGGTCCCACCCCTGGGTGCAGTGATGGAAGCTGGCTGGGTGTGGGCTGAAGAGAGTGAACTGGGCCTGGAGGGGTTGAGGATGAGCCTGGGATTTGGGGTCCCTGTGTGCTTACGGTGCTAGGGAAGAGAAAGCGCCATCCAGTGAACTGGATGCAGGGCCTGCCATGACAGGACTGAGTAGACGTGCAGGCCAGGTGTGGTGGTAGGAGAGGGGATGGCGGGCATGTGACTGTGGGCACAGGGCTCCAGGAAGGTGCCGCCGCGGTTTTGTCGGAGGCAGGTCTGGGAAGGTGGTGGTCTGATGGCGGTGGGAAGGCTGGACGTGGGTGCTGGCGGAGATGAGAGTGAGGGCGGGCAGCAGGGGACTGGTGTGGGTGACAGGGCAGGAGGTGGGGGCCGACACACAGCGGCACCTCCTGGCTGCTCAGGTCAGGTCCATCTCCCAAACACCAGCCCACCTGCAGAGGGCCGTGGAGCGGGGGCCCTGCTCTCCCCAAACACCAGCCCACCGGCAGAGGGCCTTGGAGCGGGGCCCCTGCTCTCCCCAAACACCAGCCCACCGGCAGAGGGCCTTGGAGTGGGGGGAGGCACTGCTCTGTAGCCTGAGGGAACCAGTGGCTTCTTAGCATGCCACTGACCAGATCAGAGTGAGCCTTGTGAGGTGACTTGGTGACCACGATGGATGGGATGGCTGGTGGATGGACAGAATGGTGGGCTGAGAGGAGAGGCCCCTCCAGTGAGGGAGAGAGGACCAGGAGGAGGCTGGGATGGTTCTGAGTGGCAGCACTGATGACTGGGGTGTGTGTGTGTGTGCAAGTGTGCATGTGCGTGTGTGAGTATATGTGTGTTCACAGGGTGAATGTGTATACAGGTATGTCCGTGTGTGTGTTTATGCAGGTATGTATCCATGTGTGAATATATGTGTGCTTACATGGGTGAATGTGTATACAGGGATGTTCGTGTGTGTGCATGCAAGTATGTGTGTGCATGTGTGATTATGTGTAGGATATGCAGATATGTGTGTGCTCACATGCACAAATGTGTGTCCCCAGGCATGCATATGCATGTGTGTGCATGTGAGTGTGTGCGTGCACGTGTGCATCCATGCATGCACGTGCATGTGTGCTTGCCTGTGTGCATGTATGTGCATACATGTACACATGTGTGCTTGCCTGTTTGTATGTGTGTGCAGGCAGGCGGGGAGGGCTCTTGCCCAGGTCTCCAGAGCCACTTTCCCTGGTACCCCAGGTCATGGGCAGCCTCACCTCTGGGGTTAGCCCACCTCCCCACAACAACCCCACGCCCAGCGTGTGGTAGTGTGCCTGGCCCCTGTTGGTGTGGCTGCTTCCTCTCTCAGCTCTTGTCCCCCTGCTCCCCCATGTAGAGTGCCCCCTTCCTGTTTGCTCTATGACCCATTGTCCTTCCTGACCCCGCAGGGCCTCCTGGCGCAGTTGCCCGCTGCTGGCGTGTGATACACCATGCCATTTAATACAAATGTACCTACCGATTCTTGCCAAAAAGAGCTTTGCTGGGCTTTTCTGGTTCCGGCAGCTGCCCACACCCTGGGGGCTGACTCCTGGGCAGCGCTTACATAGAGCAAACTGATGCTTAAGACGTGTTTGCGGAATGATTTGAAAACAAGCAAAATGCGCCTCACTCCATTTGCCTTCTGGCACCACAGCCTAAGGGGATGAAAGGACTAGGCAAGCCATTGCAGGACGCCGACATGTAGTTCAGTTTCCTACCAAGGCTGCTTGTCTCACCAGTGAATCACAACATTCATTCCCACGGCGCCAGGCCGCACTTCATTTCAGGAATCTGAACGGCAGCACCTAGTTGAGTTCCGGCCTGGAGAAGGTGGGGCTGGGCCTGAGTGGTTGCCTCGTGATCTGCAAGGTAGCGCCGCGCAGGTAACGGGGCACTGGCACGTCAGGGACGTGGAGGACCCAGCTCAGCGCATGTGCAAGCGCGCGTGGGGCGGGGGCTGCCTTAGCCATTTGTGTGCAAAGAAAGGGTTGACCCTGGCAGGGGGAAGTTGCCGAATCCCGTCCTTCACAAGCCGACCAAGTCCATGGCCGAATGCGGAGCGTCCTGCGGCAGACGGGCTTGCCCGAGTCTTGCCCGGAAGAGATGCCCTCCCAAGGTGAGGCGTGACAGTAGCGTCACAGTCACGGAGCCCCAGTGGCTCCCACAGCAGGCCTCCTTCCTTCTCACGGGGCGTCGGGGCGCAGTTGGTGTGTTGCAGGCTCCGCATGGGCCTTGCTGCCTCTGCTAGTCACTCAGGCATTGGAGGGTGGTGGGGCCTGTCGGGGGCCCTTCGCGGAGGCAGACCTTCTCGACTTTCTCCCCCCAGGACCAGCACACCTGCTGGACAAGTTGTTCTCACAGCAGGGGTGGGAGCACCAAGGGGCACAAAGGGACAGCCGGTGGGGCTTGGAGTGGGCCGGCGCCATGCCTGCCATGGCCACCACATTCCACTGGTCGGGTCACGGGACTGAGCCAGACTCCAGGGTAGGCACTGCAGAGGCTAGTAACGGCTGTGGACGCCTGGAGGGATGGATGAAGAGCTGGCCGTGTCCACCACCTACCTGATGGGTGTTCTCCGCTCAGCAAGCAGCCAGCTTTAAGCAGATGTGATGACGAAAGCAAAGAAAATAAATTTTTATTGTTGTTAGGTGCTGTCCAGATGTCTCTGAGTCCTAACAACCTTATGCACGGCCGAACGAAACACTGCGGGTCTTGTGCCAGCCTCACGATCCTTGCTACACCTGAGCCCATCTAACGACACAGCCACTGTATCAATCCATCTCACTGAGGGCCTTCCCCTTCACTGACCTTCCAGTTTACCAAGCATGATGTCCTCCTCCAGGAATGCTTCCTTCTGACAACACTACTGAAGTATATGAGACAAAGTCTGGCCATTTTTGCTTCCAAGGAGCATTTCAGCTGCACTTGTTCTGGGACAGATTTGTTAGCTCTTTTAGCAGTCCATGGTACTTTTTCAGTATTCTTCACTAGCACCACAATTCAAAAGCATTGACTCTTCTTCAGTCTTCCTTATTCATTGTCCAGCTCTCACATGCATAAGAGGCGATTGAAAATACCATGGCTTGGATTAGGCACACCTTAGTCTTCAAGGAGACATCTTTGCTCTTTATCACTTGAAAGAGGTCTTTTGCAGAAGATTTGCCCAATGCAATACGTCATCTGATGTCCTGACTGCTGCTGACATTGGTATTGATTGTAGAACCAAGTAATATGAAGTCCTTCACAACTTCAATCTTTTCTCCATCCATTGTGAAGCTGTTTATTGGACCAGTTGTGAGAATTTTTGTTTTCTTTATATGGAGGTGTAATCTATACTGCAGACTGTAGTCTTTAATCTTCATTGTAAGTGCTTCAAGTCATCCTCACTTTCAGCAAGCAAAGTTGTGTCATCAGTGTATTGCAGGTTGTTAATGAGTCTTCCTCCAATCCTGATGCCATGTTCTTCTTCATATAATCCAGCTTCTTGGATTATTTGCTCAGCATACAAATTGAATAAGTCTGGTGAAAGGATACAACCCTGAGGCACTCCCTTCTCGATTCTGAACCATGCAGTATCCCCTTGTTCTGTTCCAATGACAGCCTCCTGATCTATGGACAGGTTCCTCTTGAGTACAATCAAGTGTACTGGAGTTCCCATTCTTAATGTTACCCATAATTTGTTATGATCCACACAATCGAATGTTTTTGTGTAGTCACTAAAACATAAGTAAACATCTTTCTCATATTCTTTGCTTTCAGCTAAGATCTGTCTGACATCAGCAATGATATCCCTCATTCCACATCCTCTTCTGAATCCAGCTTGCATTTCTCCAAGCTGTCAGTATACTTCTGCAACCATTTTTCAATTATCTTCAGTAAGATTTTACTTGCGTGCAATATTAATGATATTGTTCTATAATTTCCATATTCTTTGGGATCACCTTTCTTTGGAATGGGCACAAATATGGGTCTCTTCCAGTCAGTTGGCCAGATAGCTGTCTTCCAAATCTCTTGGCATAACCGAGTTGAGTGCCTCCAATGGGGCCATCCATTTGGTGAAACATCTCAGTGGGTATTCCATCAATTCCTGGAGCTTTGTTCTTCACCAGTTCCTTCAGTGCAGCTTTGACTTCTTCCTTCAGTACCATTGGTTCTTGATCGTATGCCACCTCCTGAAATGGATGAACATCGATCAGTTCTTTTTGGTACAGTGACTCTGTGTATTCCTTCCATCTTCTTTTGATGCTTCCTGCATCGTTTAATATTTTGCCCATAGAATCTTTCAATATTGCTACTCAAGGCTTAAACCTTTTCCTCAGTTCTTTCAGCTTGAGAAATGCCAAGTGCGTTCTTCCTTTTTGGCCCTCTAACTCCAGGTCTTTGCATATTTCGGTATAGTAATTGGCTTTGTCTGCCCGAGCTGCTCTTTGAAATCTTCTGTTCAGCTCTTTTATCTTGTCATTTCTTCCACTTGCTTTCACTACTCTCCACTCAAGGGCAAGTTTCAGAGTCTTCTGACATCCATTTCAGTCTTTTTTTCCTTGTCTTTTTAATGACCTCTTGCTTTCTTCATGGATGAAGTTCTTGATGTCATCCCACAATTCCTCTGGGTTTTGGTCATTGGTGTTCAGTGCATCAAATCTATTCTTTAAATGGTCTCTAAATTCGGAAGGGATATTATCAAGGTTGTATTCTGGCTCTTGGGGACTTGTTTTAATTGTTTTCAACTTCAACTTGAACGTGCATATGAGCAGTTGATGATCTGTCCCACAGTCAGCTCCTGGCCTTGTTTTGGCTGAAGATACTGAGCTTCTCCACTGCCTCTTGCCACAGATGTAGTCAATCTGATTCCTGTGTATTCCACCTGGTGAAGCCCAGATGTATAGCTGTCGCTTATGTTGTTGAAAAAAGGTATTTGCAATGAATAAGTCCTTGGTCTTGCAAAATTCTATTATGTAATCTCCAGCGTTATTTCTATCACCAAGGGCTTGTTTTCCAACTACCGGTAACTATTCTTTGTTTCCAACTTTTTCATTCCAGTCACCAGTGATAATCAACACATTCTGATTTCATGTTTGGTCAATTTCAGACTGCAGAAGTTGGTAGAAATCTTCAATTTCCTCATATTTGGCTTTGGTGGTTGGTGCATAAATTTGAATAATAGGATTATTAACTGGTCTTTCTTGTAGGTGTGTGGATATTATCCTATCACTGACAACATTGTCAGTGTCTTCAGTCTTTGTGACAATGAATGTCACACCATTCCTCTTCAATTTGTCATTCCTGGCATAGTAGATCATATGGTTGTATGATTCAAAATGGCCAAAATCAGTCCTTTTCAGCTCACTAATGCCTGAGATATCAATCTTTATGTGTTCTGTTTCATTTTTGACAACTTCCCCTTTTCCTAGATTCATACTTTGTACATTCCATGTTCCAATTATTAATGGATGTTTTCAGCTGTTTCTCCTCATTTTGAGTTGTGCCACATCAACCAATGGAGGTCCTGGAAGTTTTACTTTATCCATATTGTTAAGGTTGTCTCTACTCTGAGGAGTCAGCTCTTGCTCAGTTGTATTTTGAGTGCCATCCAGCCTGATGAGCTCATCTTCCAGTACCATATCAGACAATGTTTCAGGCTGTTCATCAAGTTTCCGGGTAATACATCAGACAGTGTTTCACTGCTGTCATAAGGTTTTCACTGGCCAGTTGTTTCAGAAGTGGATGGCCTCCTCCTTCTTCCAGGAGCTAGGAAGCTCCACTGACACCCGTCCATCATGGGTGACCCTGATGGCATTTTGCAGCACCAGTGGTATAGCCTCCAGCCTCACAGCAACACATAAGCCACCACAGGATGACGAACTGACAGACAAGTTCATCTCCTTTAGTTGTTCTTAATCACTCTGCACCCGCCTACCTCAGGCAATGACCTTAAAATAGAGCTGCCCCAAGTGAAAAGCAGCCCCTGAGCCCCGGCCTGCTTACCTCAGTCCCTGGCCTTGATAAAGAGCTGCCCCCAAGTGAAAAGCAGCCCTCAGCCCTGGGCCCGAGGCCCTGGGCCTGCCTGCCTTGGCCCCAGCCTTCATATAGAACTACACCCAAGCGAAAAGCAGCTTCCAAGCTCTGGGCCCACCTACCTCAAGCCCCAGCCTTAATATAAGGAATATATGTGTATTCATTCCTAGGGAGCTCTGGTGGCATAGTGCCTAAGGCATTTGACTGCTAACCAGAAGGCTGGCAGCTCAAACCCACCAGACGCTCCCTGGAAGGAAGATTGGGCAATCTACTTTCGCAATGATACCACCTTGGAAACCCAAGGAGGGGTCACTGTGAGTTGAAACTAACTCGAGGGCAGTGAGTTTTTTTTTTTTTTTGGAGTCATGTGAGGAGCCCTGGTGTTACAGTTGTTAAATGCTCAGCTGCTAGCAAAAGATCGATGGTTGGAACTCAACAACCACTCTGCAGAAGAAGGACTAGGTGGTTTGCTTCCATAAAGATTTACAGCCTTGGAAACACAATGGGGGTCGTTATGAGTTGCAGTTGACGTGATGGCAGTGAGTTTTGGTTTGAGTTCATGTGTAAGGAACCCTGGTGGTGCAGTGGTTAAGTGCTTGGCTGCTAAGGAAAGGTGGGTTGTTTGAGCCCACCAGGAGTAAGATGTGGCAGTCTGCTTCTGTAAAGATTACAGTTTTGCAGTCTATGGGGCAGGTCTGTTGGGGCATTGTGAAATAGAATCCACTCAACGGCAGTGAGTCTGTGTGGGTGTGTGTGTGCATCCATATATACACATAGACACACCAACACACACGCACATACACACGTGCTCTGATGGCACAGTGGTTAAGGTGTTCAGTTGCTAAAGGTCAGCGGTTTGAACCCACTAGCCAGTCCATGGGAGAAAGATGCAGTCATTTCCATAAAGATTTACAGCCTTGAAAACCCTATGGGACAGTTCTACTGTGTCCTATAAGGACACTATGAATTGAAATTAACTCAGTGACAGTGTGATTGGTTTTGTTTTACACACATACACATATATACATACATACGTATGTATATGTATACATACACACGTATGTGTATGTATACATACACATTTATAGAGAGACAGACAGAGATAGAGGCAGAGATAGAGAGGCAGAGAGAGTCCTGGGTAGTGCAAACCTTTAAGTTTCGGCTGCTACCCAAGAGGATGGCACTCGGAGGCTCCCAGGAAGAGAGGCCTGGTGATCACCTTCTGAAAAGCCCGCCATCGGACACTCTGCAGAGCACAGTCCTGCTGTGACACGTGGGTTGCCACGAGTCAGAGTTGACTCCACGGCAGCTGCTTTGACGTACGCACGTGTTTTTGAAATGGCCATGTATCCATAGACAGCAAGCATGGAATGATTGTATGGTGATTTGGAAATACAGATGATCAGAATTAGAGGGGAGCCCAGAAAATCCACATGCCAGCCACTTCTCTGACTTTACAGATGAAGAAACCTGTAATCTAGACTGCCAGTGGCTTGCTCCGGGCTTTAGGGTGATTAGTAACCATTGCTGGTGAAACTGTATCTTTTTCTGAATATGTTGCTGTGTGATAGGTGTACTTGTGTGTGCCCCTTTCCCACCCTCTCCTCTCAATGTAAACCCAGTAAATAGAGCGATGGTGTCCTGGTTACTGTTAGAGTCTTCCATTCACAGATGCAAAGTGAGAGCCTCACAGAATCACCGTGTCATCTGCAGACGTGTTGCTGTGCTCAGTAATTGACTCAGGGATGAAAAACGCAAGAACGTTATCATTAGAGAGAGGTAGGCAGGGCGGCGTGACCGGCAGACGGAACCTGCAATGCAGACTTTCAGCCAGGCTCTTATGTGTAGTCTTACGATACTGCAGTGCTGGCGTTTGATGTGCACCCAGTGGCGAGACCCAGTGGGGAAGCTTGGGCCGAGATGGGACTTGGGTTCATGTTCCCTCTGCTGCGTGGGGACATGCTTACCAAGTTGGTCCTTCCTTTGGTTACCTGTAAAATGACAGGTGGGACTAGAAGGGGATAAAACCCAAACCAAACCAGTTCTGTTGAATCGGTTGTGACTTGTGGCGACCCTGTGTGTGCAGAGAACTGCTCTGTTGGGGTTTCATGGCTGTGACAGTTCAGAAGTAGGTTACCAGGTCCTTCTTCCGATCCCATGTGCTTCTGCGTGGGTTTGGACCTCCAGCCTTCTGGTTATAGCCAGGTGCTTCATGACTTGCCTCATCCAATGCATGAGGCCCATTCTAAGGGTAGGTTCTAATTTTAGCTCAGGATGGAAGTGGTGCGGGCCTTCACTATTACTGCTGTTACTGATAAGGATTAGGCTCCACTGCATTCGACCTCTAATCCCCAAATAAGTGGCTTGTATAAGATAGAGGTTACTTCTTTTTCTCATTCAAAGAGGGGTTTGGAGTAAGGTGTCCAGGGGCTGGTAAGGCGGCACCAAGTGGCATCAGGGATCCAGATGCCATCTTTCTGCCCTGCCATCCATGGGGCACAACGTCCATCCTCAAGGCAACTTTGGGGATACCTCACGGATTCCGATGGCTTGCTGGAGTGGAGCTCCAGCAAGTGCCACCAGCTCACAAGTCAGCAAGAGGGAGAGATGGGGGTGGAGGAAAAGGCAATTGCCCCCTCCCTTGTTAAAACGTTGTTACTTGGAAATAATTTTAGATTTACAGAAAAGTTACCAAGATAGTACCCTTCACTCAACTTTCCCTAACGTTAACGTCTTACATGACCAAGGCACGTTTGTCAAAATCAGGAAATTAACATTGGTGTGGTACTATTATGCCAACCCCAGTCTTTATTTGGGTTTTTCCTGTTTTATATTGCTGTCCTTTTTCTTTCCTGGGATCCAATCCTGACACCATGTTGCATTTAGTTCTCGTGTCTCCTCCAGCCTGAGGCAGTTTCTTCATCTTTTCTTCTTTCCTATGACCTGGATTGTTTTTTCAAAGAGCACTAAAACCTTGGAGATCTCCCTGCCCACTAGCCTGGCGTCTCCCCATTGCCTCGCTATGGGCCAGTTGTCACCTGCTGGGAGAGTAGATTCCACTGCCCCGTGGAAAGCTGCCCCAGCCTCTTTCTTCTCCTTGTCATTTCTTTGGTGCCTCCTCCCTGACCCAGCCCTGGGACCCCATCTCTGAGTCAGAAAGTATTTGGCAGTAGACTAGCATGCTGGGGCCAAGCCCTTATCAGCACTTACCAGTTTATGCGTCTTTCTCATGTTTATGTTGTCACAACATCCTGTGAGGTGGACAGGACAGAGGCTGGGAACTGAGCCCCAGAGCAGTGACAGGACTTGCTGTGCACTGTGGGGTGCCCACACACCAGGCTCGCCCTCTCTCTAGCTGGCCCTCTGATATATACCTTGACGTTGACTAGCATAAACATACTTTGGTTGGCTTCTGGCTTCAAGTCACCATCCTGGCGACCTTCCTTTTAATGCAAGCTTTATGGCCTCTCCATTCAGAGGTGGCCCTGTCCAGAGATGGTCTCAGGCCTCAGAGAGTGGGATCCCCCAACTCCCCTATACTTCTACACCTGCCCTGGGGCTACCATTTGTGGAACTGTGGTGAAGAGGCCAAAGTTAGAAATTTTCAGTCATGCAATCTTCCCTACAACTTCTCTAATTTTATGCATGTGAGAGCTGGACAATGAATAAGGAAGACTGAAGAAGAGTTGATGCCTTTGAGTTGTGGTGCTGGCGAAGAATGCTGAGAGGACCATGGACTGCTAAAAGATCTAACAGATCTGTCCCAGAGGAAGTGCAGCCAGAATGCTCCTTGGAGGCGAGGATGGCCAGATTTCATCTCAACTACTTTGGTCATGTTGTCAGAAGGGATTATTCTCTGGGGAAGGATGTCATGCTTGGTAAAATGGACGGTCGATGAAGGAGGGGAAGGCCCTCAAAGAGATGGATTGACACAGTGGTTGAGGCAGTGGGCTCAAATATAGCAGAGATCACAGAGCTGGCATGGGACCGGGCAGTGTTTCCTTCTGGTGGGCATGGGGTCGCTATGAGTCGGAGGTGACTCGATGGCGCCTAACAGTCTTCCCCAGATTCTATTCAGATCTCTTCTTTTTAAAGGCGGTTCCCCTGGATATTTTCTGTCCATCCCAGACTCATCTAGTTGATATCTAGACACATAGCTCTGGAGTGATGAAGCCCTGATCACACGGCCCCAGGCTCAGCTCAGAGTCCTCCATGTGGCTGCCCGAGACAGAAGCTCACACTTCTAGCAAACTCGGAGGATACAAAGACAGAGAAGCCTGTGGGCCTGCCTCCGGGTGCTCATGGAGCGCTCTGGAGCTGTTAGACACCTGGGAGATGCTAGCACAACTTCTGTAATTTTATTATTTTAGGCTCCTACGTGGTATATGATGGGGCAATCTACTTCCATAGTGATACTGCTTCAGAAACCCAAGGAGGGGTCGCTATGAGTCGGATCCAACTCGACGGCACATAACAACAACAACAACAACAACATGTGGTATATGGAGCCCTGGTGGAGCAGTGGTTAAGAGCTTGGCTGGTAACTGAAAGCTTGGCAGTTTGAACCCTTGAACTCATCAACCGCTCCATGAGAGAAAGATGTGGCAGTTTGCTTCAGTAAAGGTTTACAGTGTTAGAAAGTCTGTGGGGTAATTCTACTGTGTCCTGTAGGGTCGCTCAGAGTAAAAATGGACTCGTTGGCAGTGGGTTTTTTTTGTTGTTATTGTTTGTTTTATGTGTACCTAGCAGTAGGCATTTGACTGCTAACCAGAAGGTTGGTGGTTCAAACCCACCAGCCACTCCTCGAAAGGAAGGTTGGGCAAACTACTTCTGTAGAGATATCACCTCAGAAACCTAATTAGGGGTCACTACAAGTTCAGATTGACTCAATGGCAGTGAGTTTGGTTTTTGGTTAGAGTGTTCAGGGAACTACCCCACCACCCCCTAATACAAGCTGTTCTCAGCGGGCTTAATTCTCTTCTTTTTGTCCAAACGAATACATTTCTTTTGCATTAATTATGGTTTCTTGTCAATATTGTGTGTGTGTGTGTATATATATATATATATATATATATATATATATTTATATTGCTACGTAGCCTTTTCATTTATCAGCCAAGTAAATGTTTCCAATGCTTAAGCTTTCCTTACATTGGATACTTGTTGTTGTTACGTGCCATCGAATTGGCTCCGACTCAGTGACCCTATGTACAACAGAACGAAACACTGCCAGGTTCTGTGCCAGCCTCACAATCCTTGTCATATCTGAGCCCATTGTTGCAGCCACTGTGTCAGTCTGTCTCGTTGAGGATCTTCCCTTTTTTGCTGACCCTCCACTTCACCAAGCATGATATCCTTCTCCAGAGAATGGGCTTCTGACAACACAGCCAAAGTAGATGAGATGAAGTCTGGCCATTCTCACTTCTAAGGAGCATTCCGGCTGCATTTCTTCCAGGACAGATTTATTCATTTCTGGTAGTCCACGGTACTTTCGGTATTCTTCACCAACACGACAACTCAAAAACATCGACTCTTCTTCAGTCTTCCTTATTCATCGTCCAGCTCTCACATGGATTGAAAATACCATGGCCTGGGTCAGGCGCAAGCCAATCTTTCTAAATTTTCACATTTTATTGCCAGAGTAAACTTTTTTTTTCATGTACCTTTAAAATTCTTTTGGGTTGTTTCCTTTGTCTAGGTTTCCTGAAATGTAATTATAAGATCAGAGATTGAACATTTCATGGTTCTTGATAGGGATCGCCATGCTGTTGTTCAAATGCTTGTATTAATTTATCTGTCACCAAGCAAGTGTGAGCTGATTTCCTTGACCAGAATCGTCCATGGATGGGGTCCGTTCCATTGTGAGGAGTAATTCCTGGGCTCCCTGGCAGTCATGGTCTTACAGAAGGATGGCCCTTGTTTCTTTAATTGCACTTCTCAGTTGTCTCTATTATGACATGACCAGCAATGAGGTCATGGGTAAGGGACCTCCTGATAGGAGTGCGCCTCTTGTTTCTCTGTAGAACGGAGACCCTGAGTCATTTCTGGGATCACACACTGTAACTGTGGAATTTCTCTGTGGACTGTTATTGATGATGTAATTGTGTAACCCCCTCTGGACTCGCCCCTTATCAATTCTGAGTGGCCCACCCCAAGAGGGAGGGAAGCCACCACTGAATTCCCAGCAGCTAGCGAGGCCTGTGCAGTGCAGAGCTAATAGTCAGAACCGACTCACCAGCACACACCACCACCACCACCACTTTGTGAGCCTGTGTTGGGACAGGAGAGTGTGCTGATGGAGAAGGGTCTGGAAGTATGTAAGAGGCCCAGTCCCTGGCTGTAGGCGCGATCAGCCCCTGCCAGCCAGCTTTCACTGAGCAGTGGTCCCTCTCTGTGCACTGTGTATCCACACTCTCCGTCCACGCTCACTACCCACACTCTCCTAGGCTGCGAGGCCAGGCACCTTCCTGGGGTCCAGCACACTCGCTGTGAGGTATTGAAGGGGATACAGCAACTTGAGGGGCAGCTGCTGCTCCTGAGACTGCTGAGACACACCCAGTTGTGAGGAAGGTGGGGGTGCCAGCCCCGTGGGGGTGCAAAAATGTGGGAGACATTTGTTAAGTGCTTGCTGTCTGCCAGGCCCTGTGGTGGGAGGTTTCTAAGCCCTTAACCCTTCCTTCCAAGGATGCCAAATGAGACCCACTGCTGGTTTATAGAGGAGGAAACTGAGGCCCAGCAAGTTGAAATGCAGACGGACCTCGTTTTATTGCACTTCGCTTTATTGTACTTCACAGCGACTGCTATTTTATTTTATTTTTTTACAAATTGGAAGTTTGTGGCAACCCTCTCAAGCAGTCTGTGGGCTCCGTTCTTCCAACGGCCTGGCTCATTTGGTATCTCTGTGTCCTCTTTGGTCATTCTCACTTTACTTCAAACTTTTCCACGATGCTCCAGCACGCTTAACAGACTCCA
>NW_006921945.1:1074105-1078913 GCF_000298275.1 Orycteropus afer afer | reverse complement strand
GAGGCGATGTTAGGAGGAGTCCCATTGGGTAAAGGATGAGGAATTAATGATTCCTGGATGCTCAAGTTGTATTTCTTCTAGTTTGCTGTTCATAATTATGTGTAAGTTCCATCCCAAAGCAAAAATAGTCATTCTCAATTAATTCTTTTGTTCTCCTTATTAAATACTAGTTAAAATATTCCTTGAGGTATCGTTACAGAGATCTGCATGCATATCGATGTGTGTGTGTGCATGAGAGAGAGAGGGAGGGAGGGAGAGGGAGAGAGAGAGGGAGAGAGAGAGAGAGAGGAAATGACTGATGAAGTCACGATGGTGAGGCTAGGAGTAGGTGACCTGCTAAGGGTCTCCGAGACTTCGCACATGACATGTGGCCCTCGAGATCAGGAGATGAATGGGACCCGCCCTTCTCCTGAAGGAACTCATGACAGGTAGTGGCTGTAAGGCAGACAAAAAGCTCACTGAAGGCAGTAGCTATGTTTTATATGACTTTGACCCCTGGTCCATAGCATCGTGCCTGGGATGGAATCAATACTTAACATTGCCTGATTTGATCGATGGGGTAATATACGAAGTGTTTTGAGGGCAGGACAGAAGCCATCACTCACACCCTGGGCCTCCTTGACCCTTTTCCCCTGGGACTGGGGGAAGGTCTCCTTGGGGAGAAGACATTTGAGTCCTGTCTGCAGGCTTAGACTATGCTCAAGATTGAGGAGGATACCAGAGAGGCTAGCCTAGTGTTGTGATCTTCTAGTGCTGCTCTAACAGAAATACCACAAATAGCTGGGGCATTTATTCTCTCACAGACTAGGAGGCTAAAGTCTTCAACTCTGCCTCTTGCTCCTGGCCCACTGGAGCTGGAGGCATCTCTTCACTCAGGCAGCTGCTGGCTGCTGAGGCTGACAGACCCAAGGTTGACAAGTAAAATGGCACAGTCCCCAAATTACCAAGCAACATGGCAGGCCACTAATTCAAGTCCACTAACAGTCCCAAGAATGGCAGACAACATGGTGGGCTGCTGATTGATGAGTCCAAGCATGCCCAAAAGCTCCAGAGACCTTTCTCAAAGCTAACTTACATACTGGCAGCAGGCCACATCCCTAAGGCAGCTACTCAGCTGCTCCACTTGATTCCACCATGGAGCTGATTGCCAACCTCATCATGAGGAATCACTACATCCAGCTGCCCAGCCACTCAAAACCAGGCTCTGCCAAGCTGACACATAACCTCAACTGCCCAACCTATCTTATGTGAAAAACTTACTCTGGTTACTTGGAAATCCACTTTGCGGCCATAGAAGGGTACTTAGGTCTGGAACTGCCTCCTTTGGTGTGTCGACCCCAGTCCCCCGATAGTGGTGACCTGAGTTTGGAGGGAGGGTTCTGGAGCCTCATACCCATACTTGCCACGGGTGGCTGGGGGTCCAGTGGCATTTCTGTCACACACTAGCCATTCCCATGTCAGGCTTCCAGGCTTCCAAGATAACCACAGGCCGTTCTTTTGCCTGGGATTCACACAGAGGGCAAAGTAGGTCCTTGGCTAACAGGGTCTGGGGATGTGTTTGGCACCAACTCACCTCAGGGAGGACTACGAGGAGAGGTGTGGTCGCCATCTTTTTGGTCAGACAAGTCCTCCATCCCAGAAGCACTTGTAAGACTGGAGAGATGGACAAGGTGTTCAGACATTCCAGTGTCTCTTTGAAAACATTAATTATCAGGTAGATGAGTCTGGGTAGTCATGGAGGCACAGGCACTTGAGTGGTGGTAGCTCTAACGTTGTTGCTGGTTGCTCTCGAGTTGACACCAACTCATGGTGACCCCATGGACGACAGAATGATGCCTGCTGGTCCTGCTCCAGCTTCAAGCTTGTTGGTGCACTTGAGTCCCTTCTTGTAGCCATGGGGCATCTCGAGTGCCTTCCAACCTAGGGGCTGGTCTTCTGTTACGATCTGCAGGGGTTTCGTGGCTAATTTTTGGAAGTAGATCGCCAGATCATTTTTCCTGTTGTGCTGGTCTGCACGCCCACTACCCGTCTGTCAGTGTGCCGTCCCGTGGTGGCTTGCGTGCTGCTGTGGTTCTGGAAGCACTGTTACCAGTAGTTCAGCTACCAGCCGGGTCACCCATGGGGGACAGTTTTGATGGCGCTCCCAGATCAACAGCTTTAGTGTACTGATCCCTAACTGTTTTCTGGAGCTGTTGAGGTACAATCTGCTGTCAGGTTAACTCTCCAGGTTACTTAGTCTTTGTGTCAAAGTTTAAAGAAGCTTAAGAAAATTTTAATGGAAGTCAGATTAGGGTTGACTGTAGAGCGCTCTTCCTTCTCCAGTGGGAAGTCAGTGTGCCATGGAAAGTGGCATCAATGGTGGAACTCTTGGGTGGGAAGTCAGTGTGGTGTTGAACGTGGCGTTGATGGTGGAGCTCTTTGCCGCCTTCAGTGGGAAGTCACTGTGGTGTTGAACGTGGCATTGATGGTGGCGCTCTTTGCCGCCTTCAGTGGGAAGTCAGTGTGGCATGGAACGTGGCGTCGATGGTGGAACTCTTGGGTGGGAAGTCAGTGTGGTGTTGAACGTGGCGTTGATGGTGGAGCTCTTTGCTGCCTTCATTGGGAAGTCATCATGGCACTGATGGCAGAGCTCTCTTCCTTCTTCAATGGCTTGCACCAATCGTTGTTTGAAACACATCCCGTCATTGTCATAAGGTCCAGCATTGCATTTTGTTGCAATTCAGTTATGTCCCTGCTTGTCATGGGCATGGCTGCCACTGCCAGTTTGCCTGCTTTTAGCAGCACTTCTCTTCAGTTAGGTGCCTTGGTGGCTCAGTGGTTAAAATTCTTTACTGCCCACCAAAAGGTGGGTGGTTTGAACCCACCAGCTGCTGTACAGGAAAAAGATATGGCAGTCGGCTTCTGTAAAGATTACAGCCTTGGGTGGCCAATGTCATGAGACAAAGTGTATGTGAACTGCTGTATGGAAAGTGAATTTGCTCTGTAAATTTTCCAAATCACACACACACACACACACAAAGATTACAGCCTTGGAAGCTCTGTGAAGCAGTTGTACTCTGTCCTGTAGGATCGCCATGAGTTAGGATTGACTCGATGGCAATGGGTTTGGTGTTCTGGTTCCCCTCACTCTGATTTTCTGGGGGTCTCACTGACTGATTTTCAGGAGATCACCGGGTCTTTTTTCCTGGTCTGTCTTAGTCTAGAGGCTGTGCTGCAGCCTGTTCAGCACCCCAGCAGCAGACAAGCCTCCACTGACAGACGGCTGGGGGCTGTGCACGAGGTGCCTTGCTCGGGACCTGAACCCGGGTCTCCCTCATGGGAGGTGAGCGTTCTCCACCTGAGCTACCACTGCCCCACAAGTGCCTGCACTTCTCTCAAATCTGGAAGAAAATCCTCTCCCCCAGCCTCAGTCCCAGCAACTTAAGAATTTAGTTTCTTGAAGTGACAGTGTCAGAAAATTATACAATTCAGTGCTGCTCTAAAGGGTTAAGTTAGGCGAAGTCATGGCCAAATTTGCCAAATGGATACTTTTTTTTTTTTTAAAGGCATTTTAAATTTTTAATTAAAAATTTTAAATTTCCAAATTAGGAAATATTTTCTCCCTTTTTCCTTCAGAGGGACAGAGGGTGAGGAGGGGCCTTCTGGAAATGTTATCCTTGGAGACAGTTGCATAATATCAGCCAGCAGGCCGGTCCTTCAATGTGGACACCATGTGCCACTGCCGAAATACTTAGTGTCACTCGCAGCTAATCCCTTTGTTGATGGTTTTTTTCCCTCTGAACTTGCTGACAGCAGATGACCAGGTCTGGAGAAGCAGTTGTTGTTCAGGCTCCGTTTGACAATATTCGTAAATTTAAATGACCTTTAAGGAGGAAAGGCTGTGTGCAGCAGGTATAAGTGGGTTGGCATGGGGTGCTAAGAGTGAGGTGGAAGGGATGCTTTTCTGGCCCTGGAGCAGGGTGGGCCACCTGTCCATGTGTTCTTGGCACCAGGGGCCTGTCAGAGGCCAGGACCAGGTGGACTCTGGGCCATGCTCCCAGGAATGAGGCTCTACTTTCTCTCTCTTTAATGCACCTCTCCCAATAGCCCTTCTCGTCTCTCTGTGCTGGTGTTGTCTGCTGCACGGTCCCTCAGGGTCTCCTGGGCCTGAACTTCTTCCAGGTGCCCGGATTCCCAGGCCACTCCATCGGTCCTCCCCTTCCATGCCCTTTCAGAGGGAATCAGTTTGAATGAATTTAAGGCCTACATGGATCCCTGCTGGCACAAATGGTTAAGCACTCAGCTGGTCACTGAAAGGTTGACAATTTGAACCCGCCCAGGGGCACTGGAGAAGAAAGGCACCAGTGAGCTGCTTCTGTAGAAATTACAGCTAAGAAAACCCAATGGGCCAGTTCTATTAGGTAACGAGTGGGGTCACCATGAGTGAGAGTCGACTTCAATGACACTACACAAAAGCAGCTAGATGAAACAACTAGTGTGTCCTTAAAGCTCTGTGAAGTACAGCCTTCGAAAGACGATGGAGAAAACAAAACCAAAAAGCCCCAAACCTGTGGCTCTCAAGTTGATTCCAACTCATAGTGACCCCACGTGTGTGCTTCTTCAGAGAAACTCTTCCCCCACTACTGTGGGTGGCATTTACTGAGAAAAGGGGATTCTTCATGGCTTTCTCTGGGGCTCCCTTTGCTCCCAAGGTCCTCTGCAGAGGAGGCCGACTACATTCATTTCCAAGGGCACAGCAGCTTGGCGACCATGCAGGGACCAAGGTGCTACAGTGGTGTTCTGGGGGCACCCACCACCCTTTCTTTTTT
>NW_006921945.1:1056600-1063305 GCF_000298275.1 Orycteropus afer afer | reverse complement strand
CTATGCATACACAACCCTTCTATTCTCCCATGATTGATCTCTCCAAGGAGTGTATCTACCTAATGTAAATGTTCAGCTCATACACCTTTTGTTTGGCTGGAAGCACCAGAAGTGCATTTAATTCCAGACCTAAAGGGCAGCTAGGGGCCATAGTCTCAGGGGTTCCATCAGGCTCTATCAGACCAGCAAACCTGACCCCCCCTTTTTTTTTTATGATTTTGAGTTTTGTTCTACATTGTTCTCCTACTCTATCCAGGATCTCCTGCATAGATACCCCTCCTAGTGGTTGACAGTGGTAGCTGGGCACCATCTAATTCTTCTGGTCTCAGTCATATAAGCTGAGGATCACATGGTCTACCAGTCTCCTAGACTAATTGTTTCCATCCATCTTTGGTTTTCTTTATTCTTCTTTGCTTTGGATGAGGAGAGCCCCATCATGGCATCTAGATGGCCGCTTGTAAGCTTTTAAGATCCCAGTCACTACTCATCAAAGTAAGATGTGGAACCATGTTTTTGTGTAGTATGTTATGCCAGTTGAACTTGATGTCCCCTGCAACCATAGTCCCAAGACCACAGGTCCAACTACTCACGACCTCTGGGTAGCTGGCTGTGGCCGAGAAGTCACTACAATCTTGGCCCTTGTCAGCTCTACTGTATACCTGGAAATTCTTACAGAACATATAAATATGCTTGTAGAAACATGGTCTGCTAACCCTATATGTGGTCTTGGGCACACTGCCCCCTGCATAGATGTACCTAATAGTTCAGCCTGTCCACCCATCTATCCACTAATATATAATATATCCATGTTTGCCATCACTGACAACACAGTACTGTATGAGCAAAAGGGTTCATCTTTGTTGTCTGTACCTCCCATGCACCTCTCTATGTCTTCCTCTTCCTCAATGCCACCATGTTGATCACTCACATTTGGTATATTGCCTTCTCTTCACCCAAATCAATACTTGTCTCTACCTATCTAACAGTGTTCCCTCCCCTCCCCTCCCCTCCCACCCCTGGTAACTAACAAAGAAAATTTCCTTCCATATATAAACCTTTCCTTGACTTTTTACAATAACAGACTAATACAATATCTGTCCTTCTCTGATTGACTTATTCCACTCAGCATAATGTCCTCCAAGTTGATCCACGTTATGTGATGTTTTGCAGATTCTATGTTATTCTTTAGGGTTGCATAGTATTCCATTGTGTGTATGTACCATAGTTTGGTTATCATCCTTCTGTTGCTGGGCACCTAGGTTGTTTCTGTCTTTTTGCTATTGTAAACAGTGGGGTCACTGTGTATTGTGAGTACCTTCCAACCTAGGGGGCTCAGCTTCCTGCACTGTACTAGATGATGTTCACCATGATCCTGGGGTGTTCATGGGCTCATTTTCAGAAATGATCACCAGTCCTTTCTTCCTAGTCTGTCTTAGTCTGGAAGCTCTGCTGGAACCTGTCCACCATGGGTCACCCTTCTGGTATTTGAAGTAGTGATGGCATAACTTCCAGCATCACAACAATACCCCAACCACCACAGAACAACAAACTGACAGGTTGTCCTCTAAACCCACTGCCATCAAGTTGATTCTGACTCATAGCAGCCCTCATTGGTTTCCAAGGCTGTAAATCTTTATGGAAGTAGGCTGCTTTATCTTTCTCCTGCAGACAACTGGTGGGTTTGAACTGTTGACTTTCTGGTTAGCAGCCAAATGCCTTCTCCACTACACCACCAGAGCTCTTTGACAGGTTGTTCTCTAGGGATCCTCAGATTCTTCCCAGTGGCTTGGGAAGTCCCTGAAAGCTCCTGGCTCTAGGCTACCTGGAGGGCTCTGATGTTTCCTCCTAAATACATCAAGACCCCGTCCTCTCTGCCAGGATCACCTGCCCATTGCCCCCCCTGTTTGCTTTCCTCCATGTCTGTGGTGTGGATGTGTCCACCTGTCCACTGTGCTGCAGGTGGGGCTGGTCCGGCTGCTACTGTGCTAGACCTCCTGTCCCCAGCCCTCCTGGACCTTGGCTGTCATTTCACCAGAGAGAAGTCCTAGGCCAGCTGCCAGTGGGTGTGGCCATGTCCTACAGGGACTTGGGAGCGTTGGCTCTTTCAGGCTTTTGTGAAATTTCTCTTCCCTAGGGTCCGGCACACGCTCCGACCAGGTGCTCGGGTCCTCCATGAGCAGCACGTCCTCTCCCCTCCCCTTGACCTGCTGCCCTGGGTCTGACCTTGTCCACCTGGACTCCTCCCTCAGCATGAATGTTTTCCCAGAAGCCTCTCTGGTCTCCACGTACATGGAAGGTCCAGGAGGGTGGGGATAGGAGTCCCTGCTGGACAACAGCTGCTCTGGATCCCAAGCAACATCTTCCTGCTCTGAGCGGAGGCTGTCCTCCTGGCTCCAGACATGTGCAGACCCTGCTGAAGGAAGGCACAGGCAGACTCAGCGGACGGGGTGACAGTGCTTCTGGAGGGCCTGTAACACCCCAGCCCGAGCCCACAGAGCTGGTCCCCACCATGGTCTTCATCATCATGCTGTGGGGACTTTGGTCCTTGGGAGCCTCTCCTGAGAGTGCTTCCCTCTCGAAACCTCAGTTTCTTGAGCCCTCTTAGATCCCTTAATCATTTGGCCTCTTTCCTGCCCATGGTGATCTGGTATCAGGATCAAAGGGACAGGGTTGGTGTGGTATCTGTGTACTGGGGGGTGAGAGAGAGCGTTATCAGTGAGTCTGTGTCAGGCTCAGCTTGTGATCCAAGTTCAGGGCCATGGGGAGGAGCCCAGTGCTGATCCTAGAGGGTCCTGGTGGGCACCTAGAGCCATGGTCCAGAGGAGACTTAGGGCATCAGGGATTTTCTGGCTGGCTGGCTGGCTTCAGGGACCCACCAGTCTCACCTCAGGGTCGCCACTGTCATTGAGTCAATTCCTACTCATAGTGACCCTAGAGGACAGAGTGAAACTGCCCACTGGGTTTCCAAGGCTATCAATCTTGATGGAAACAGCGCAAACCAAACCTACTGCTGTTGAGTTGATTCTGACTCACAGTGCCCCTAGAGGACAGAGTGGAACTGCCCCCCCATAGGGTTCCCAGGCTATCATCTTTTTCTCTCTTGGAGTGGCTGGTAGTGGAACCACACCAACCTTTTGGTTAGTAGCCAAACACTTAAGCACTGCACCACCAAGGCTCCTTTACCTCAGGGAAGAACTCAAACTCACTGCCGTAGAGTTGATTTTAATTCATAACGACCCCTCCTTGGGTTTCCGAGGCGGTATCACTGCAGAAGTAGATTGCCCCATCTTCCTTCTAAGGAGTTGCTCGTAGGTTGGAACCACACCAACCTTTTGGTTAGCAGCCAAACACTTAAGCACTGTACCACCAAGGCTCCTAGGCTCAGGGAAGAGGGGCTGATTGAGCCAGGGTTCTGCACTGGGGAGCTGAGGATGGAGGCACCCAGTCCTGCCGCTCCCCCCAGGGCCTCTAAGTCTCTCTCCCCATCTTCTTGGTCTACCCAGCTTCTTCCCACCTGCCTGCCCACAGCTCCCTCCTGCATCTCAGCTTGTTTGTGTGTTTTGTCTGCGTTTCCTGGTTCCAGGCCAGTCTCAGGCTGGTCTCCACTGCAGCGCCTCCTGCAGGGTTTCTGACCAGAGGTGTCTCTGGGGGTGGTGGTAGTGTAGGGAGTGAGGATTGCACCCCCTTGACACTGTCATAGGGAGTGACACAAAAATGACCCCCGGGTCTGTGGTGGTGGCCGCAGGTAGGCTGGCACTGTAGGTGGAGGAGCCACCCAGGCAGTAATGTCATAGGGTCGGTGTCACTAGTCACCCAGTGTGGTAACTCGTCATCTTGTGCCCCCTGTCACCTGCCAGTCAGGGTGCAGGCAGGGGGGTCATGGCACTGGCCATTGGGCAGGGAGGAGAGTCTCTGTCTTGGCCAGTGGGAGAGGGGAGGAGCCATGGGGAGTGGTGGGGGCGGGCCTGGGAGGGGCAGGACTGCACCTCAGCCCTGCGTGGGGGCGGGGCGGGGTGGTGCTGGCGCTCTCTGCCCATGGGAGTGCTTGTGACACCATGAGATTCCTCTCTGGGTGACACCGCTGTCTCTGGTGGTGTTCTCATGTGGGAAGGTGAACTGGCCTGGCTGAGCATCTTGTACTGGGCCCCGCGTCTCAGCAGCTGCAGGCCATTGGGTGCTCCGTGTGCAGCTTGGGAAGAAGCAGAGAGTGTGGGGCACCCTCTGTCAGGAGGGATCTGGGGGCGTGGCTTTTGGAGGCAGATTTCTCCGGTTTCAGGAGGTGGGGCTGTGTGGCCTGGGATGGGGCCCTGGGCTGCGCTCAGCTGCCAGGCTCCTGGATGTGAAGAGTCCCTGCCTCTTTGATTCGCTGCTGAGGACCAAACCTCATGAGATGACCATGGGTGCATCCATCCGGGCAGCTTCCGTGGTGTGGGCATCCCCGTGTGGGGGCGATGCAAACAGTTAACGAGCTGGGGTGCTCACTGAAAGTTGGGGGTTCAGGTCCACCCCCGCGCAGCTCAGAAGAAAGGCAGTGTACTTCTAAAGACCAGGTACTGAGAGGCCACGGAGCACAGTTCTCCTCTGATGTGTGCTGTGTCATGGTGAGCCCCTCAGGACTGGAACACCACAGATCTTCAGGACGGCCCTGTGAGGTGGGTGTTGTTGCCCTCTTCTTACGTCCTGGAAAACTGAGTCAGGGAGATGTTGAGAGATGTGTGCAGGGTTTCCTGATGTGTGAGTGGTAGACTTAGTCCTGCAGGCCCCATGGGCACGCGGAGCGCTGAGAGTCCCTTAGTGTTACTGGGAGATAAAGACAGAATAAGCTCACGTGCTGTTAGGATAAGCCGCAGACAACATCCATTCAGACGGTCATTTGAGAGCTGATTGCTCCGTGCTGATGATCGTGACCTTGAAGTATTCACATAGGAGGGCATGCAGAAGTTCCCGCTGCTCGTAGAAGTCGGGAGGCACTGTGGATGGGAGATAAGCCCTTAGGGCAGCCGGCTCAGGAGCTTACGCAGCCCAGGAAACTGCCAACAGCTCGTGGCCACGTGATTCAGAGGTCATACTGAGCTGGAAGGGGTCCCTGGATGCCGGGAGCAAGGTCCCGGCCCCGGGCCCTGGTGCTGCCTTGATTGACCGGATCTGAAGCCCGGGCCGAGGAGGCTGGAGTGTCCTTGGGAAGCAGGGTGCAGGTGGACAGCTTGCCGAGGTAGTGAGCAGGCAGCCTCCGACTCAACAGCAACCCCGTACGCAGTGGGACGCAGCGTGGCCCGGTCCCGGGCCGTCCCCAGGGTGGGCTGAGGAGCCGTCCATCGTGATCCACAGGTTCTCCTGGCCGATTTTCAAAAAGACTGCCAGGTCTTTCTTCGTTGTGCACCGTAGTCTGGCAGCCCGCTGAAATCTGTTCACGGCAGCGTGCACGCCTCCACTGATAGGAGAGCGGTGTCTGTGCATAAGGTGTGTTGGCCGGGATTCACACCCTGGTCTCCTGCGTGGCAGGTGAGAATTCTACCCCTGAGTCACACTGTCCCCACGCAGAGGGCGTCACAGGAGGCTTTGCTGAGCTGCTTCAACATGACCTGGAATGGCATCCAGGTGACCTGAGAAGGCCCCTCCTTCAGTGTACTTGGAAGGAAGGCTGGAACTCTGGGCTTGGCTAGAACAGGCCCATGAGGGGGACCGGGAAGCCAGCGGCTGACGGCACCCAGAGGGGCAGCCCTAGCACAGTGAGGGGTGAAACTCTTCCAGGGCAGGCTGGGGCCAGGGCAGATGTGCCAGCCTTCCTGGTGGCAGGCACTGGTGGATGGAGGAGCAAGAACGTGGGCCAGTGCAAGCCAGACCTGGGCTGGTCCAGGCCAGGAATCCACCTGTCCTTGCTGGTGTCTTGGCTGAGAGAAATGGTGACCGAGGTGGCCGTCAAGGCCAGGCCCTAGTTCTGGGGGAACATTTGAGAGGCCCGGGACTGTCAGGCAGGGCAGGGCCAGCAGTGGAATGACGTATGGAGCCTAGGTGGGCTGCAGTGGGTGCCTGCTATCCTCTGCTGTGTCTACTCTCGGCCCCGTCTGGAAGAAGCCAGCACTACTTGGGATCTAGATGGGCCATGGGGTCATGTGACCCAGGGGATGGGAAGAGGAAGACTCTGAGGGCAGGGGACCGAATGATGTCTACTCAGAACCAGGAAGGGGGCTGGGCCCTGTGCTGGGTGTGAGTGGACACTGCAGGGGCAGAACACACCCCTGTGAGGGCAACAGGCAGGATCTGCAAAACCATCCTGGCATAGCAGTCAGACTCGGGTTCCTTTGTTATGATCTTACCTTCACATTGTTTGTTTTTATTATTAGAATTGACTTTAAATGTTTTATTGTAGCAAAATATATATAACGAAACATTTGCTATTTTAATCATTTTTAAGTGTGTAATTCAGTGACGTTAATTACATTCACCGTGGTATGCAGCAATCTCCACACCCAAACAGAAACACAGTGCCTCCCGGTTCCCCCTACCTCCAGTACGAAAACCAACTGCTGTCCGGTAGATGCTCACCCACAGCGCCCCTAGAGGACAGAGTGGAACTGCCCACAGGGTCTCCTGGGCTGTCAGTCTCCACAGAAGCAAAGCCCAAACCACACCCACTGCCGTGGAGTCCATTCTGACCCACAGCGCCCCTAGAGGACAGAGTGGAACTGCCCACAGGGTCTCCAA
>NW_006921945.1:1055120-1056500 GCF_000298275.1 Orycteropus afer afer | reverse complement strand
CACAGAAGCAAAGCCCAAACCACACCCACTGCCGTGGAGTCCATTCTGACCCACAGCGCCCCTAGAGGACGGAGTGGAACTGCCCACAGGGTCTCCAAGGTTGTTGTCTTCACAGAAGCAGACTACCTCATCTTTCTCCCACAGAACTGCTTAGTGGGTTTGAACTGCCGACCCTTTGGTTAGCAGCTGAGTGCTTTTGCCACTATGCCACCACATATGGTGGAGATGTTTCTGGAAGGCAGCAGAGCTCCTTTTTATATCAATTCTCTATAACCATCATCTCCTTCGCCCTTTTTACATACATACGGTACATTTCACACCTGACTTGCACCTAGCTTATTTTCACTAATTCATCTTGCGCAGATTTCAAAGTCAGTTCCTAAAGAATTTTGTCTTTTTAGAATGGCTCCATTGCCTTCTGTTGTGTGGCTCTGCCACGTTTTCCCTCCTGGTGGAAGTTCCGTTTGCTGCTGGACGCAGAGCAGCAATGATAACATTGAACGTGTGTCATTGCACATCTGTGAGACTATCTCTTGGATAAATTACAAGGAGTGCAATTTCTTGGTCAAAAAGTAGGACTTTTGTAATGTTGATAGATAATGACAAATTGCCTCCCACCCAGAGCTGTGGAATGGCACCCATTTATGTAGTTCATACTCCAGTATTGGTTCCGTTCTGACAGTGCTTCCTTCCTGACACCCTCCCCATAGGCTGTGTCGTCAGGCATGTGGACCTTTTCCAGATGTGGTTGAAAACAGCAGCCCAGTGTAGACTCCACTGCCGCTCCCTGACGGTGGGGTCTTGAGCAGCGCTCCGTGTCTAACAGACACTCGTGTGTCCTTTCTGGGAGCTGTCTGTTCATCACTTTTGCTCATTTCTTAATTGGATTTTTTTTTTAATCACTGCCGCTGCTTTTAAGCATGAGGGACATGAGTGCTTCTTCTGTGATAGGAGTGCTGGAAATATTTCCCTCTGTTTATCTTTGGATTTTGCTGATAGTGAATTTTGCTAAGCTGAAGTGTTGTCTCTCTGCAGTTTCCCTGGAGTCAATTCCAACTCCTAGTGACCCGACAAGACTGAGTAGAATTGCCCTGTAGGGTTTCAAAGGCTGTAATCTTTACCTAAGCAGACTCCTTTTTCTTTCTCCCTTGTTTGTTTCCGGACGGTTACCCAATATTCACAACACCATTTTTTTTTTTTAAATTTTATTTTGATTTGGGTGAAGGTTTACAGAGTAAATTCACTTTTCATACAGCAGTTCACATATACTTTGTCTCATGTCATTGACCACAATTTACAATGCAACAGCTCCCCTCCCACTTCCTCCCCATAGTTACCTCCTCCCAGTGTCCATCCCTCCATACTTTCCTTCCCCCTGAG
>NW_006921945.1:1043804-1052850 GCF_000298275.1 Orycteropus afer afer | reverse complement strand
ATCCGGCAATGTGAGACCTCCTACTTTGTTTTTCTTCTTCAGTAGTGCTTTGCTTATCCGAGGTCTCTTTCCTTTCCATATAAAGTTAGTGATAGTTTTTTCCATATCCCAGAGAATGTTGATGGGATCTGGATTGGGATTGCATTGAATGTATAGATTGCTTTGGGTAGAACTGACATTTTCACAATGCACACCGTTTTTTAATAAACCATCTTTTCTCTACTGATTTGAGATGCTTCCTTGTCCCTGAGCTGGGCATCAAGTAGGGTTGGTCTGGTGGTTAAGTTTGTGTGTCAACTTGGCTGGGCCTGGCTCAGTGGCTGGGCAGCTGAATGTAGTTATCCCCCATGTAATTAACTCCATGGTGGAATCTATTGGAGTAGCTGAGTAGCTGCTTTGGTTATGTGGTCTGCTTCCCATATATAAGCAGCAGTTTTGGGAGTGGTCTCTAGCTTATGGCACTTGAACCCTGCATATAGCCCTGTTGTTATTCAGCAGCCTGCCATGCTCTGTCGAACTTGGGACTTTATTTCAATGGACTTGAATGAATGGCCTGCCATGTGGTTTGGTAACATCGGGACTGTGCCTTTTTACTTGTCGACCTTGGGTTGTCATCCTCAGCAGCCAGCAGCTGTCTGAGTGAAGAAAAGCCTCCAGCTCCAGTGGGCCGGGAGCAGGAGGCAGAGCTGGGCCCCAAGGTTAAGGGGCTTTCACCCAGGCCCTAGAGCCTGGCACTTTGAACTCAGACTTAAAGCCTCTAAACTGTGAGAGAATAGACTCCTGTTTGTTAAGAGCGTCCCATTTGTGGTATATTCCTGTCAGAGTGGTGCTAGGGACCAGAACAGTTGGGAACGCCAGGCCTAGGAGACAGAGGACATTCCGGAGAGGAATATGCAAGAGGGAGTGATGGGCCTCCAGCTGTAGGGAGGGAGCTGGTTAGCTGAGACACTGGAGAGGCCTGGCAGGGCAGGAAGGGGACAGAGGTGACACCGCCCAGGAGGGGAGGGCAGGCCCAGCTGGCCCGGCAGAAGGAAGCACCTGGGGTCACTGGGCTCCTGTCACTTAGACGTGAGACCAGCCAGAAGAGGCTCCTGGTGCAGCCGTCTGCTTCTTCAGTCTGTGGCAGTCTCTGTCACCATCAGGCTGCCGCTCTGATGGTACATAACGGCCCTTCATCCCACGCTCTTTGGAGCCCTGCTGTCTTCTAGAAACATCTCCACCATGTGCAGCTCTCCCGAGTGGCATCTTACTACTTGATATTTTTATTTTAAAATCTTACGGTCTTTCATCTTGGGTAAGCAGGAAAAAATACACGTGCATGCACCTTTTTCCCTCATGTCTCCCCGACTTTCCCTGCCTGTCCTCCAGCCCTGCCTCTGGTACGGTTTCCGGGGCACCTTATCTGAGCCCTTCTGTGGATCCTCTGTTCTCTGGCCCCTGGGCCCCTGCAGGAGGCCAGGGGACACTGCTGGTTCTGCTCACTGTGATGCGTGGGGTGCTCCCTGAGGCCTTGCAGAACTGGAAGGAGGCTGCTGTTTGTCTTTCTGTCCATCTGTCGTATCTCACCCTGCTTCCGTGAGCTGGCAGTGGGTTTCAGGGAGCCCCAGAGTGCAGACCTAGGAGCCGGCAGTGCTGACCGTGTGCAGGACGGGGCCATCCCATTGGGAGTGGCTTCTCTATTTGTTTGGTTCACTTCTCTCTCATGCAGTTGGGGAGGCACCTCAGGGTCCCAGAGGGGCGCGTGAGCTTTTCTTCTGCTCTGAGAGTCGGAGCAGCCATTTGCCTCACTCCAGCTGCCCAGAGCAGATGGCCTCACGGGACACCAAGTGTCTCCTGGAAAGCTCCATGCATGGAGGCCCTCACAAGATGGAGTCACCAGGTGGCTGCAACGGTGGGCTTAGACGCAGCGACAACTGTGAGGAGGGTGTGGGGCCGGGCGATGTTTCCTTCGGTTATCTGTGAGGCCGTGAGTCAGAGCTGGCTCAGTGGCACCTCACAGCGTTGAGTGTCACTGGAATACTCCAGGCACGTTCTTTTTGTTCACTCTGTGGTCCAGGTGACTGGCAGCCTGTGCCATGACCTCCCTCAGGGGTCCTGCTACCAGTCCAGGCTGCTCCCAGTTGGACCAGTTCCTTTGGAGTTAGGCCTCAGGGCCTCAGGGGCTGGCCCCAGGCTACCCCTTTGGGCTGTCCCAATGGGAGTGGCTTCTCCATTCATTTGGTTCACTTCTCCTTTCTCACATCTCCACACTGAGGTAGGGTCCTCCTTCCTCCACAGGCCTCCCTGATCTGCTCAGCTGTCTGGGACTGTCTCCATTCAACTCCTACAGCACCATGTAGCACTTAGCAGAATTCACCAGACCTTATCAGAATTCACCAGACTTTACCAGACCTTACCAGAATTCACCAGACCTTACCAGGATTCACCAGACCTTACCAGAATTTACCAGACCTTACGAGAATTTACTGGAACGTACCAGGATGCAGGCATTCCTTTATGCCTTCTTGGATCTCTGTGCCATGGGTAACCCAGCAGGGGGGAATCATGCCCAAGGTGACGTTGGGGGTCATGGTTAGTGAGACCCCCAAGGGAAGGCCAGTGGGAGGTGGCAGGCCACGGGCTGTCCCTCTGCCTATGTGGGACCTCTCCCACCATGAAAACATAGAAAATGTGGAACTGATTTCACAAAAGAATAGATTCCTTTTCTGAGAAGTGACTGGGTTCTTCCTCATTGAGTCCCAATGGACTGTATTTTCTGGGTGAAAAAACTTGAAGTGTGGAAAAGTGCAAAGAATACTGGAACAAACACCAGGAACTCAGCACCTTGAATGATTGAATGCCAGTGCTTCTCCATGTCTCTGCAGGGGATGTGGAGGTGACACGGAGCTTTTCTTCATGTCCTCCTGCTCCTCCCCGGGCCAGACACTCATGAGCGTGCCAGTGTCTTCTGTGTTCAAGCTTATGCACCTCCCTCACACGAGAAGCCTTCTTACGCCACGTGTAGAGTGGCTGGACGTGGTTTGGAAATTTAATACATGATACGATACTATACCTCTCCTCTGCAGTCTCCTCTTTTCATGCAGCATTGTGTTTTGAGATCTGGGTCTATATGAGCATGGACAGATCTAGGTCATTCACCCTCACTATTTATAGTATCCTATTGTGTGAATGGGAGCTCTGGTAGCGTAGTGACTAAAGCACTTGACTGCTAACCAGAAGGCTGGAGGTTCAAGCCCACCAGCCACTCCTCGGAAGGAAGATGGGGCTATCTACTTCCGTAGTGATACTGCCTCGGAAACCCAAGGAGGGGTCGCTATGAGTTGAGTCTGACTTGATGGCACATAACAACAACAACAACATCGTGTGAATATTACTGCATCTTATTTTCTGTTTCCCGATTGATGGACATTTTGTTTTTTATATTTTTTTTCCACAGGCAACACTATTTGACCATCGTTGTACCCATCTCCTCCTTGTGTGTCCTTTTGGGCCACAGGGAATATGTTTCTACTTTACTTGATCTTGTTAAGTGTTTGTAGCAGTGTACACTCTCATTAGCAATGTCTCAAAGTTTCTTTACTCCTTGTCTCTACCAAACCTTGATACAATCTCGACTCTTTCAGATTTGTTGTTCTAACAAGCAGGTAGAAAATTTAAAAAATCATAAATAGCATTTTTGGTCCTACCAGTGTTTCACTGGGCTAGAGTTAGGGGCTGGGACTGGGAGAAACTCACTCAACTACCAAGGGCCAGTGTCACAGGTTACGGAGGAGGGGGCAGGGCGGGCTGAGCCATGACTTTCCTGGTTGCTCGAGACCCTACTGGGCAGTTGCAGCAATGCTTCTGCTGTGGAGGGGCTTCAGGAGGGTGGAGCATGCATTCAAGACAGTCATTGGTGTAACCAGTGTAAGAGGGGCTTGGCTGAGTGATTGTAATTAACTCCATGGTGGAATCTATTGGAGCAGTTGAGTAGCTGCTTTAGGGGTATGTTGTCCAGCAGCCTGCTGTGTTGCCCTGCTGATCTTGGGACTTTTTCCAGCCTTGAATTAGTGACCTGCCATGTTGTTGGGTACTATCAAGACTGTGCCTTTTCATTTGTTTATCTTGGGCTTGTCAGCCTCAGCAGCCAGCAGCTGCCTGAGTGAAGAAAAGCCTCTAGCTTCGGTGGGCTGGGAGCAGGAGGCAGAGCTGAAGCCCAAGGTCGAGGGCCTTCCAACCAGCCCCTAGAGCCTGGCACTTTGAACTCAGACTCCTAGCCTCCAAAACTGTAAGAGAATAAACTCCTGTTTGTTCAAGCCATCCCATTTGTGGTATATTCCTGCCAGAGTGGCACTAGGGAACCAGAACACCACTCTAACTTCTTCATTTCTGTTTTTGAATTTCCTGAATCTCTCAGTTTCTATCAGGGAGCCAGGATGACTTAACCCTTTAGTCGCCATTGTCAATCTAGGCCAGCTACTTACACGAGAAAATAGCCAATTCTGTGACTAGAGGTAGAAAGAACAAGAATTCATCTGTTTGGGCTTCCTAATTGCTTTTTGTGTTCTTATTGTTCATTCTGTTTTAGCTAAGGCATGGACAGGTTGAAAAGTAAAATAATAAACCATATGGGTTTGGAGTCTTTATAGAATCTAGCCTCCCCTAGTCCTGCCTGAAGTGCTCACACACCCCACATGCCACCCCACACGCACACATACACACACACACACACTACACATACGTACCACGTGCATACACACCCCCAAACCCACCATCCCTTATTTTCTCTTTCTCCCTTCCCCTGCCCCCTCCCCCTCTCTGATTACCTTGCCAGTAGAGAGGAATCTTTTATGTGTTACACAACGCTTTGTTCTTTCCAATGAAAAGTGGAAAACTCGGTAATCTGGGTTTTTAAAAATGGAAAGCAAAGATCCATCCAGCTGTTTGGAAGCGCCTGGGCCCTCTCGTTTTGGCGTGGGTCAGCCTGTGTGTGGGCACTGTCTGACCTGGCCCCGTGGACATGTGCTTCTGAGGGTGGCAGAGGTCGCCCTGTGTTTATACACATGAGGGCGGCAGACCCACTGTGGAAGAGGTGGGCCAGGTGTTTGTGTGTGATGCCACCGTGAGCTGCGCTCCAAGAGGCCCCAAGGAGCCAGCAGCATCCCTGTCCTGCACTGGCCGCCTGGTGACTCGTGGTCATCATTTCACTCCCCTGTGAAGAAGCAGGGAGGGGGCTTTCCACCTGCTTATCTTCTCGCCGTCCCTGCCCTTCAGGAAACGGCCTCATGCAGCATCCTTAATTCAAAGACAGTACATGTTTCCCTCTGGCAGGAGTGGGGATCCTTATCAAAAGTGACATTAAAAAAGTGCCAGGAGGCCCCCCTCTTCCGGCCATCCCTCCTCACTCCTGCCTGTCTCCATCCCGACTTCCCCATGGCTGGTCTGTCTGGTCTGTCGCCACCTCTGGTCCCTAGAGAGACAGAGGGAATGAGCTCATTGTTTTCCAGCGAAAACCCTGGTTCCCTCTCCTACCCACTGGCTGCTGTCACAGCCTGGATGGACGGCTGTTCCACCTGCTGAAACTGTGCCTGGGGCAGCCACAGACACACGCCTGGGGGCTGTATGCCGGGGGCTGGGCCACAGCCAGGCGAGTGGCCACTTCAGAACTTTCCGGAAGGTCGTTGGAGATGTGACGGGAACAAGGCAGCGGATTATTTCCTGCACCCCAGATGGTACTTGAAAGCCTTGCCTTACCTGCCTGTTCGCTCCCAGGCACTCAAGCTGGAAAATACGTGAGCAAAGTGGGAACAAGGCAGCCAGGAGCTGGCCGGGGTGGGCAGGTGTGGGCGAGCCCAGGCCAGCTTGTTCCGGATTCCTGGGGTGAGGCAGTCCCTGTGGGTGGGGGCCATGTGGCTCAGTGGTAGACACCTCGCCTGCCCTGTGGGAGACAAGGGTTCGATTCCTGGGCCCTGCCCCTCGTGCACAGCCACCAGCTGCCCGTCTGTGGAGCCCGTGTGCATTGCTGTGATGTGCTGACCAGGCTTCCGTGGAGCTTCCAGACCAAGAGGGACCAGGCAGAAGGGCCTGTGAGCCACTGCTGGACACCAGGCAGTGGAAACCCATGGCCCATGACGGTCCGACCCGCAGCTGTCGATGGGGATGACGCAGCATTGTGTGGGGTTTTGTTCCCTTGTGCCCGGGGTCGCCATGAGTCAGGGACCAACGTGATGTCAGCTAACACCACCACTGTATAATGACATGAAAAATGTGTCTTGCTCAGGGGACAAAGCTGTGATGACTTCTTGGGCACAGTCAGCCACCCTGATGGACCAAGTTGTTGGACCTTGGGGCTTGGGACCATGGTCACAGGGCACATCAAGCTCAGTTGGCATAACATACTACACAGAAATAATTGTTCTACGTCCTACTTTGGTGAGTAGCGACTGGGGTCTTAAAAGCTTGCAAGCGAGCATCTAAATGCAACAAGGGGTCTCTCCTCATTCAGAGCAAAGAATGAAGAAAACCAAAGACACATGGAAACAATTAGTCCAGGAGAGTAGTGGACCATGTGACCCTTAGCCTATATGAGCACGAGACCAGAAGAACTAGATGGTGCTTACCACTGTCAACTACTTGGAGGGTGATCAGTGAAGGAGACCCTAGATAGAGTGGGAGAATAATGTGGAACAAAACTCAAAATCATTAAAAAAGAAAAAGGGACCAGGTTTGCTGGTGTGATAGAGCCTGCTAAAACTCCCAGACTGTGGCCTCTAGTTACCCTTCAGGTCTGGAATTGAACTCACTCCATGGCTTCCAGACAAACAATAGACAGGCATATGGGTGAACATTCACACCAGGTAGATACACTCCTTAGAGAGATCAGTTGTGGGAGATCTGAAGGTCAGTATTTGCACAGAGAGATAGCTCAGGGGGCAGGAATGCATAAGAAAGGATACAGGGAGGAGGTAACTACAGGGAGGAAGTGGGAAGAGAGCTGTTACACTGTGGGGAATTGCAGTCAATGTCATGAAACAAAATGTGTATGAACTGCTGTATGGAAAGGGAATTTACTCTGTAAATTTTCACCCAAATCACAATACAATTTAAAAAAACAAACGTGAAGCTTGGCCTCATGGCTGGGAAGGAGTAAGTTACTACTTACGTGAGAGGCAAAAAAAGAAAAAAGAAAAATTCTGTTTAAAACACACTAAAAACACTCAGGAAGTGGGCCTAGGCATCCAGACTCCAGGAATGAGATTCTGACGGTAAAAAGGCGGTAGATCCCACAAATGGTGAGGAGAGTGGTGGCCAAGAGGGTCGTGGAACGTTAGGTGCCATGGTTTCCGTCAAGGAGAAGCACCACTTGATGAAGGCGTGGAAAGAAGCAGGTTAGCAGCTGGAGGGGGCAGCGGGAGGGAGAAAAAACACACCCTGACAGGCCACTGGGGGGGCACCTCCCACGGTGTAAGGGGACAGGTGCACATGGTGACCCAGCCACGAGGCCGAGGTCCTACTTCCTACCTGGCGTGTTGACACCAGATGACGTCCAAAGTCGGGGGGTGGCGTGGGGGGAGTGTGAGTGGCAGTTTCTGAGTGGGGCCGCCCTGGGTGTGAAGGAGGACAGGATGGCTGGAAGGAGCTTGGAACCCCTCGGTGTCCTGGAGGTGGTCGTGCTGTGAGCTGTAGTGGGACATGTCCCCATTTTCAATCTAGAGGACGCCCGGGGATTCCACCAACACAGACCTGAGGCCCAGGCAGGAGAAGTCCGGACACACTGTCCACAGAGCTTGGTGGAAGCGTTGGTGGCTGAGCCCTCAGGAAGGAGCATCGGTCGCCAAGACAGAGCCAGCAGGCCGAGCTGACCCCGTTCCCTGTTTGGCTTGCGCTTGGGTTGGAACCAGTGGGAGGGATGGATGCCATTGGCGGGACTTCTGGTGCCATCCAGGTGGATAAGGTGAGACTGGGGCCTGGAGGCAGACCAGACGGGAAATTCCTACCCGGCAGAAGGCTCACCCCCAAAGAGCCCTGGTGAGGTTGGATTCTGGTCAGAAGGAGACCCTGTGTGCCGGGGCCAGCCCTGCCACCGGCACTGCCCTCCTGCGGCTTGGCCGAGGAGGGGATCGCCTGCCGAGGACTGTGGGGGACTGCATGGTAATCTGTGGGATGACAGAATCAGGATCCAAGAATTCTTCAGGGGCTGGAACAAAATGAGAATCCCATGCTGAGCTAACAACGAGAATACAGAAACCAGCCAAAAAGTAGACTAAGACAGGTGGCCAAGCACACCGTGGGGGAGAGCTGTTGGCGCAGCTGCTCTGGAGGGAAATCCCCCCTTGAGTGTCCTTAGGGTGGCCCCCTCAGCAACTTGGTGGCCACTGCTCTGAGGGCAGCCCCCTGAACCCGAGATAAGGCCTCAGAGCCGGCGGGCTCGGCTGCCCGGTCCTGGGACTCACAGACTGAACCTGGCCAATGGCAGTGCAGTGGGGGCTTTGTGACTGGTTGGCTGTGGGGCCTGTGAGTGTTCCCCGGGAAGATGGGGAGGCCTGTGGGGTGGGGAGGGCAGTGAGAGGTGCTGTAAGTATTTATGGGGGTGGGATGCGTGTCCCCAGAAGCCTAACTAGTAGCTGGTGCTGGCTGGCACTAGTAACTAACCAGTCACTGACTAGCACCTGGCGCTGGCCAGCCTTACTGCATGCCCCCTGGGGAGCGGTTGTCTCCCTAGGTGCAGCAGCTTTAGGAGGTGAGTGGCCGTTGTTATGGCCGTTGCTGATGAACGAAGGGTGGGGGTGCTCTGCAGGGCCCAGGGGCTTGTCCTGGGGTGGGCGGAGCCTCCCCCGTCAGAGGCTCACCTTCACTGACGCACTTCCGGGTCACCCCGGTCTGTCTTCTCTCCCGCCAGTTGGGGGTGCTGTGGGGGCAAACACTTCATCTTACTTTGATGAGCAGCCAGGTATGGAGATGCCCAAACCCTTGCGGCACGGAAGTTACACTCTGTTTGTCGCTGACATAAAAACCTTGGACGGTCTTTCACTTTCTTTTGTGATGTCACCCATTTCATTTCTTATTC
>NW_006921945.1:1038450-1039397 GCF_000298275.1 Orycteropus afer afer | reverse complement strand
TGTGGTGTGCGGGTGTATGTGTGTGCATATGGTATGTGTATAGGTGTGTGGTGTGTGTAGTGTGTGGTGTGCGTGTGGTGTGTGTGCGTTTGTGGTGTGTGTGTGGTGTGTGTAGTGTGCATGTGGTGTATGTGGTGTGCGGGTGTGTGTGTGCATATGGTATGTGTATAGGTGTGTGGTGTGTGTAGTGTGTGTGTGGTGTGTGTGCGTTTGTGGTGTGTGGTGTGTGTGGTGTATGTAGTGTTCATGTGTGGTGTGTATGTGGTGTGTGTGGTATGTGTGTAGGTGTGTATGGTGTGTGTGTGGTGTGTGTGGTGTGTGGGTGTATGTGTGTACGTGTGGTGTACGTGTGGTGTATGTAGTGTGTGTGTGGTGTATGTGGCATGCGTATGTGGTGTGTATGTGGTGTGTGTGGTATGTGTGTAGGTGTGTATGGTGTGTGTATGTGTGTACGTGTGGTGTGTGTGTGGTGTATGTGGCATGCATGTGTGGTGTGTATGTGGTGTGTGTGGTATGCGTGTAGGTGTGTATGGTGTGTGTGTGGTGTGTGTGGTGTGTGGGTGTATGTGTGTACGTGTGGTATGCGTGGCCTATGTGGTGTGTGGGTGTATGTGTGTGCATGTGGTATGTGTATAGGTGTGTGTGGTGTGTGGTGTGTGTGTGTGGTGTGGTTAGCACTCTTAGGCTAGTTTGACTCCTACCTTTGCATGTCATACTATGTGTGCTTGGCAGGAGGCGGTTCTGACCTCTAGATCCTCACCTGTGAGGTGGGGATTAGGTAGGGTGGTGCATCCTTAGTGACGTTGTATGGTAGCTATGTCAAAAGTACTCGTTCAGCATCTTGTCGTCAGCGCCTTTGAGTCGGCACAGGCCCGGGGACCCTGTGTGCGCACACACCATCCTCACAATCGCACCGTTGTGATCCGTAGGCTTCATGGTTGCTATTT
>NW_006921945.1:1031841-1038350 GCF_000298275.1 Orycteropus afer afer | reverse complement strand
GTGTGTGTGTGGTGTGTGTGGTGTTTGGGTGTATGTGTGTACGTGTGGTGTACGTGTGGTGTATGTAGTGTATGTGTGTGGTGTATGTGGTGTGTATGTGGTGTGTGTGGTATGTGTGTCGGTGTGTATGGTGTGTGTGTGGTGTGTGTGTGTATGTGTGTACGTGTGGTGTGTGTGTGGTGTATGTGGCATGTGTGTGTGGTGTGTATGTGGTGTGTGTGGTATGCGTGTAGGTGTGTATGGTGTGTGTGTGGTGTGTGTGGTGTGTGGGTGTATGTGTGTGCATGTGGTATGTGTATAGGTGTGTGTGGTGTGTGGTGTGTGTGTGTGGTGTGTTTAGCACTCTTAGGCTAGTTTGACTCCTACCTTTGCATGTCATACTATGTGTGCTTGGCAGGAGGCGGTTCTGACCTCTAGATCCTCACCTATGAGGTGGGGATTAGGTTGGGTGGTGCATCCTTAGTGACGTTGTATGGTAGCTATGTCAAAAGTACTCATTCAGCATCTTGTCATCAGTGCCTTTGAGTCGGCACAGGCCCGGGGACCCTGTGTGCGCACACACCATCCTCACAATCGCACCGTTGTGATCCGTAGGCTTCATGGTTGCTATTTTTTTGAACTCTTGATTGCAGTTTGGGTCAAAGCTTACAGAGCAACTAAGTTTCCCATTCAATGATTTATACCCCTGTTGTTTGCTCACAGGTGCAATCCCCTCAAGCTAACATGCCCTTCCCATTCCTCCCTGGGCTCCCCATTCCTTCTTTCCCTCTCCCATGCCCCTTCCTGCCTCCTCAGCTTTGTTTCTGGGCAAAAGCTGCCCTGTGGTGTCCCGTGGTGCATGTCTTGCGGAGTGCATTACTCTGCCTTTAAAGGCCTGTTTGGCTGAAAGTTGATCCTGAGGGTGGGTTCGGTTCCAGGCTCGCAGGGTGTCTGAGGGCCGCAGCCTCAGGGGTCCCACCAGTCTCTGGCAGGCCAGAGTCCAGCCTTCGGTTGATTGTGGGGACGTCGACTGCTAGGCCTTTGTCTGTAGTCTTTGTAATCTGTCTGAGTCTGGAAGCTCTGCTGGAACCTGTTCAGCATCCTGGCAACACGCGGGCTTCCACCGAGGGACAAGTGGTGGCGTGTGGGAGGCGTGCTGGCTGAGAGTCGGACCAGGGTCTCCACAGGGACCTCGGGATTCTAGCCCTGGGCTAGAATCTGTTCCCTCATCAGACAAAGCTGTTACGGCAGTAGTCCAAGTGACATTTCGGCCACTGGGAAAAACACAAGCTGTCCTTTCTCAAAGACGGAAATACACAATTGGTGTTGTTATGTGCCGATCCCTCCTTGGGTTTCCATGGCGGTATCTCTAAGGAAGTAGATTGGCCAACCTTTCTTCTGAGGGGTGGCTGGTAGGTTTGAACCGCCAGCCTTCTGGTTAGTAGTCAGATGCCTTAGGCCCTATGCTACCAGAGCTCCCAACTGTTAGAGTAGCAGCCAGCCAAAGGGACTTGGGGGAGGGGCAGGAATGTGGTGGGGGTAGGGCAGGTGACAGCTGTGCAGAGTGAAATCCCTTATGGGTGGAATCAGGAGGGGGCCCTGAGCTCTGCTTATAGCAAGCATTTTCACGTGTAACAGAATGGATAACAGTGAAATATTTAGGATCCTGTCTATGCAGCGAATACAAACCAACATTGAAAGTCCACGCCGATTCCACGTGAAACAAAGCGTGCAACAAGGGACACGTTTGAAAGGATTCAAAATGAACACGCAGATGCACTGTTCCCAGTATAAAGAAAACGGAACATGCTTGCTGGCTGGGTTTGCGGCCGCTACAAGCCTTGTAAGTTCTAGGGCGGGAACATCCGGAGGCAGCAGACGGCGCTGAAGAGAACACTGGAGGAGGCGGAGTGGGGCGCTCTCGCGGGGAGCTTATGTGAGGAATGCATCTTCAGTGGGGCAGTGCCTGTCAACGATGCTGGTCGTGTGGGCTGTGCTGGAGGTGTGTGCCCCAGCCCTCCTTCATGTTTGCCCCACTTGGGGACAGTGCTGGGGACCGTGGGAACCTGCCCCCTTGTCTGCCCAACTCTGGTCCCTGGACTGTTCCTGGTTTGCCTTTTTACTCCCTTCATTACTGATCAGTCTTTCCTCCTGCCCCACCCCCCACTCTTGAGGCCTAAGAAACTCAAGACGATTATGCTAATCCACCTGGTAAATGACCATCCTAAAGAGCTAAAGGAAAGCTCCCTGCTAAGATGGAATGTTGGGAGCTCTGGTAGCTTAGTTCCTAAGGCGCTTGACTGCTAACCACAAGGCTGGCAGGTGCCACTCCTTGGAAGGAAGGTTGGGCAATCTACTTCTGTACTGATACTGCCTTGGAAACCCAAGGAGAGGTCACTATGAGTCGGACCCAACTCTACAGCAGTGAGTTTGTTTTTTTGGGTTTTAAGATGTAATTTTAGTTAATTTTCATGTTCTTTCTTTCTCTTGTTGTTGAGAAAATGTGCTTTAGAGACAAAGCTGGAGTCTTAAAGCTTTAACTGGTTTCATTTTTTAAAAAAAATTTGTGTCTTCAGTTTTTGGTTTTTTTTTACTGTACTTTCTATTTAATTTTTCATTTATTTAAGAACTCTTTGGAAGCTAGAGGTCTAGCCAGGCCTCAGACTAGAAAGATGACTAAACCTGTCAGCCCAGGGGGCGAGACAGTGAGATTCACAGTATGAGATGAGGGATCCTAGGGGGGGTGGGGACAGAACATGGAGGGGGTGCTTCCTGGGGACAGGCAGTGCAGAGTCCCCGTGGGGGCTGCACCGGAGTGCCGAGGGACAACAGTCTCGTCAGGAAATCTGAGGGCTGTCCTCAGGAAGAGGGCCTGGGTTCCACACCCGGCTTCCTCTGGACGAGTCCGTGAGCTGTCTAAGCCTCAGTGTTGTCATCTGTAGAATGGGGATAATCACCGCCTTGCTTAGCTCACAGGCCTGTTGAGAAGACGTCACATAATGGGTGGGAAGGGGCTCTGTAACCTACAGGCGGCCACCCAGCTGGAAGGAGCTAGCAGGACTCCTGCAGCAGAGAGAGACAGTTGATACCATGAGGTGAGCCCACGATGTGGCCATTTGGGCACAATCAATGTTGATGGCCTAAAGGGTGAGGCCAACTGAAACTTGGCATCCAGTAGGTGCTGACTGAGTGCGTGTTGAGTGAACAGTGGATGTACTGCAGTGAAGGGCTGTTGGGACCTACTAATGGCTCCTTTGTCATTAACCTTTTATGCTCTACCTTGATTGGGAGTTGTGGTTTTGTTGTTTTTAGTTGACTTACAAAAAGCTTACAAACAAAAACAGTTTCACTGAGTTGTAATTTATATACCATAAAATCCACCCACTTTAAATATACAATTCAATGATTTCTAGTAAATTACAGAGTTGTGCAACCATGCTTGCAATCTGACTGTACAGCATTCCGTCACCCTCAGAAGATGTCGTGCTCACTAGCATCTCACTCCCCTTCCCACCCTCAGTTCCTGGAAACCACCAGCACACCTCCTGCTTTTGTGGATTTCCTCAGCCTGGACATTTCATATAAATGAGATCCTTTGATAGGTGGTCTTTTGTGACTGGCTTATTTCACTTAGTGTAATGTCTGTAAGCTGCCTCCATGTTGTAGCATGTGTGAATATGCCATCCCTTGTTGTGGCCGAGTAATATTCCATTGCATGGATGTACCACATGTTGCTTGTCCATTCCTCAGTTGCCTTGGGTTGTTGCTTCCTTTGGGCTATTGTGATAATGTTGCTAAGCCTTTGCCCAGACGTCTTTGTGTGGACATATATTTTCTCAGCATGTGGCCTCAGGACTGGAGGAAGACTCATTAACAACCTGTGATAAGCAGATGACACTACCTTGTTTGCTACAAGTGAAGGCGATTTAAAGCACTTACTGATGAAGATTAATGACTACAGTCTGCAGTATGGATTATACCTCAACATAAAGAAAACAAAAAATCCTCACAACTGGTCCAACAGACAACTTCATGATAAATGGAGACAAGACTGAAGTTGTCAAGGACTTCATATTACTTGGTCGGTCCTACCATCAACACCATGGAAGCAGCAGTCAAGACATCAGATGACATATTGCGGTGAGCAAATCTGCTGCAAAAGAAAGACCTCTTTAAAGTGCTGGAAGAGCAAAGATGTCTCTTTGAAGACTAAGGTGCACTTAACCCAAGCCATGGTGCTTTCAGTCACCTCACAGGCATGTGAGAGCTGGACAATGAATTAGGAAGACTGTAAGAGTTGATCCTTTTGAGTTGTGGTGTTGGTGAGGAATACTGAAAGTACCATGGACTGCCAGAACAAACAAATCCGTCCTGGAAGAAGTGCAGCTAGAGTGCTTCTTGGAAGTGAGAATGGCCAGACTTTGTCTCACCTACTTTGGTCATATTGTCAAAAGGGACCATTCCCTGGAGAAGGGTATCATGTTTGGTAAAGTGGAAGGTTCATAAACAAGGGGAAGGCCCTCAATGAGATGGACTGACACAGTGGCTGCAGCGATGGGCTCAGGTATAGCAAGAATCATGAGGCTGGCACAGGACCGGGCTGTGTTTTCGTTCTCGTGTATGAAGGGTCGCCATGAGTCAGAGCTGACTCGATGGCACCAAATGACAACCACCACCTATTTTCCCCAGGAGTGAAATTCTGGGTCATGTGCTAATTTACATTATGTTGAACTTTTAAAAAAATACTGTCGAACTGTTTTCCAACGTGGCTGCACCCTCAACAGTTGTGTTTTTTCAGGACCTGTAATTTTTTAAGTGTTTAAGGACATGAGGACACGTGTTTTATTCCCGAGTGATGTCGCTATCTACCTCAATGCAGACGCTCCTGAGCGGTATCCACACAGGGAGGAAAACGCTGCTTTGCAGAACTTCTCCCGTGAGCCGTGTGGCCGTCTGCAGACTCTAAGACCTCCTCCGGCCAGGCTCCCCTTCGGCAGCGTTGGCCCAGCCCCGCCGGGACCTCACGGCATAGATTTCTGAGTTTAGAGACAGCATGGGCTCAGATAGTGTCTGCAAACGGGCTGATTTGGCCCAAATCTTTCCAAGAGGTGATTGTTTAAAAACGACTGTTTCCAAAACAGTTATCAATTTTCAAAACGACAGGCTGTGTGACTATATTCAGCTAGTGGGTGTATGCATGTTTGCGTGTGCATATGTGCATGTGTGCACGTTATGCATGAATGTTGTGTGTGCTTGGGTGTGCACGTGTGTGTACCCATGGGCGTGTGCATGTGTACCCATGGGCGTGTGCGTGTGTACCCATGGGTGTGTATGTGTGTGTACACACAACCCCGATGCCCTGAGGCTGCTTCATTTGGGAGGTGTGGGCGGGCACCCGGCTGACTCCCTGTTCCCTGCAGCCTGTGTGGGTGCCCATGTGGTGTTCCAGGGCCAGACTTCTGAACTCTTCCCTTGAAATCAGTGCAGTTGCACCTTTGGAGGGCAATTCACTGAGGGATAAATTCATTGTCAGCGGGAGGGACCCAGTGGCGCATGGCACTCACGCCTTTGGCACCGTGGACCGAGGAGGGACTAAGCAGACACTGGGGATGTCTCTCCCCTCCTCAGCCTTCTGCTCGCCTCCTCTCACCATCAATGGATAATACTGAGTTCTTTGCATGTGCCAGGCACCGTGGTTGGAAAAATCATCCTTGTTCCCAGTAGGTCTGCAACATGGCAGAGAATCCTGACAGCTCTGTGCTGGTGCAGACAGACCTGGGCCCCAAAGAGACGAGGCCACAGGGCCAAGGTCTGTGTTGGCTCCCCCCACAGCCGAGTAGCCGTGAAGGGCTGTTTGTTCAGGCCCTGCTCCTCTATCTCATGGGCTGTTACTGTCCTCTCCGTCCCTGGCTGTGTGAGGGGAACGTGGGGCCTATGTGAGGGGAGATCCTCCCTGTTCTGGGGGGGCTCTGGGAGAGGAAGAGTGTCAACCCTCAGAAGCGGTCATGGCCTGTCTCCTGGGTCTCCAGGACACTAGGTGTCAAAAGAGGCCTAGCAAACAGCCAGGGAAGCTGAAGAAGAAGGTATGCTGCCCATGGTGGTGATGCCCACGTACCCCTTCAGAGTGGCCTCAGGGCGAAGTGGTAACTCTGTTCCCTCACGTGCATCCCCGCTGATCTCAGGCTGTGAGCACGTACTATCCTTGGCTATGCCTTGCTCTTCGGTGGGCTCCTGGAAGCAGAGGCAGGCCTTTGGAAGGATTTCCTTGGGTAGGATGGAGGAGCAGGGAGGTGGACAGGGAGGGCGAGCAGGTGGAGGCACAGAGTCAAGTCCGGGGGCTCCCTCTGCAGCCCCCCACCCCCTCAGAGGCTGCGGCCACTCTCAGGGCTAGCTCTCCACACTCCGGGCTGTGTAAGACTTCGTGACTGTGGAACAGGCAGCCGGGAGCTGATGTGGGGAGCTGAGCTTGCTGGACCATCCTCACAGGTCGAATCAGGGCCAAGGCCATGGCTCTGGTGACCCACACGAAC
>NW_006921945.1:1012605-1031061 GCF_000298275.1 Orycteropus afer afer | reverse complement strand
CCGTCCTCTGCTGGGGAGGTTTCTGCACCACATACAGACCCCTCAAGTGATGGCTCCTTTCCTGAGTGCTCAGCGGGCTGGCCAGCCAATGGTGGGTCCCCAGAGGGGTGGCAGCCCACCGGGCGCCCCTCTGCTGCTCTCCCTGCCTCGGTGCCTCCTGTCACTGCACTCCTGGGGGCGTTGTGCAGAAATGGTTCCTACACTGTAGACACAGACAGGCCTGCAGCGGGACCTGAACGCTCATTGCTAACGTCGCGTCTGAGTCCCTAGCCCCTGCACAGTCACCTTAGAGCAGGGATCGGTAACGACAGCAGGGACGTTCGGGGCACTGCCTGCGTGTGAGCTGCCTCGCTCGGGCCAGGGGGGCTACAGGCCTCGTCCTGGCCTCCGTTTACCACTGCGGACGTGGGCTGGTGGGGACGGAAGAACGTTCCCACACTGGACCAGGGCAGGCGGGTGGGCGCCGAGAAGCCGGAGGGGACAGGAACTGAGAGAGGGAGCCAGAGGGCGCAGGGGGTGCAAGACCCCGGCTGCCCCCTCGCTTGGCCCTGGCCCCTGGACAGCGCTGGCCTGCGGCCTCCTGTGGGGTCTGCTCCCGGGGCTCTGGCGCGAGGGGTGAGAGGCCGGCCGCGGCTGCCCAGGCTGGCTGTGCCTCGTGGGCCGCGGACCCGTCACTTGGCTCTCTGCAGGTGATGACCCTGCCCAGGTGCCCGCTCACCTGGGCCCCCGCCCGTCCTCGCTGGCCCCACTGCACCCGCGCTCAGCTGTGTCAGCAGTCCCTTTCCGGACTTCCGTCCCCCAGCTCGTACGAGAGGCCTATCTCCTGCGAGAGCTCTACCACCGCGGGGAAGAGCGTGGAGGAGCGGCGTCGGCGTGCGCGGGCGGGCCGTCGGCGTGCGCGGGTGGGGCCGGGCGTGGCGTCTGCGTGCGCGGGCGGGGCGTGGGCGGGGCCATAGTACTTGCCTTCCGGCCTATCTCCGGAAACCCGCTCTGGCTGGGGCGGGTAGCCCCGCGCTACGCCGTACAGTGCAGCGGGTCCCATCGTGATGGGAAGCTCTCTGGGGGCCACAGATTTCGCGCCCACGTGGCGCCTGCATTTCCCAAGCCGCACACCGGCGGGACCTGTGCGTGCGCGGGTAGATTCTTTGCTTCCCTCTTAGGTGGTATCAGGGTCTTTCACATATAGTTGCTGTCAAAGGCAGTGTATGACAGCCCCTGCGGTGAAGCAAAGAACCAGGGCCCGAGGCCCCAGGCGGCCACCGCGCTGCTGCCGTGTCCAGAGGCTGTGCCCTCCCAGGTGACCGAGCGGCTGGAGGAGGCCAAGGGGCCGCTGCAACCCCGGGGACCTGTGACACCTGGTGGAGCTCTGGTTAAGACCCGGAGAAGCTGCCCCCGGGAATGGGGATCCGGTCTCAGCGACGGGGTCTCCGCCAGTGTCGCCGAGGCTGGGCCAGGGGGTGTGTGCTGGCTGCTGACCCTGATGAGTGCAGGGCTGCCGCTCGTTGGCTCGGTGTCTTTGTCCCACTCAGGAAAAGGGGCCGAGCCCACTGGGGGCAGGCCGGGCCGTCCAGGGCGCTTGGCTCCGCGCCACCTCCCCTTGGTGGAGGCTGCAGTCGCCAATGGCCTTTTTGTTACAACCCCTGTCCCCCCTTCTTCCCTTCCTCTTGTTCAAACACCATTGACCTGCAGGTCTCTTGGGTCACGTCTGCCAAGTGCAGAGAGAGGCTGCGCCGTGAAAACATGGGTTCCCTTCTCCCGCTGGGTGGATGAGCCTCTCCTCACCACAGTTAAGTGCTTGCCTGCTACCCAGAAGGTTGGAGGTTCCAGCCTACCCGTAGGCACCTCGGAGGAAAGGCCTGGTGATCTGTTTCTGTAAAAGCCGCCATTGAAAGTCCACATGGCGGTGCTGCGAGTTAGCATGGACTCCAGGCGCCTGCTTTGGCTTTCTCGGTTTGCCTCTCAGGGTCAGGCAGCCTGCTTCCTTGTATTTGTTGCGTCGAGCATTTTAATCCCTTGCGTGTCATGGGAGTGGGAGATTCCTGTCGGCTCTGATCTCAGGAGGGCACCGCCGTGGTGTTGGTCCCTTCCTCCAGAGCACGTGGATGCTCATCGGGTGGGGGTGGGGACCCGCAGGGTTTCCTCCCTTGTAGGTGGGGTCGCTGTGAGTGGGGGCCGACTGGAGGGCAGGTCCCAGCCGTGAGTGGATGACTGCAGAGAAGGGGCTGGCATGTCTGCCGTTCAGCAGGTGACCAGAGGGAGGTCAGGAAGGAGGGAGGCAGTGGGGAGGAAAGGGCATTGAGGCTGCCGGTGGGCTCCGAGGGTTCTGGGCTGGACAAGAGGCGGTGCCCGCATGGAAATGGTGTGTGGGTTTGCGGTGGGACTGTGTGTTCAGAAAGTGGGGACTGTCTGGCAGACGACCTTTTGGGTCCTTAGGGAGGAAGACAGGTGGCGGTATGGGGGGTCGGTCTGGATGAGAGGTCCGTGTGTTTGTGGGCTCAGGGGACAGAGGCAGAGGAGAAACAAACACAAGCCTTTTCTTTTCCTCTTTGGACTACTGTCCTGTCGGAGGAGTGCCCTCCAGTAACTGGCCATTGGGCAATTTTCTAGATGTGACTTACGCCCTGGCATGGGTTTCACAGGTACAGTCTGCGTCACACCAATTGCAGGTTCCGCGCTGGCAGTGAGCCAGGGGTCACTCATTTCCATCAGGTACCATCAATGACAGAATGAAACTAGCAGGGTGCAGAATGGACCACTGCCAAAATCCATTCAGGTGCAAAGCCAGATTTCAGAACCCCTCACCTTAAAAATTGCTCGCTTCCTGATCCTTTGCGATGCCCTGAGTTTTGAAACCCAACAATAGCAAGCAGTAATAGAAATGCTTGCTGGAGACCAAGAGGGCCTTGGAATCATGTGTAAACGTGGTGGGCTTAGAAGTGACTAGGACTCTGATGGCACTGTCATTAAAGCCCTGGGCTGCTAACCAAAAGGTTGGCAGTTCAAACCTACCAGCCACTCCATGGGAAAAAAGTGAGGCAACCTGTTTCAGTAAAGATTGACAGACTTGGAAACTCCATGAGGCAGCTCTGTCCTCTAGGGGCGCTGTGAGTCAGATTGACTCCACGGCAGTGGGTTTGGTTTTTGATTCATGAGTGACTACATGGGCACTTTGGTTATGTTCTTGAGGGCAGCAGCTCCCACGTTGAAGTGTCCATCATGAGGACCTGGAGGGCTTATTAGAACTGGGCGTGCTGGGCGCCCTCCGAGTTTCTCCTGCGGAAGGTCTGGGTGGGGCCCCTGCACTTGCATTTCCAGCAGGTCCCCAGGGATGTGGGCTGGTCAGGACCACACCGCTCTCTTCCCGCTTCTTTCTCATAGTCACCTCTTGCTTGTGTCCATCCTTCCTAAGCATTCCTGCCCCACCCTAACCGCAAGCTATTTCTCTGTGCAAACACTGCCCTTTTATTCTCCCAGGATTGATCACTCTAAGGGGTGTATCTAACCAAAACCAAAAAACCAAACTCACTGCCCTGGAGTCATTCGACTCATGGTGACTCCTCCTGGGGTTTCTGAGGCAATAGCTCTGTGGAAGTAGTTTGTCCAGTCGTCCTTCTGAGGAGTGGCTGGTAGGTTTGAACCGCCAGCCTTCTACTTAGCAGTCAAGTGCCTTAGGCACTATGCCACCAGAGCTCCCAAGGAGTGTATCTACCTGATATAAATGTTCACTCTGTATGCCTATCTACTGTTTGGCTGGAAGCCACAGGAGTGAGTTCTGGTCCAGACCTGAAGGGCAGCCAGGGGCCATAGTCTCAGGGTCTCACCAGGCTCTATCAAGGCAGCAAACCTGATCTTTTTTTTTTTTTAATGGTTTTGAGTTTTGTTCCACATTGTTCTCCCACTCTATCCAGGACCTCAGACTCCTTTTCTTGATGGAAGGTGGGTTTCTTCCGGTAGACCAGCAGGCCCTGCTTTCCTAGCAGGCTGGCCTTGCCCAGGGCTCGTGATTCCAGGCGCGTCTTTGTCGCGATCGGGGCGCTTTGATTGTAGCTCTGCCTGCAGTGAGCTACAGTTGGCTCAGGTGCAATGTGGAACACGCCCTTTTCCCCGGGACAGAACCAATCCTGGACCTCTCCGAACCTGGTTGCTGCCTCGTCACCATTTGTGTGTTAGTGTCCTGGGGCTGCCAGAATGAAGTAGAACAGAGTGAGTGGCTTCACACCTCAGCCATTTCCTGTCTCACTCTCGAGGCCAGGAGTTCGATTCCAGCTGTGGAGGCCAGGAGTTCGATTCTGGCTGTTTCAGGCTGTTGGCAGAGCCGTGCTGTCTCCGAAGGTCCGAGGGGAAGATCCTTCTCATATCCCTTGGTGCCTGGTGGTGCAGGTGTCCTTGGTTTGTGGGTGCATCTTCACGTGGCTGTCTTCTCTGGGTCTCTCTGCTTGTGTCTCTTCTCTTTAAAAGGATACCATGTGATGGAATTAGGACCCACTCTACCCGAAAATATACAGGGAGCTCCGGTGGTGCAGTGGTTAAGGCACTTGGCTGCTAATGAAAAGGTCGGTGGTTCAAACCTACCAGCTGTTCCACGGGAGAAAGATGAGGCAGTCTGCTTCATTAGGGTTGACAGCCTTGGAAACCCTCTGGGGCAGTTCGACTCTGTCTCTCACTGAATCGGAATTTACTGCAGTGGGTTCTTTTTGCAACTCCAGCATGATCTCGTGTTAACCGATAACACCTTCAGAGACCCCATTTCTAAACAAGGTTCAAACTCACAGGTATCGAAGATTAGGACTTTGAAATCCCTTTTGTGGCGACACGATTTGACTCCTGACAGTCGGTTTCTTGTCTCTGCAGGAGAGATTGAGCGGTGCAGCTACATTAAGTACCACTACTCCTCAGCCACCATCCCCAGGAACCTCACCTTCAATATCACGAAGACCATCCGCCAGGACGAGTGGCACGCCCTGCGTAAGTACAGCGCGTCTCCCGGGTCGGCTGTGGCTGGGCCGTGGTGTCAGCCTTTGCAGGGAGGGACTGGGCTGGGGGCCCTCCTCCTGGGCTCCGGGGACAGTCTCAGAACAGAATGGCAGCTCCTTAAAGTGCCAGGGTCTACAGGTCAGAATTGCCTCAGCTGTCTTGGATTGCGTTACAGCACTGAGGCAATTCCCTAAAGGATGTTAGACGTTGTTGTAGTTGTTATGTGCCGTGCCGTGGAGTCACCCCGACTCAGAGCTACCCCTCCTTGGGTTTTCGAGGCAGTATCACTACGGAAGTAGACTGCCCAACCTTCCTTCTGAGGAGTGGCTGGTGGGTTTGAACTGCCTCTGGTTAGCCGTCAAGTGCCTTCAGCACTATACCACCAGTGCACCTGAAGGATGTTAGATAGTGATGTCATTTCACTAGCTCAGGAGGCAGGTAAGATTTCACCCACTTGCCTGAGCCAACCGCCGGGGTTTGACTCCAGCAGGGCTGCAGGTTGCTTGGTTGCTGTCATGGCCTGTGAGTGCCTGGTATTGTCCTTTGTACAGAGCGGGACCAGCTGGAGGGGAATTTGTGTCTGGCTGCATGGCTGAGGGGTAGGATCTGGTCAGCTTACCTGGAGGGATAGCGTGTGCGGCATGGTTCACAGGTGATGACTCGGCACAGAGCAGAGGAGCTGTATCCAGGGTGAGGCCGATTCTTGACCAGAGATCCTGAGGGACTTCAGTTCTGATGTGAGGGTGTTTGGTGTGCATGTGGACCTGGTTGGCCGTTCTTGCACTTCTGCTCTGTGCGGACACCACTGTCCGACTGTGTCTGGGAAGCGTCCCCTGTGGCTGTACAGTGCTTCCTTCTGGCCTGTTCCCCCATCCTAAGCCCCCTGCTGTCCCTGCTGCCTTCAACATGACAGTCGTGTTCGACTTTTCTCATGTGATGTTGCAAGTTTAAGATCCAGTTCAGACTTACATGTTTAATAGGTTTCTTTTTTTAAAAAGTGTATTTGATAATTTCCCAATAATCAGGAACCTTAATTGGTAAACTCTGAAGAAGGTGGGCTCTTCAGGCTGAAGACATCTTTTTCTTGTCACTGTTGCCTAGTGATCTTTTGTGTGCGTTGGACCCTCCCAGGATAGTCCACTTTTGGGTTTGACTTTAATAAGACAACCATGGCGTGGGAATAGGAGGTAAGAGAGACAAGCTAAAGGAAACAAACCAACCAAACAAATATTCATTGGTTGGGGATGGGGAAGGTGTGGCCAGGTCTCCTGGTGATTGGGTAGGTGTTGATGATGGGGTCTCCTGGTGATTGTTGCTAGATGACAGGGCGGGTGTTGGCGATGGGATTCCCTGGTGATTGTTGGTAGGTGACAGGGCGGGTGTCAGCAATAGGGTCAGCTGGTGATTGTTGCTTCGTGGCAGGGCGGGTGTTGGTGATGGGGTCTCCTGGAGATTGTTGCTAATAGGCTCATAATAGGTTGTAATAGGATTCAGAATCTAAGAAGGAAGACATCGCTGTAATTCCTGTGAACTGGATTCCACCAAATGTACTGAGCGTCTCTGTACCAGGCGTGTTGTGGGTGGAGAGGCCGCAGGGAGCTCTACAAAGGACCTCAAGTGTGGGGAGTGGAAGGGGGGGGCGGACAGATATATTCACAAAGCAAGTAATTACAAGGCAATGCAATAATTACAATCTAGTATAATTGCTTCAGACAATTAAGAGAGTTGGTGAACGTTTTTCGCAAGAAGGAGACTGACTTTGGTGTAGGTTGTGTGGCTGCAGGTGGGGGACCTGGTAGAACTCCCTGGCTGTACACATGTTGTCTCTGGGTGCTGTCAAGTCGATTCTGACTCACATGTCCCCATGGGACAGAGGAGAACTGCCTCACCAGGTTTCCTAGGCTGTCATCGTTACGGGGGCAGATCACCAAGTCTTCTCTCCCCTAGGGCGGATGGTGGGTCCGAACTGCCAACCTTCCAGTTAGCAGCTGAGTGTGTAACCATTACACCACCAAGGCTCCTTGTACATACTGTAGGTACCTGGAATTCCATTGGATCACACCACTGAGGCACCACTGAACTGTGTCACATGCCATCAGCCAGGGCAGGGAGGGGGCTCGTGCTGGGTTATTGGATCATGAAACCATGTGTTTCCGGCATCCTCGTCCCTAAACTGCCACTTATGCTGTGAACTGGCTGCTGGCAGATGTACTCATCACTGATGGACACTTCCTGTCTGTTGATGCAGGAGAAGGGTTCAGGGACACGGTTCTGGGTGCGGTGGGGACCGCCTTCGGAGAGGGACTTCTTGCCTCTTTCTCAGGATCTCCTCTGGTCTGTTAAGCAGGCAGAGCACACTTGCCGCTCCTGACAAGGGTGGTGGGTATTTTCAGCCAGAGGGCAGGTGAGCGTCTGCCACCTCTGAAGTTGGTGCCATGTGACCGGACTGCTGGCATAATGGGAAGCCCAGTCAATGCCCATTTAAATTTTCTGAGATCAGATATTGACAACACTGGGGTGGTGGTTGGCACATCAGCCCCTTTAGGAATAAGGTAGAAATGAGGAGAGGTTTGCACACTCCTGTGGTCACACTGAGGAGTCCTGGAGCCACAGTGGTTAAGCACTCAGATCCTCACTAAATGTTCAAGTTCAAACCCCCCAGCCTGGTCCATGGGAGTGAGCCATGGTTGTCTGCTTCTGTGAAAAGGACAACCTTGGAAACCCGGTGGGGCCGTGCTGGTCTGTCCTGTTGGGTTGCTGTGAGTTGGGATTAACTCGGTGGCGGTGGGTTTGGTTTGATATGGATATGGACAAACTAAGGATACCCTGGAGCCTTAACTTCGGTTAAGTGCCTGCCTGTCACCTGAAAGGTTGGCAGTGTGGTCCCCCTAGCAGCAGCTCCACACGAGAAAGACCGAGCAGTCTGCTTCCATAAACATGGCAGCCAAGGAAACCCTGGAGGGCAGGTCTGCTGTGTCACACGGGGTGGCCGTCAGTCGGATGAACTTGACGGTCCCCAACAACAGCAACATGGTAAAGCTGAAGGAATGAAAGGAAAAACTGACGTATACCCAAGTCACAGTGGACGTTGAAAAATAAATATCAGAATCTTAATTTTCTTTTTACTTGTTTTGAGAATCTTGAACTCTTTAATGCTGGGAATGCGGTCAAGGAAATTCATCTGATGCTAGGTTGGTTATAAGTTTATCATCTGGGCTTAACAGCTCACATTCCATATTTTCTCTTAGTGGGTAATTATTGCCAAAAGAAGGCATTTGATTTTTTTATTTCCTGACACAGCTTCAGGCAGATTTGGGACTTCAGGTAAACTCGACCAGGTTATAGACTTTCCAGGAATCTGCACTGTGGTCCCATCATCAACTACTGGTGTGGAAACAGTATTTTCCCAAACAGGAAAGTGACTCTTTAGTTTAAATGTATGCTGTTAATGCTCCCCATGGGAGGCGTAACTGGCCAGGAGCTCATCACCTCATGGGGAGCTGACTAGCAGGTGACAGACTGCATTATCTGTGGGTCCCTGGGCTTGTTGGTCCCCCAGGTGAAGACATAATAAAAGACTGAGCAAAGGGCAGAGAGTCCACATAGGGGATGTTTACGCATGTGCGTGCGCTCGTGAGTGTGTACATGTGTGTGCATGTATGTGTACTCACGAACGTGCACATGTGTGCATGTATGTGTACTCATGAACGTGCACATGTGTGCATGTATGTGTACTCACGAACGTGCACATGTGTGCATGTGTGTGCCCAGGGTCCCAGTGCAGAGCTGTGCTGCTGAGTCCCGGCTCGGCTGGTGCTGGGGGATGTACTGTTTGTGGGTCCCCTTCCCACCTAAGTGGAGCTCCCTGGTTCTGAGAAGGCAGAACTTACTCTGAGTTGAACCCTGCCCTTCATTCCCCAGGCCACCAGTGCCACCACCTGCCTTCCTTCTCACAGGGGTTCTGGGTAGGTGGGATTAGGGTCTGTGTACTATGGATGCCTGCTCCTGACCTGGGTTTGCTGGCCTGTGAGGACAGAGAGGCCGCCCCAGAGCCTTACGGGTGACCTCTTAGACAGGTGTCTGGAGTGGGCGTTTTGGTCATGGTGGGATCACATTGACAGTGGCCAGGGCAGACTGTGGCATGGCAAGGGCATTTCACTGGGTGCTGACCCCTCCCTTGCCAAAGACGCCCCAAAGGCTGTGGTAGTCGCAGTACAGATCTTGAGCCACCTAGGGCCCCAAGGCCAGCCCGAGGGCTCTGCCTTCTCTCCCCCTGCACCCCCTAGGGCCCCAGCTGGCCTAGTCAGCAGAGCTGGGGGCCTGGACACTGGCCCAGTGGCGGGATGGGCACGGGCTGGGAGGGGAACCTGGGTAGCCTCCACAGCCCCTGGGTGGCAGGTGAGCTCTGGCAAGGAGGAGGCCAGGAGAGCAGGGCTGTGGGAGGAGGTTATCACCAGCGTGGATGCTTCCTCGGAAAGGGAAGCACAGAGGCAGGCCTTCCTGTACCGGTGGCCCCTGAGGCTGCTGGGCTGGGCACCTGCAGACACTGGGAGAAGGACCCCTCTGGCCAGGGCCAGAGCAGCAGTGATGATGTGTGTGTGTGGTGTGCATGTGAGATGTGCTGTGTGTGTGAGCTGTGTATGTGTGTGCAGTGTGTGGTATGTTTATGGTGCATGTGTGGTATGTGCTGTGTGTGTGAATGTGTGTGAGGTATGTTTATGGTGTGTGTGTGTATGTGCAGTGTGTGGTATGTTTATGGTGCATGTGTGGTATGTGCTGTGTGTGTGAGATGTGTGTGAGGTATGTTTATGGTGTGTGTGTATGTGTATGCAGTGTGTGGTGTGTTTATGGTGCACGTGTGGTGTGTGCTGTGTGTGTGAGATGTGTGTGAGGTGTGTTTATGGTGTGTGTGTGTGTGTGCTGTGTGTGTGATGTATGTGTTTGTGTGTATGTGTTTATGTGTGTGTGTGAGCTCAGACTGCCCCACCCGCCTGGCCTTTGCAGATGGTGGGTCTGCCTGTGCACACTGACTGCTTTGAGTGGAGCTGGGACTGGGCCCCTCGGGCCATCTGATTCTCCCCACTGCATCTCAGGAGGCTGAGAGCTCTTTAAAGGCCCCTTCTTCCATGCCTGAGAGTTGGACTCATTAGGGTGGATGTTGAAGGAGACACATCAGCTGGCCAGGGAGGAGCGAGGGACGGGTCACTTCCTCTCGTCACCCCGTCCCCAGTGTCTTAGTACGCTCACCCCTCATACACCACCACACAGACCCACCGGCACAGCCCTCAGCTCTGCCTCCGGCCAGCTCCCTTCCGGGGATGAAGCTGGGGCAGCCCTGTCCACCTTGGGTGCTGCACCCTCCCCCTGCAGTGGGCACTCACTCAGGGCCCCCTCCCCCCAGGTAGGATCTGCAGGGAGGTCAGGCCAGGCCAGGGAGCAAGTGGTTCAGGAAGGGAGTTGGTCGTTGCCAGCGTGCTGGAGAGTGGATGCAGATCACATGTAGGGGAGTAGGGGAGAGGGGGGAGGAGAAGGAGAGAAGGAGGGGGTGGAGGTTGCCCGGGAGGGAGGCAGAGATGGGGACTGGGGCTCTGGGGATGAGCAGGGGTGTGGGCACAAGGGACAAGAAACCACACCCCCGAACAGACCTACCTAGTGCAGATGCTGTGTGCCCAGGGCTCCTGGGTTCCCCCGTCACTGGGCATCATCCTGTCCTGGGGATCTTGGGCTCTCACCAGGGTCCCCACCTCACCTGTAGGTTGACGCAGGCTTGGGGGCCACCCCCAGGCTGGTGTAGGGTTGGATTGGAGCCCAGCATGTTGTGGGCTCTGGTGTGGGTCTTGGCTCTGAACCCCCACCTTATTGAAGTCTTCATGGGCTGCTCTTTCATCCTCCCCACGGTCTCACCCACACCCTCTGCTCCTTCCAGGGTGAGTGGGCCCTGACCCTGACTCCTGTGGCTGGCTGTGACCCCCTCCGTCAGCCCGAGGTCCTCCACCTCTTGCCTGCCCCGCCCTCACTTGCATCAACCAGCTGGCCTCAGACTTCCGTTGGCTCCTGGCTGGCCACACCTGCCTTTCCTCCCTGATGGCCTGCCTGTGGAGCGGCTGTTCCTAGAGGCCTCCCCAGTGGGGACCTGCCAGATCCCTGGTCCCATCCTGTATACCCACTGTGGTTACACCAAGTGGAATGTTGTGGACCACAGGGCTCAGGGTGGAAACTCCAGGGTCATAACCAGGGCGGCCACCCTATTGCTCATGTCGCTGTCTGGCTCTGCTGTCCTGTGCAGGGGCCTGGAACCGGCAGGACAGGCAATCTGTAGGGTCCAGCACTGCTTGGAAGCCAGGCCTCGGCTCCGACCGCTCCACCGAGCTGTTTTCTCTCTGTGGTTTTGGCTGTCGTTATGGGATGTGGTGAGGTCAGCATCCCAGAGGTGGAGAGTGCAGGTCTCTGCAGCATCAACCACTTCCTTCTGGAGTCTGGCCTGAGCCGGCCCTGTGAAGCTCTTACCATGGGCAGTGCTCTGCTCCTGGTTGGAGGACGGGCCTGTGGGGTCAAGATTGAGCAGAAGCCACCTGGCCACATGGTAGTGTGCGTGGACAGTGCGTGCAACAGAACCGTATGTGGCTGGGCCCGAAAGCCATTTGCTCTTTGCAAGCCAGTCCCCATTTCTCCACTCCACCCCCTCCACAGGGAACACTGCCAACCCTCCGGGACACAGGCAGCTGTGGCTGTTCTTCCAGACCTCCGGTGGCATTTCTCAGCAAGCCAGCCACGCGCATGAACCCCTTAAAGTACTATCTCAGCTAGGCCTGTCCTGCAGCGGTCACTCGGGCCAGGAGTTTCCTCTCCACAGCATCCCCTGCCTGTCAAAACGGAGCCCTCCTGGTCCCCTTCCTTCAGGCCCTTCTTAGAGAACACGTTAAAAAATTCGATAAACGTGTCTGAGCTAAGCTGTTAATGGCTTCATGGATTACTTTCCCTGGGGAGCATTTTTATTTTCCAGGAGGATTAGCCCAAAGGAGGAGTCCCTGGGGTGCGAACAGTTACCGGGCTCGGCTGCCGACTGAAACGTTGGAGGTTTGAGTCCACACAGAGGTGCTGCAGAAGAGAGACCTGCCATCCACTGTAGACGAACCAGCCACTGAAGACCTCTGGAGCACAGCTCGGCCCTGACACGCGGGCGCCCCGAGGTGGTCGACGGGGCACCGTACCCGGTACTGGTGCTGCTTTGGGTTTCTGTCCAAACTGCTTAACCGTGAGCTGGAACTGATTCAACAGCAGCTGGTTTTAACCCAAATGAATGGCCCCGAAGCAATTATACGTATTTGACATCCTAACCCTTGTGCAGCAGTTGATGCTACCTGCTCCTATAGCTGGCCTGGCTGGGGGTCAGGGCTGAAAGAACGCACTCCCAGGAGTTTATTTTGGAGTGGGACTGGGATGGGCTTGGGGAGCCCTTCCTGAGGAAGAGTCACAGACTGAACCAAGCCTGCGTCCCACTGTGCAGACGTGATGGCGGTGTCCACGCCACGTTTCTTCTGGAGGTGCACGTCCAGTGTTATGCTGGGAAGGAGTTGGGAGTTTGGCCCGAAGCCATCTTTCAGTGCCTGCAGATTGAAAGTTGTTTTCTTCTGGCTGTGCGCCGGGAGGGGTCTGGGCACAGCGGCTCTGCACCTGTGGGTCACCTATGCCGTTGATATTCATGGAGCACCTATTCTTGGGGAAGCCGGTGCTGAAGGGATATGAAAAGGTGTTCTGCTTTCCAAATCGGATGGAATATTTCCAGGAGCCAGCCAGGCAGGGGCCCCAGTGGCCTGTTCCTTAACGTTTATTGCCTGCTTGGAGAGCGCAGGCTGGGGCTGCCGACGTGCACCCTTACAGCTCCGACCTCCACACTTGATGAAGTCAGCTAGGATTCGTTGTGGTGGGCACAGGGGGAGTGAAGAGAAGGAAAAGACCAGACAAACTGCCCTGTTGCAGAGGCATGGCCCACTGTGTACAGCAAGGGCAGGGTGGTGATGGGCTGGACCTGGCCTGTTGGCCCGCGGGGGGAGCTGTCCCAGGTGCTGAAAAGCAGGCGGAGTGTGATAGGGGATTCCTCTTCCCAGAAGCTAAGACAGAGAGCTCCTGTAGGAGGCTGCTGTGGGAGTAGAGGAACGGGGCAGGCTCTGAGGGTACCAGCAGGCGGGGACCTGGGCTGTGGAGAAGCTGTCGCAGAGGCACTCATGGCTTTGGGCTGTGGGGCAGCAGGGGTGGGTCCTAGGTCTGCATGATTCGGCTTCCAGGGAGGAAGCTGGGCCAAAGGCAGGCCGGCCCCAGTTCTACAAGAAATCCAGAGCATCCTTTCAGAGGAGCCTAGGTGACACAGTGGTTAAGCACTCGGCTGCTAACCAGAAGGTGGAGCCTGCCAGCCGCTCTGCAGGAGAAAGGTGTGGCAGTCTGCTTCCATAAAGAGGGCAGTCTTGGAAACCCCACGGGGCAGTTCCCTCTGTCCTACAGAGTCATTATGAGCCGGAATTGACTCAATAGCAGTGGGTTTGGTTTTAGGTTGAGCTTAGAGAGAAACTCTGTTGGCTGTTGTTCTGGTTCCCCAGTGCCACTCTGACAGAATTATACCACAAAAGGGATGGTTGAACAAACAGGAGTTTATTCTCTGACAGTTTGGAGGCTTTAGTCCAAGTTCAGAGTGTCGTGCTCTAAGAGTTTGGTGAAAGCCCCCGAACCTTGGGCTTCAGTTCTGCCTCCTGCTCCTGGCCCACTAAAACTGGAGGCTTTTCTTCACTCAGACAGCTGCTGGCTGCTGAGGCTGCCAAGCCCAAGGCTGACATACTTGTCAACAAGGCACAGTCCCAATGTTACCAAACCACACGGCAGGCCATTAATTCAAGTCCATTGGAAGTTCCAAGGTTGGCAGAGCATGGCAGACTGCTGAACAACGACACAGCTACATGTAGGGTTCAAGCGTGCCATGAGCTGGAGACCATTCCCAAACTGCTGCTTATATGGGAAGCAGACTGCATCCCTGAAGCAGCTACTCAGCTGCTTGCAGTAGTTCCCACCATGGAGTTGATTGCCAGTCTCATCATGGGGAATAACTACCACCAGCTGCCCGGCCACTCAACCAGGCCCAGCCAAGTTGATATACAACTTTCACTACCACAGCTGTGTTGTAGGAATGGGGCACACGAGGCAGGGGCTCTGTGCCTGGAACAAAGCAGGAGATGGTTTCCTTCAGAGCTGCGTCTCACACTGAGGTCTGGGCCGGCCCTGGGTTTGAGGTGGGACTGCTTGTGAAGATGGTGCAACAGTGGGGAGGGGTGTTCAACAGAAACATCAGTCAAGCTCTGCATTGTGCGGTCAGCGTCCTGTCAGGGCCTGGAACAGTGTGGCCGAGGACAGGCGCATCTAGGTCACCTGCAGACTTGCTAGAAATGCGTATTTTGGGGCTCACCTGGCCCTGTTACTTCAGCCAGAAGGTTTGGGGTGGGGTCCAGGACTGTGACTGGAGTTACAGCTATGATCTCAAGTGTGATCTCTTGGTGTGGAGGGCGTGGGTGTGGGTGTGGTGGTCAGAGGAGGCCTGGAGGGACAGCCCGTGGGTGGGCTGAGATGGCGGGGACCCTGGGGGTGAAGTGTTGCACCCTTCACAGCCTCTTGTGCAGCAGCGGGACCTGGAGCTCATTTGCATGTCTGTGTGGACTCCGGCTACAGGTCTCACAACTCACTTTTCTCTTAAACGTTTCTTTTTCTCAGTGGAATGAGACCAGGTGGGTGAGGGAGGGCATTCTGTGTCTCCCGGGAGCGTCCTCCCACCTCCTAGCCCTACCTCTCTCTCTTGGCTGCTGGCTCTGCTGGAGCCAGGAATGGGGCCCGGATCCAGCTCGGCCAGGTCGAGGTGTCTGGCCCTGGGCAAACCATGTCAGTGCTTTGAACTCCACACACTCATTTGTAACGGAGGGAACCACCTCCCTTGAGGGCTCTGGGTTCCCTGGTGGCACAGGGAGTCACTGTGCTTGGCTGCTCCCAAAGGCTGGGGCCCGGCTAGAGGTGTCTCAGGACAAAGCACTGGGGATCCCCCTCTGGAAGTTAGCCTCTGAGGCCCTGGACACCACAGCTGCGCTCTGACACACTGGGTTACCACAAGTCAGAGTCAGTGTGACGGCAGCTGGAGTTACAGTTACTCTAAAGCTCAAGTTGAATAAAACAGTTCATGGGAGATCTCTCAGTAACTCCGTGAGGCCGGCGCCAGCCAGTGTTGGACGCCATTAGCACTTGAACGCAGGCGCTGCCCCAGGCCCAGAGACCCTCTTGGGATCTGGGGACGTCTCTGAGGTGACTTTTCAGGGGCCTGGGGACTTCTCCAGCAGGTGCGCTGAGGGTCCGATGCCTGCGGGTGGTTCTGTTGTGGGCCCGGTGTCCATTTGCAGCGTGGGAGTGCAGTGGCTGGGAGCGTGATTTGTTGCAGGACGACAATGGAGCCTGTTGTGAAAGGGGTCTCAGGGCAGTCCCGTCAGTGGACCATCATGGGAGAGTCAGCTCTGATTTATCTGTTGTGTCCAATAAGAATGCAATTTAGACGATAACCTATGCCTCTAAAAAAGACACATTACTAGGTCTGCAAGTAACACTATTGGAGCTTTAGAGGTGAACGCAGTGGGAGTGCAGGTACACCTCGCTTTATGACACCTCACTTTACTGTGCCTCACAGATGCTGTGTTTTTTCCAAGTTGAAGGTTTGTGGCAGCCCTGTGTTGAGCAAGTCTGTTGGTGCCATTTTCCAACAGCGTGTATTCACTTCCTGTCTCTGGGTCCCATTTTGGTCATTCTCACAATGTTTCAAGCTCTGTCATCATGCTGTTGCCCACTTCGTAGACTACAGTGTAGTGTGAACATGACTTTTATATGCATGTGGAAACGAAAAGGTCCGTGTGGCTTGCTTTACCGCGACACTCTCTTTATCGTGGTGATCTGGAATTCAGCCTGCAGTATCTCCAAGGTCGTCCGCCTGGACATCTGAGTGTGAATTGCTGAGGGGAGTGCCACAGAGACTGCTAGGGGCTATTACCCAGCTCTGCCTTCCAATTGTCATCTGCTCTGGTGGCGCAGAGCGTTAAGGCACTTGACTGCTACCCAGAAGGCTGGCGGTTCAAACCCACCAGCCACTCCTTGGAAGAAAGATTGGGCAATCTACTTCCTTAGTAATACCACTTCGGAAACCCAAGGAGGGGTTGCTGTGAGTTGGATCCGGCTCGACCCGAATGCGTTGCGTTGTGTGCTGCTATTCCTGACTGGGGCACACCCCAGAGGAGGACAACATGGGCGGGATGGGGCACATGGAGGGAAGCCCGGGAAGAGGGATGAGCTGGATTGGGGTTTGGGGTGCAGTGGAGGTTGTTCTCCTGCTGGGAGAGCAGGAACCTGTTGCTGGCAGGTTGATTCTGACTCACAGCACCCCTAGAGAACTGACACTGACAGAGTAGAACTGCCCCAGAGGTTGCCAAGGCTGTAATCTTTGCGGAAGCTGACGGCCACATCTTTCTTCCCTGGTGAGGCTGGTGGGTTCTAAGCACTAACTTTTTGGTTAGTGGCTGAGCACTTAACCACTGCACCACCAGGGCTCTTACTGGAGAGAAGGCACTCCTCACTCCCACTTCTGCCTGGTGGGCACAGGGCTATGTGGGCTGTGGCCGTGGTTTCTGCCATTCCGTGTTACCAGCTGGGCAGTCCAGCAGGGAAGTCTGGGGCATGGTGTCACGACGTTGGGCTCGCTGGGCAGGTGCTGATGGTGGTGAGCCTGGTGTCAGGCGTTGGGCTTGCAGGGCGGGTGCTGACGGCGATGATGTGAGCAAGGCAGGAAGTGGAAGTGCACAGTGTGTTTTTGGAGACTAGCAAAGGATGTGACCAAACCATAGAGTCACGCTTTTTCCCCGCCCCCACAATAAAAAAGAAAGAAAAAAGAATGGGATACAAGCCAGCGTTCTGGTTCCCTAGTGCCACTCTGACAGAAATATACCACAAATGGGATAGCCTTAACAAACAGGAGTTTATTCTCTTACAGTCTGAAGGCTTTAAGTCCAAGTTCAAAGTGCCAGGCTCTAGGGACTGGGTGAAAGCCCCTCAGCCTTGGGCTTCAGCTCTGCCTCCTGCTCCCAGCCCACTGAAGCTAGAGTCGTTTCTTCACTCAGACAGCTGCTGTCTGCTGAGGCTAACAAGCCCGGGGTTGACAAGTAAAAAAGCACAGTCCTGATGTTACCAAAACACACGGCAGGCCATTAGTTTAAATCCATGGTAACTCCCGAGGTGGGAAGAGCATGGCAGGCTGCTGAACAACGACACAGCTACATGCAGGGTCCAGGCGTGCCGTAAGCTAGAGACCGTTCCCAAAGCTTCTACTTACATACAGGAAGCAGACCACATTCCCTATGGCAGCTACTCAGCTGCTCCCAGTAGATCCCACCATGGAGTTGCTGACCAGTCTCACCATGGGGAATACTACATCCAGCTGCCCAGCCACTCACCCAGGCCCAGCCAAGTTGACACACAATCTGAACGACCACAGCCAGATTACATGAAGCTTTGGATATAGAGGATCTCTCGGTGATGAAAATTGTTAACCAGAAGGTTGGAGGTTCCAGTCTGCCCAGAGGTGCCTTGGGGGAAAGGCCTGGCAGTCCATTTCTGCACACTCAGCCTTTGACAGCCCTGTGAGCACAGTTTTGCTCTGATGCACGTGGAGTCACCATGAGTTAGAATTGACTTGGTGCCCACTGTCTGGCTCAGGGGCCTTGAGAGCTGCTGTGGCAGCTTTGCCTGGACTGGGGGCCTGAGAGCCGGGCTGGCTGCTTTGCTGCCATAACTGTGGCGACAAGGGGAGCCTACACCCCAACCAGCAAGGAGGATACAGGGGCAGTCTGAAGGGCCAGGTCCGCAGAGTGGGCAGAAGGTAGGACCAGCTCCAGAGTGGGGTGGGCTGAAGTGAGCAGGGCCGCAGGGAGCAGCCACGAAGCAACACGGAGGCCACACTGTCGGTGCCCAGCAGGCCATGTTGAGGGAGGGACTGGAGTGCTGGCTTCCGGGAGGAGCCGCAGTGTGTGTTTCTCCCCACTTCATGACTGGGAAGAAAAGGGAAGGTTGTGTGAACTGATCACACGTCAGGACATGGGGGCACAGGCTGAGGGCCTCTTTGGATGATTCTGGAAGCTGTTGCTGCCGTACCTGGGCTTTGGTGCTGACACTCTCTGCCTTGGACATGCTGCTTTGCCTTTCTCTGACATCTCACTCTGTTTGAGCTTGGTGGTTGTGCTGGACCGAGAGCCTACATGGTTCTGGGCCATGCTTACTTGCAATAGGTGCTCGTGGAACTCCGTCTTCCTCTTTAGAATTCTGGGTGGGGTGGGGTGGTGGAGCCAACCTCCAGCCAGAGATCAAATGCTGCTTGGAGGCCTTCCCCGCCCCCCATGCATATTTACTGCAGGAAGCCCC
>NW_006921945.1:995503-1011955 GCF_000298275.1 Orycteropus afer afer | reverse complement strand
TATTTACTGCAGGAAGCTCCCCCCATTGTATTTACTGCAGGAAGCCCCCCCATGCATATTTACTGCAGGAAGCTCCCCCCATTGTATTTACTGCAGGAAGCTCCCCCCAGGCGTATCTACTGCAGGAAGCTCCCCCCAGGCGTATTTATTGCAGGAGGCTTCGCCCCCACCCCTTGCATGTTTATCGCAGGTTTCCCCCGAAGCTTGGGATGGAATACAGTTCAGGTGTTCTTGTTGCCTTTACAGTAAATTCCACGCCCCCCCCAGGGCCAGAACTTCCTGCAGTGGTGTTGATGTCGGAACCTGCACTGCCCACTGTGGGAGCCGAGAGCCAGTGTGGTGACTGAGTGCTTGACGTGTGACTAGTGCAAATAAGGAACGGAGTTTCTACTACCGTTTGTCAGTTATTTAGCGGGCCTCATGTGGCTAGTGGCTGGCGCACTGGACACACAGCCAATGAGAGAGAGGTGGGCCTGGAACAGCCTCTGTGAGGGTGCTTGTTCTCTCCCGTCCAGGGAGCCCCCAGACCTGCAGCTGAGCCGCCACACAGCCCCTTCTCCCTCCACGCTCCGGGGGTCTCGCTCCCCTAGTCTGCCTGTGTTCTTTTCATTAGCCCCACGGCCCCCCAGGCCACCTTACCGGAAGTAAGTGAAGAGCCTTTCCTGCAGACTCCCAGCTCCCGGCTGACCCAGCCCCCCATCCAAGCTCTCGGGTTCGAAGATGGTTTATTCCCCACTCCCCTGTTTTTCTCTTTCGTTTAAATACTGGTGTCACAACAGGATTGTTTTCTCAGTGCGTTGTGTTGCAGACATACAGCGTTTGATCGACGTTACGAACTCAGTAGGCTTCTGTGGCCCACCCGGAAATCTGTCACCATTTACAGAAGATGTGTCTCTGGGCAGTGGGTTCGGAATTAACCAGCTCACGAATGAGGAGCAGAGCGCGGACTCTTGCACCTTCCTACTTTGGAGGCAGTTTGGTCATTGAACGGCCTTGTTGGCTTCTCTGGGCTGCAGCTGTCATTCCTAGCTGGGACCCCAAAGCTGACCCTCAGCCCCCGCAGTGGAAGCTCAGACCAGCTGCTGATAGGGAATTCATTTTATTGTCCCTGTCCTTAGGATTTTCTGGCAGTTGACATGTGCCTAGTATCACTTTACACTTGAAATAACCTTCACCCAAAGAACAGAGAAGCCTTAACACACTGGCTTCAGAAGGGGCAGATTTGTACAGTGTTACAAAGTAAGCCGACTGAAAGGGGCTCTGCGGCTTGTCCTCCAGAGGGGTGAGAAGGGGGCTCTGGCCGGGTTCCCCTTGTCTCCCACAGATTCCTCAATGAGATGTCTCCACTTTGTACCCTTTATGATACAAAATCACTGAGTACCCCCAGGGAGTCCCGGGACCTGGGCCATCAGGCCACCCTGGGGTGCACCCGGCCCAGTGTGGTCAGCTCCAGGCCTGCCTCGTGGGTCACTCGGGGGATGAGGCTGACCATCTCCTGACGCTCTTCACTGAGCTGCCTCGCACCCAGTGAGAGATGCATGATGGAAGGGTGTGGCGTGTGTGTGAGCCTGCAGGAGTGTGAAGTGACGGGGACAGTGATGTCAGCATTCACATCCCGTACGCCACCCGGCTGCCTCACCCCTGGTATTTAGATCCGCTTCAAGATGCTCCAGTTTCCAGGGAAACCTCACTACCTCCTCCCTGCAGCTCAGGGGCGCGCCCCGTTGGGCTGAGGGGGAGCAGGAGGACTGGGCCTTCTTCCTTCAGGCAGTTGTCAGTGTGGGGGATGGGGGCACCGAGTCCGTGGCAGCTCTGAGCTGGCACCCTCGTTGTCACCCCCAGACATTGTCAGTACCTCGCATCAGGCCTGTAGCCCCTCGCCATCCCACACTGTCATTGTTCCACCCTCAAGGCATCTTGTCTTCCAGGAAATGAAGTGAGTTCTCCACTCTAAAAAGAGCAGGACCCCTGAGTCTGTGGTTAGAGTTTGAGCTCCAGTTCCGAGGAATTGGAGGCGGGGCTGGGAACCTCGGTGGGTAGAGCTCTGGGGACCTAGGTACCTGGAGTTGTCTTTGGTGGTTCTTGGAATGGGCTCATAGGCCAGCCCTCTGTTCTGTGGGGTGCATGGGCCTGAGCCAGGCAATGAGGGAAGTGCCTTCGGGCCCTCGATCTGCCAGACCAAACAGAGCAGGGCCAGGAACTCAGGATGGCCGGCTGGTGCTGCAGGACTGGGTGGATACCATGCTGTTGGCCAAGTGCCAAGGAGGAAGTGACAGTGACCTGGGAGGACAGTGAGTGGCCCTTGAATGAGCCCCAGATGTTTCAGCTGTGAGCTCAGTATTTACTGGGTTCCTTCTGTTTACCAGCTCCCATTGTGGGCAGTGGGTGGGAGAGGTGAGCCCTGCCCTCAGGGCTTGCATTCTAGGGTCATAATGTGCTCAGCTGCTAACCCAAAGGTTTAAGGTTCAAGGACACCAGACGAGCCTTGGCAGAAAGGCCTGGCTATCCACTTCTGAAAACCAGTGGCTGAAACTCTCTGGAGCAGAGTTCTGCTGACACCGTGGGTTACCACAGGTCACGATGGGCTTGATGGCAGCAGCTCCAATAGCAGGAGGAGTCCTGGTGACGCACTGGGTAAGTGCTTGCTGGCCAAGCGTTAGGGCAGCCGTTCAAGCCCACCAGCTACTCCATTGGAAAGAGATGTGACAGTCTGCTTCCCTAAGGATTAAAGCTTTGGAACTGGCACGGGGCAGTTCTGCTCTTTGCTGTAGGGTCGCTGTGAGGCGGGATTGACTCAGCGGTGGTGGGTTTGGTTTATTTGTGATTTATTTTGGTTACAGCTAGAGCTGGCTTGATGCATAGACACAAGGTGCATTTGTTACACTCAAAAGCTAACTCAACTTCGGCATCTAATACGCACAAAACTCGTGTTTCCTGGCTGGCCATCAGTCTTAAGGCTAGCAACCACTTTTATTCTATTATTGAACACACTTGGATCATGGTCACTAGCCCATAACACTTAGTTTTCATGTAAATAAATTTTTATTCAAGACCCAACGAGCCCTGGTGGTGCAGCGGTTAGGAGCTCAGCTGCAAACCAAAGGGCTTCGCGAGGGAAGGGCCTGGGAATCTGCCGTCATGAAGGTGACAGCCTGGAAAACCCTCTGGGGCAGTTCCCTCTGTCACACGGGTCCCTGTGAGTCGACGTCGACTCCACAGCACCCAGTAATAACAACTCAAGGCCAAAGCTTCAAAATGATTTTGAGAACGGGAGTGTTGACTGAACCGTAATTGCAAGCTCACTAATTATTTACGAACTCCGAGTTAAGAAGATAGGTTTCCTTCTGTCTTTCGATTTTGAAACCAGATTCCCACCCAGGGAGTCAGGATGGGAGGAAAGATCAATGCCGCCTATCACTTGCTCTCAGAGGAGGGATTCCTCTGGCTCCTCGGCTGAGCTGTGAATAATTCAGTGAGGGCCAGGGCTCCGCTTCCTTTCTTGGGATCGAGTGTATTAAATTGCATGGCTGAAGCCCAGTGGTGAGGGCATGCTGGTGCCCTCCATATCAGTGGGCAGAGTGGCTCCTGCACAGCCTCCCTGTGGCCTCGGCCCCTGCTCTGAGGACCCTGAGGTCCATCAGCCAGGGATGCCCAGTGGGGGACGAAGAAGGCAAGGCATGTCCTCCACTTCCTCGACACCATCCTGGCAGTGGTTGGAAATGGAAGTCAGAGTCCGGGCTCACTATTGATCGGATTAGCCGTCATCGTCAGCCTCATCATTAAGTATTTATGGTTCACTCTGTGCAGGCTAAGTGCTGAGCGGGTACCCTTCTAGAAGCATCCCACGGTGCCCTCATCCATCTCCTTGGTGGGGGACTATCCAGAGAGAGGGTCTAAATGAAAGTCAGATGATCCCAGTCAGTCCTGTGGGTTTCTGGGGGATGCAATTGATTATAGTACTATGATGTTTTTGAAAAAATTTCCATGGATCAGTGTATAAAGTATCTAAGACCATCCAGGATCCAACTCAGAGGCAGAAAATGGTGGGAACCCAGGGAGACTGTTGAAATCCTATGGAAGGCGCAGGCAGACTTTACTGAAGTGTGGTCGAAAGCGTTGAAACCTAATAGGTTAGTCTTAAAGGAGAGAGGAAACGTGATACCCGGACATGGTCAACGTGTAATGCATTTGCCCGTCGGCGTATCTGAAGTCTGTGATGATAATCCTTCCCCATCTACCCACCCGACCCCAGTCCCGTGGGGTGGGGAAGGTACCCTTTGTCTTTGTCATTATCTGGGAACCCAACTGCCATCAGTTCAGTCCTGATGCATGGTGCCTTCATGTGGCCAGAGTGTCCTGTGCTCCGTGGGCCTTTCAGTGGTGGGTTTCCCACAAGTCCAGTGCCCGGCCTTGCTTCTGAGGCGCCTCTGGGTGACTCGAGCCACCAACCTGTTGGGTCGTGTTTAAGCTTGTGCATCACCTGGGGGCTCCTCTCTCCTATTTTATTTTTCTTTTTCAGTCTCGAGTCTTTATTAGCTTATTTATTTTCTCCTTGTCGTGGATTAAATCGTGTCCCCTCAAAAATATTTGTCAACTTGGTGAGGCCATGACTCCCACTATTGTGTGCTTGGCCTCCATTTTGTGATGTGTTATAAATCCTAACCTCTATATATTAATGTGGCAGCTCTGGTGGCATAGAGCCTAAGGTATCTGACTGCTAACCAGAAGGCTGGTGGTTCAAACCCACTAGCCACTCCTCAGAAGAAAGACTGGGCAATCTACTTGCGTAGTGATACCGCCTTAGAAACCCAGGGAGGGATTGCTGTGAGTCGAATCACTTGATGGCAGTAGTTGAGTTTATGTTAGGTAAACTCTAACCTCTCTGTGTTGATAACTACAGCCAGAGTGCTTCTTAGAAGCGAGGATAGTGAGGTTTCATCGCGTGCACTTTGCACATGTTATCAAGAGGATCCAGTCCCTGGGACATCATGCTTGGTGAAGTAGAGGGTCCGCAAAAAACAGAAAGGCCCTCAACGAGATGGACTGACAACAGTGGCTACCACAGTGGCTCAAACACAGCACGTGCTATGAGGCTAGTGCAGGACCTGGCAGTGCTTCGTTGTGTTGTACATAAAGTCACTGTGAGTCACAACCAACTCCATGGTGCCTGACAACATACTAACGTGTTAATATGGCAGGATCTGTGTGGGGTGTGCCTTGAGTCACCTCCTTACAAGAGGGTGTGACTCAAGTCTCATTCTTTTCAAGTAATACCCTAACTGAAGTCACACCCTTAGTGAAGTCACACCCTAATTGATGTCACACCCTAACTGCAGTCACAGCCTAACCGCAGTCAACACCCTAACTGAAGTCACAGGCTAACTGAAGTCACACCCTTACTGAAGTCACACCCTAACTGAAGTCACACCCTTTCTTAAGTCACACTTTGTCTTATAAGAGATAAAAGGAGAGAGAAGCAAGCAGAGAGGAGAGGGATCTCCTTCTACCAAGAAAGAAGAGCCAAGGGTGGAGCATGTCCTTTGGACCTGGGTCCCTGTGCTGAGAACCTCCTAGACCCAGGGGAAGATTGATGCCAAGACACATGGAGATCTCTGAGGAATGCTGGGCCCAAAGAGGAGACAGAGACCTCCGTGCAAAATCGGCAGAGAGGGAACGCCTTTCCCTAGAACCTGCCCTGAATCCGGACATTCAGCTGCTAAACTGTGAGGGAATGAATTTGTTTGTTAAAGCTCCCACTTGGGGTATTTCTGTTACAGTAGTACTGGATACTGAGATACTTCTGATAATCAAAATAGAATATGATTACTACAGAAAAGTGTAAAAGAGCGGGAAAAAAATAATTTAAAATTCTACCACCAAAAAATAACTTCCTCTGTGGCTTATGCCCTGGGAGTTTCCTGTGCATTTGTTTACAGGGGTAAACCGTGCTTTATATATAATGCTGTGTCCTGATTTTTCTTAATTATATCATAAGCATTTCCCCTTGTCATCAAAACTTTTCATAAACATGGTTCTCACAGCTTTATAATATCCTATATATGGGTGTACGCGATCTACTTCACATTTCCGCTGAAGGTGAATGCTTACGCTGCACGGGTTTGGGCCAGTGTCAGAGTGCTTTCATGGAGGTCCTTAAGCAGAAATCTTGAGCCATATTTCTGATAATTCGTTTGGGATCAATTGCTACCACAGGAATTATGGCGCAAAAGATAATGAACTTTTTTGTTTGTTTTTCTTATATAAATCCAAAGTGCTTCCCAGAAAAGTTGAGCCATTTTATAACCCTGTCGATAATTTATGAGAACATTCACTTTTGCAGTGTTTCACCCACACGGAAAATTCTCTTTTCCCCAAAATACATGCTACTCGTTTTTGAAAATTTCATTTTGTGATTATGAGGAAAGTTGAATTTGAAAAACGGTGCTTGCGTTTTTCCTCTTCAGTTCTCTCTGCATGTCCTCTGATTATCCTTCTCCTTCTCCCTCAGAACAGCCCAGGCCTCCTCCAACGAGCCAGGGGTGCCTGCTCCTCTCTCCCTCTCCCTGCCCCCGTTTAACCCTGTGCCTACGTTTTCAGGTCCCTCCAGGGCTGACAAGGTTGACAGCTCCAGGATTAGAGGCACCAGCCCACACTGGGGTCAGACAATGAGGGGCAGCAGCTTCTTAAACAGCTTCAGGGGCTCATGGCTCTTGGGAAACACCAGGAGGAGTGAGGTTTGTCTGGTGTGTGGGCCCCAGCCCCGACAGCAGGGTAGGCGCCCACAGAAAAGGCGTTGCGTGTGTGTTAGTTGAATGAATGAAGAAAACCCTTGCCAGTTCCCAGCCTCTTTGCAGTGACCTGGGCCTCCTGGCCTCGAGCTCCATTGTGAGCTTGGGGAAGGAATAACAGGGCTGCCAGGAGAGTTTGAAACTAATCTCCATTTTGCAATTTGTTCAAAAGTGTAATTAGATCCCTTCTCCAGAGGTGATCCATTAATGCAATCAACAGTTGCAGTCACTCAGTGTGTAACCTTAAAAAAATCGCTGATGCCTCGTGAAATAAGTACTTGTTTAGTAAAATCTGTCCGCACCCCGGGCCAGCCATTTCTGCTTTCTCTCTGTGGGAGAGATGGTGTCTCCTTTGTGGCTTTCCCACTTAGAGGCAGGAGGCTGGCCCATGTGGGGGCTGGTGGAGGCCCTGGGATACCAGGCCCACGTGGTGGGGCTCCTGCTGCCCCTGGGACCTGTGAGGGGACTGGGCCCCACCGTGAGGTGACCTCTCCAGCTGGCTGGCTAGAGGCTCAGATAACTGACCGCATGATGACTGAGCAAAGTTTTGTCTGTACAACTTAGCTCTTAAAAAATGAAGCAAAAACATTGCTGTGAAGTTACTAGAACATAAAGTTAACCATTTTAAAGTGAGCAGCTCAGTGGCATCTAGCTGTTACTATTAGTGGCTGTTGGGTACATTCCAACTCATAGCAAGCCCATGTGCAGCGGAGCGAAGCACCCCCCGGTCTTGCAGCATCACCCAGTCGCTGCTGTGTTTGACCTGTTGTGGAGCCATTGCGTTAGTGCATTCCGTTGAGGGTCATCTTCTCCACAGACGCTCCCCTACCAAGCATGATGTCCTTCTCTGGTTACTGGTCCCTCTGAGAACATGGCCAAAGTGGGTGGGACCGAGTCTCACCATTCTCACTTCTAAGGAGCATTCTGGCTGCACTTCTTCTGAGGCAGATCTGTTGGTTCTCTGGCAGTCCGTGGTATTTTCAGTATTCTTTGCCAACACCACAATTCAAAGGCATCAACTCTTCTTCGGTCTTCCTTATTCATTGCCCAGCTCTCACATGCTTGAGTCGATTGAAAATCCCATGGCCTTGGTCTGGTGCACCTTAGTCACATTCAGTACATTCATGATTTGTTCAGTCACCCCCTCTGTCTAGTTTCTGAACACTTTTTCCCCAAAAGGAAGCCCTGTACCCATTAAACAGGGTTCCCCATCCACCCTCTTCCAAGCCCCTGACAACCACCAGTCTGCCTCCTGTCTCTGAGTTTGCCTGTTCTGGAAATTTCATGTAAATGAAGTTACGCACATGTGGCCGTTCTTGTCTGGCTCTCTCACGTAAGCATAATGTTTTCTGAGTTTGTCTGTATTGTAGTTGGGTTACTACTCCTTTCCTTTTCATGGCTGAATAATAGTCCATTCTGTGGATGGACCACATTTTGTTTGCCTATTCAGCTTTTGATGGACATTTGGGTTGTTTCCACCTGTTGGCTGTTGGGAGTCGCACATCTGTGGATATGTGAGCATGCACTTGTTTGGGTCTCTGCTTTTAATTCTTACAGGTATGTACCTGATAATGGAATCACAGGGGTTATGGCTATATGCAGTGCCCAGTGGGCACCTTCTAGCAGGACTGGACATGGCCTAGTTCTAGTTACAGAGCCTGGTCCAGAGTCTGTGTGACCATCCTATCCCCCACCCCTGGTTAGCAGACACCTTCTCCCTGTGTCTCTTCATGCCAGTGCTCCCCCAAAGGTTCAGTGGCATCTGCACTCTCTCGTGGTGGGACCCCTGGGTCAGGTGGGCCTCTGACCTCTGGAGGGATGGGGGTGGGAGGGAGAATCTGGAAACAGTGAGCGATACAAATGCATTGGTTTATATTTTGCTTTGAACGCACGATGTGCTTGCTGGTGACAGCAGCAGCCTTACCTCCCTGCTCAGGCATATACTCAAGTGAACCAGCTCTACCTGCACACACACCACCAAACTTCACAGCCTGTGAAAGAAACGTAGGAGCTGCTGTAATGTTGACACCGATTATCCACATGATGCCAGTTAGAATGCTCCAAGCCATTGGCACAAATACGTTCCGAGCTCCTTGGCTTCTGTGGCAGAAGCGGGCTTGTGGCCCTCGTGCTCACCTGTGGCTGAGCTTTTGTGACGCTGGGAAGAACCTGCTGAGCGCCAGGATCACCGAAGAAAGGCTTCTGGTTCACTGTGGCGGAAGAGGTGCTGTTGTATTAAGAACAGCTTCCCAGTCAGTGGAGAAAGGTCACTCAGAGAACTGTTTCTGGGCCTGTTGCTGTGTAGACAGTGGTGGTGTTTTGTACACTTACGTATACACACATACATACACATGTGCACACATATACACATACACAGGCAATACACATACGATATTCACACACACACACACACACACACACCTGTATACATATGTACACACATACATATATACACAGGTACATTTGTACACCCACAGACACAGATATACACACATGTACACACATGCACACATACATATGCATGTACACATACATAGATACATGCACATGCAGGTACACATACATACACATACATGCATATATATATATACACCTATATACATACGCACACATGTGCATATATACATGTATATATGTGTACGCACATATATATACATGCAGATACACACATTTACGTGTGCATATGCACATACGATACACATGCACACATATATAGATACACATATACATATATGCAGGCACACACATATATACATACATGTATACAGACAGGCATATACACATATATAATACACTTATAGATAAATAGGTACACACAAACACATACACAGATGCACATATGTACATAAACACACACATATGCACATGTCCTTGTACGCACATGTACACACACATGTGCACGTGTGTATATTGTTAAGTGCTGTCTGTCGAGTGGGTTGTCTCTGACCTGTAGTGGCCCTGTGGGTAGCGGGACAACCGTTGCCCATCCTGCGCCATCCTCACAGTCAGTGCTGTGTGTGAGCCCATTGTGGCAGCCACTGTGCCAGTCCGTCTGGTTGAGAGTCTTCCTCTTTCTCGCTGCCCCTCCACTTTACCAGCCATGCTGTCTTCTCCAGGGACTGGGCCCGCCTGATAACGTGTCCAGAGAATGTGACACAGTTTCATCATCCTCCTTCTTCCAAGACAGATGCGTTTGTTTTTCTGGCACCATGGTGTAGTGACTATTCTTCATCAGTGTCGTAATTCAAAGGCATCAATTCTTCGGTCTTCCTTACTCACTGTCTAGACAGTAGGCTGTGAAAAGCCACTCCTGGTTCCAGTTCCCTTTGGACCTTTGATTTCCAATAAAGCCCAGGCCGATGTGAATGATGGCAGGTCCTCCAAGCCTATGTGGAGACAACAGAATTTATCACCACCAGTAAGACATGCGTTTGTAAATGATCAACCCAATCACGGAATTTTGTAGCCAGATGTGACGTTTGGGGTCATCCAATCAATCTTTATCATCATAGTGATGAGGCCCAGAAAAAGTTAAAGACCTTGAGGCACAGTAGGAAAACAATGTGTTTGTGAGCCGTGTGCTGTTAATGCTAAAAAGTGTGGGTTGGTTTGCGAAGGAAAACATCAACAAAACAGACGGAAACTCCTCTGGATGATTCTAAGTTGACACCAGGCAGATGTAGTAACCCTTTCATTCCTAAGGGTGCATGCGGACAGGATACTGTAGCCATTTATTGACAGTTACTCACTGAGCCCTGTGACATTTAGCAAAGGGCAGTGGTGCTTCGGTGGCTGAGCCTTAGCTTTCCATGCAGAAGATCCAGGTTCGACTCAGTGCACGTCACACACAGACATCCCCGTTTGTCGGGGAGGTTGTATGTTGATCTGACATTGAACAGGGTTCAGTGGTGTTTCCAGGACTGAGATAGACTAGGAAGAAAGAGCTGGTGATGAACTTGCAGAAATCAGCCTGTGGAACCATGTGGGTTGTGGTGGTCCGGTCCCACCCCTGTGGATCACAGCAGTCCGGTCCCTTGGGTGCCCGGGGACACCATGAGTTGGGGCCAACTGAGCAGCAGCTTCCAAGGAGAAATTTGGGGTTAGGAGAGAAAATTACTATGAAATTTCTTAGGAATGAGTCAGAATGACTCCCTGGGCATGAGTTTGGTTTTTGAATACTCGTGTAGACGTAGGGTGGTTGCTGTGAGTCGGAGCTGACTCCATGGCCCCTGACAACAGCAGAGGTGAGAAAGGCAGGAAAAAGAAGGGCTGGAAAAGAGAGGGGGTCGTGTGGTGTGCGCTGTGGATTGTGTTGTGTCCCCCAAAACGTGTGGTGAGGTCCTGTGACTGTGACTGTGACCCTGTGGAAATAGGACTTTTCTTTTGTTATGATAATGAGGTCATTGCAGAGTAGGGTGGGTCTTAAACCTGTCACTTCTCAAATGATGTCTTATAAAAGAGCCAACTAGATGCTGAGGGACACACCTAGGGGTAAGACCGAGGCGCCTACCGGCCCAGGAATGCCACGGGAAGCTGAGAGAGCAGGAAGGACCGCCCATAGCGCTGGTGCCCAGGATTGGACTTCTGGCCTCCAGGACAGTGAGAAAATAAATGTCTGTTCTTCCGTGCCGTCCACTTGAATGTTTTGTTATGGCTTCCCTAGGTAACTAGACAGTGTGTGCCTGGAACATTGCCCCTGCCCTGAACACAAAACAGGAAGAGAAAATAACATAGCCCAGTCAGCTGCCTACGTCTTTCCTAACATGTGAGGTCAGCCTCCCTCCTCTAAGAAGGATCGGAGCACATGAGCTGAGTGAGGGGCCTGGGTGAAATAATCCAGGTATGGGAAGGCATAGAAGTAAGCCGATTAGAAATGTCTTTGGAACAGGGACAGTGAACTGGAAAACTGAGACAGTGTGGAAAGATTGGAGTAAGGTCATCTGATGCCCTGATGGGGAAAGATTTTCTAAGTTTAAATCACAGAGGAAAAGACTGATAGGTTTGTCTACGTTAACATTAAAAACAGTGTGGGCTAGAAATTAATAAAGAAAATTACAAAGTAAAGAAACTGGAACAATCCTTGCCACAAACATGATTAACAAAATAATGTTTTTAATGTAGTGACCAAAAAACCACAAAACCAAACTCACTGCCGTCAAGTCAGATGTGACTCATAGCAACCCCTCCTTGGGTTTCTGAGGTGGTATCGCTACGGAAGTAGGTCGCCCAGTCTTCCTTCTGAGGAGTGGCTGGTGGGTTTGAACCTCCAGCCTTCTGGTTAGCAGTCAAATGTAGGCACTATGCCACCAGAACTCCTAATGTACTCACAGGTTGTGGAAATTGACTCAGAGCCCCAGGGTGCCACAGAAAATTGTAGGTTTCTGACAAAAGTGGGGGATAATCAGTTTTGCCAGTTAGTCAGCCACGTAAAGTGAGTATAGTGACTACGTACAGTGTTTGGTGTAACGAGGCTGGGAACCTGTCCTTGGTTGTTGGTGTGTAGATGGGAGATTATATTGACACAGGCTCCCTCCAAATCAGTTAAGGGTTCTATCCTAAACAAAAGAGGAGCTCTGGTGTTGTAGTGGTTGACATTGGGCTTCTAACCAAAAGGTCAGTGATTCGAACCCACCAGCCGCTCCATGGAAGAACAATGAGGCATTCTGCTTCTGTAAAGATTTACAGCCTTAGAAACTCAATGCAGGGGTTGCTGTAAGTCAGAACTGACTCAATGGCAATGAGGTTGGTTTGCAGCTTTTTTTTTTTTTTTTTTTTTAATCCTGTGCCAAAAAGGAGCTCTGGTGGTATAGTGGTTAAGGCATTTGGCTGTTAACCAAAAGGTCACTGCTTTGAACCCACCATCCACTCAGTGGAAGAAAGATGAGGCATTCCGCCCACTTCCATGAAGATTCACAGCCTTGGAAACCCAGTGGGGGTCTTTGTGAGTCAGAAACAACTTGATAGCAGTGAGTTTATCCTGAGCAAAAGGACCCCTTGTAGCACAGTGGTTGAAGCACTCAGTTGCTAACCGGAAGGTTGGCCGTTCAAGCTTACCAGTTGCTCTGCAGGAGAAAGGTGTGGCAGTCTGTATCCATCAGGATTTACAACCTGGGAATCCTGTGGGGCAGTTCTGCTCTATCCTTTAGGGTCCCCATGACTTGGAATGAACTCTGCGGCAGTGGGTTTTTATCCTAAGCAAAAATGTCACCTTTAGGATCGAGGTGTGCGTGTTCCAAGCCATGGTGTTTTCAGTGGCCTCATATGCTTGCAAAGGCCAGACTGTGAGTAAGGAGGGTCGAAGAATTGATGCCTTTGAATGATGGTGTTGGCAAAGAATATTGCCTGTACCATGGATGCCAGAAGAACAAACAAATGTGTCTTAGAAGAAGTATAGTCAGAATGCTTCTTAGAAGCAAGGAAGGTGAGACTTCATCGCACACACTTTGGACATGTTGTCAGGAGGTCCCTGGAGAAGGACATCATGCTTGGCAAAACAAATGGTCAGCAGAAAGGAGGAAGACCCTCAATGAGATGGAGCGGCGCGCGGCTGCCACAGTGGGCTCAGACGTGGCCAGGCTGACGCAGGACTGTGCGTTGTCTCGTTCTGTTGTCCGTGGGCCACTGTGAGTCAAAAGTGACTCGGTGGCACCTAGCAGCCACGCAGCCTGGAGAAACAACCTGCCGCACACGTAAAGCCTTCTGCTCAAACTGTTGGTCACTAAAACATGGTAATCACGGTGGTGTCCAAGAATGGGGGTGATTGTTAGACAAATCAGGGTTTAGCCACTTCATAGATTCTGCTGTAACCATGAAATGGGATGTTTGTGCAGAATTTTTAAAGACCTGAAGAAATGCTTACATAACAAATACTAGTCAAAAGAAGTAGAACACAAAATTCTATGTAGATTTTCATTTCAATTAGAATGTTACAAGAAACTCTCTGTGTGCCTACATGGAAAAAGCCCACCAGGAAACAAACCCAATGTTAACCATGGTTGTGTCTGACTGTGGGGGCTAGGAGGTTTTTGTTTTTTTTTTCCAGAGTTATTTTTGTATTTGATCCCATAAGCATGTGTGACTTATTGAAGTATAGCAACAACAACACAGCAGACAGTCTTTTTTGAAGGTAAGGATGGGGGGGGGTGTATATCTACAGGGCTCAGTAGCTGCAGAGCTTAGAAACAGGATGCTTTCAGAGGGGCCATCAGTGAGGGAGCAAAGTTAGAGGTGGCCTCACTCAGTATCTCAGTCACTTAGTGATGCTGAAGCACATATACCAAAAGGGGGTGGCTTTAAAGAACAGAATTCAATTTTTCACAGTTCTGGAGATGGAAAGTCAAATCAGGGTCTTAGCCATGTCGATTCCTTCCTCGTTGATTTCTGGGTGTCCTTGGCTGGTAAATGATCTTGGCATGGATCTCTCTTCCCTTGTGTGTGTGTGTGTGTGCACGAGACTTTGTGTCTACTCTGCTGTGTTTATAACTCAGAAGTGATTAGATTTAGAACTCACCCTACTTCCGGTATGATCTAATTAACATAAAGAGAACACACTATTTCCAAACAGGATTATATCCACAGGAACAGGGATTAGGATTCCAGCACATATTTGCTGTTCTAGGAGGGAGAAGAGGACACCTCTGCAACACTCAGGGTCAGATCCTGGGAAGAGATGAAGGTCTTGAAAGGTGCCAAGTCTTCACCTAGAGCCCAGGAGGCAGACCTGAGTCTAGATGGGAAAGGTCCGGTTTCTCTGTGGTGACAAAGGAGCAGGCTCAGCCACTACCAGGTGCAGCCAGGAGGTGATGGTCAGTGCCTGTGAGTGAGAATAAGGGCTTTAAGGCCTGGGCAAAGAGGCTACCAGGGAGTCCGTGAAAGACTGTCACCTGTCCTCACGTAGCACGTCATGGAAGACCATGCTTGTGATGGATTGCAATGGTGTATCACCTGCCCAAAGAGTCTCCGTACTGTGCAAAAAGCTACCTACGCTGTTGAACCAGAGAATCTAGGCTGGAGTGGACCAGGCACAGGGGTGGCGTTGCAGAGATACCGTGGGAAAACCAGGAATTCAGAAGAACCGTCTCTGGAAGAAAACCCCTTATTGATGGGAGCAGTAAGTGGACCAGAGCTGCAGCAGTGTGGGGGCAGCCTCCCACCTGGTGCCTTTGTGAGGGACTTGAGGGCTCATTCTTTGTGCCAGTGTGGCTCTGTGTTCCCATCCAACCTCCCCACGACCAACAGTGGGTTTGTGGCCAGGGCTCAGTGGGGTTAGGGGTGCAGTTTGCGGTCAAGGAGCAGAGTGAAATTCTTGGTCCCCTTTGGGGGAGCTGAAGCCTGCCTCTTTGGACGATTAGCAGAGGGCTCCAGCTGGGTGAGATAGCCCGCTGCTGGTAGCTTAGCTCTTGGGTGTCAGGATTCTCTCCTTTGCTCAAGGGTGGGTTCACCGTCATCGTCCCAGCCATAGAACCGGCGGGAGTGGATGGGAGCTTGGTTCTCATGTAGCTGACTCATTCCTGGGACCCAGCGCCTGGCAGATGAAGTACCTGTCTCTGTGTGCGTGCGCGTGCACACACCTGAGCACGAACATGTGCACACACGTGTATGTGCACACACACTTGCCTGCAGTGTTTTTCTCTGCATCCACAGTACCTTGGAATGTTACCCGGGAAGCAGACCTGAGATGGAGCTTTGCGTGCAAGGAGCTGGTTGGGGTGCCCTGGGAGGAGGGGTGGGACGGGAGCAGGCAGAGGGAGCAGCTGGATTGTAGTGGGGTGCGGTCAGGGCCTCAGACTATCCCACAGGGAGCTCTGGAGCGGGAGGGACCTTCAGAGTTTCTGAACGGAGGTGAGGGGCTGACCTTTCACCTCATGTTGACTTGCCAGTAGCCCAGGCTTCTGCTTGGGGTGGGTGGAACCTTGGGCTGAGCAGCTCCTGCGGGCAATTCCTTGGGGGGGGGGCAGGTAGCTGGAGGAGGGGCTGCTCTGTTCTGTAGGAGGGAGCTTGGAGGAGCGGTCTCAGACCACACACCTGCTGAAAGCTGTGTGCCACCGAGGCCTTTTCCCAGTGGTCTTCCCAACACAGCAGCCTCTCAGGGGGTCCCAGCCATTACCTCAGGAAGGACCTCCGAGGCGCGGAGCTCTGTCCCTAGGCCTCGCTGGGTGTTCTGAGAGCAAGGGCCCACCCATTCCTGTAGGTGTGGATGTGGCCATGTTCTCCCACTTGTAGTGGCTCCCGCTGGCCACCTTAGAATGGGTCTGTCCCACAGAAATATAATGTGGGAAACTTAACATTTTGAAAGCTAAAAAGAAACAGGTGAAATTAATGTTAATAATATATTTTATTTAACCTAATACAGTTAAAATATTATTTCAACATGCAATCAATATAAAGAAACTCTTGAGTTTTTTTTTTTTTTTTTAAATATCAGGTCTTCAAAATCCAGCATGGGTTTTATACTTAGCAAAAACTAAACCCACTGTGAAGTCCATTCTGACTCCCAGCGCCCCTAGAAGACAGAGTGGAACTGCCCACAGGGTCTCCAGGGCTGTCAATCTTCATGGAAGCAAAGCCCAAACCACACCCACTGCCACGGAGTCCATTCTGACCCACAGCGCCCCTAGAGGACAGAGTGGAACTGCCCCACAGGGTCTCCAAGGCTGTCAGTCTT
>NW_006921945.1:974181-995233 GCF_000298275.1 Orycteropus afer afer | reverse complement strand
GAGTCCATTCTGACCCACAGCGCCCCTAGAGGACAGAGTGGAACTGCCCACAGGGTCTCCAAGGCTGTCAGTCTTCATGGAAGCAAAGCCTAAACCACACCCACTGCCGTGGAGTTGATTTCGACTCACAGCGCCCCCAGAGGGCAGAGTAGCACTGTCCCACAAGGCTTCTAAGTCTGTCATCTTTACAGAAGCAGGGGTCTTTTCTTCTGCAAAGTGGTTGGAAGGTTCAAACTACTGACCTTTTGCTTAGCAGCTGAGTGGTTAACCACGGAGCCACTGAGCTTGTGTTTGGACTAGCCACTTTCTGAGCATTCAGTATGGGACGGCTTAGAGTGCAATTTCTTTCTGTTGTGATTTTTTTTTTCCTCATAAAGAAAGCAAAATTTTTTTTTTCTCTTTTCTGGGAGTTAGTCAGGAGGTCAAGAATTCAAATGTATCACCATTATCGTTCAGAAACATGTATGAAGCACAGGGCTTGATCTGCCTCGCTTGTGCTTATTGAGAAGGCTTCTCAGGCTTGGTACTTCCCTTGTGGAAGCCGCTGAGCTTCTGCTACAGTGTTTATTGATTCAGCTTCTAAATTTAGTCTGTATTGGGCTTCAGCTCAAGATTCTCTGGATTCTGGGACAGGTGTGAAGAGATGATACAGTTTATGATATCACTGAAGATTTTTACAGCTCCTTCAGTCTGACCCACCGTGCAATCGAGATGCATTGATAATTACTGGTGATTGGAATGGGAAAGTTGGAAACAAAGAAGCAGCATTGGTAGTTGGAAAATACGGCCTTGATGATAAAAACAATGCCAGAGATCTCACATGATAGAATTTTGCAAGACTGACTTATCCGTTGCAAATACCTTTTCCAACAACATAAATGGCAGCTATATGGACCTCGCTAGATGAAATACACAGGGATCAAATTGACTACATCTGTGGAAAGGGGCAATGGAGAAGCTCAGTATCATTACTCAGAACAAGGTCAAGGACCAACTGTGGAACAGAACATCAGTTGTTCCCATGCAAGTTCAAGTTGAAATTGAAGAAAATGAAGTAAGTCCATGAAAGTCTTGATTATGTCCCACCTGAATTTAGAGAGCATCTGAAGAATAGATTTGATGCATTGAACACCAATGACCAAAAACCAGACAAGTTGTGGGATGACATCAAGAACATCATCCATGATGAAAACAAATTGTTATTTAAAAGGCAGGAAAAGAAGAAAAGAACAAAATGAATATCAGAAGAGACTCTAAACTTGCTTTTGAATGGAGAATAGCTAAAGCAAATGGAAGAAATGATGAAATAAAAAAACTGAACAGATTTCAAAGGATGGCTCGAGGAGACAAAGTAAAGTATTATAATAAAATGAGCTTGGTGCCTAAAGAATTTGACTGCTAACCAGAAGGCTGGAGGTTCAGGCCCACCAGCCATTCCTCAGAAGGAAGACTGGTCAATCTACTTCCGTAGAGATACCGCCTCAGAAACCCAAGGAGGGGTCGCTTTGAGTTGGAACTGACTCGATGGCAATGAATTTAGTTTTTTTGGGTGCAAAGACTTGGAATTAGAAAACAAAAAGGGAAGAACATACCAAGCATTTCTTAAGCTGAAAGAATTGAAGAAAGAAAATCAAGCTTTGTGTGGTGATATTGAAGGATTCTATGGGTAAGATATTGAACAATGCAGGAAGCATCAAAAAGAAGATGGAAAGGATACACCAAGTCACTGTATCAAAGAGAATTTATTGGTTGATGTTTAACCATTTCAGGAGGTGGCATATGATCAAAAACCAATGGTACTGAAGGGGAAGGTCCAAGGTCCACTGCAGGAATTGGCAAGAAACACGTCTCCAGGAATCGACAGACCACCCATTGAGATGTTTCAACAAATGGATGCAGCACTGGAGGCACTCACTCATTTAGGCCAGGACATCTGGAGGACAGCTCCCTGGCCAACCCACTGGAAGAGATCCGTATCTGTGCCCATTCCAAAGAAAGGTGATCCAAAAGATTGTGGAAATTGTCAAACAATATCATTGATATCACACACAAGTAAAATTTTGCTGAAGATAATTCAAAAATGGTTGCAGGAGTATATTGACAGTGAACTTCCAGAAATTCAAGTTGGATTCAGAAGAGAGTGTGGAATGAGGGATATCATTGCTGATGTCAGATGGATATTGGCTGAAAGCAAAGAATACCAGAAAGATACTTACTTCTGTTTTATTGACTATGCAGAAGCATTCACTTGTGTGGATCATAACAAATTATGGATAACACTAAGAAGAATGGGAATTCCAGAGCACTTAATTGTGCTCATGAGGAACCTGTACATAGACCAGGAGGTTGTCTTTCAAACAGAACAAGGGGACACGCATGGTTTAAAAGCAGGATAGGTGTGTGTTAGGGTTGTATCCTTCCACTATACTTATTCAATCTGGATGCTGAGAAAATAATCTGGGAAGCTGGACTATATGAAAAAGAACACAGCATCAGGATTGGAGGAAGACTCGTTAACAACCTGTGATATGTAGATGACACAACCTTGCTTGCTGAAAGATAGGAAGACTTGGAACACTTACTAATGAAAATCAAAGACTATAGCCTTCAGTATGGATTACACCTCAACGTAAAGAAAACAGAAATCTTCATAGCTGGACCAGTAAGCAACATCACGATAAATGGAGAAAAGATTGACATTGTCAGGGACTTCATTTTACTTGGATCCGCAATCAACACCCATGAAAACAGCAGTCGAAAAATCAAATAACATATTGCATTGGGCAGATCTGTTGCAAAAGACCTCTTTAAAGTGTTAAAGGGCAAAAATGTCACTTTTAAGACGAAGATGTGCCTGACCCAAGCCATGGTCTTTTCAGTCGCCTCATATGCCTGTGAAAGCTGGACCATGAGTGAGGAGGAGTGAAGAAAAGTTGATGCCTTTGAATCGTGGTCTTGGTGAAGAACACGGAACATACCACGGACCGCCAGAGGAACGAACACATCTGCCTTGGAAGAAGTGCAGTCAGACACTCCATTGAAGCAGGGATGGTCAGACTTCGTGTCACATACTTTGGTCATGTGATCAGTAGGGACCAGTCCCTGAGAAGGATGTCGTGCTTGGTCAGGTAGAGGGTCAGCCAAAAAGACCCTCAATGAGATGGACTGACACGGTGGCTGCAGTGACGGGCCCCAGCAGTGCAAGGACTGCGAGGCTGGCCCAGGACTGACCAGCGTTTGGTTTTGTTGTAAATGGTGTCACTATGAAGTGGAATCAAGTTGACAGCATCTAACAACAGCAACATACTTCGTAATTAATTGCAAATAAACAAACATAAAAATCACCAATAACAGCCCATCAGCCACCTTAAAAAGTCCCAAGATGTTGGGGTACCAGGTCACTAGAGAAGAAGGTATACTGCTGTCTTCCATGGGTAATGTACTTTCTCATAGTGGGGAGTCCTCTATTGCAAATGGGGAGGAGGATTTCTGTGATCACAAATTTTACTCTCAAGACTATCTTGGGCAACACTCTGAAATCAATTGGGTTGCACTTCCCCCAAAGACGGCATCGTTACAGGTGAGTAGCATCTGCATTTCTCTGCCTTTGGCAGTGACCAGGATGGGTTTTCCAGCCACCAGGGCACTGCTGTGTGTCATGTTGTGGTCATTCACGTAAAGCAAACGGTTCTTTCATCTCCCCGTTCTCTGATTGGTTCGTGCCCCTTTTGCTTGTGCGCATCTCCATCCCTCCCCTCCTCCTCATGGTTTGTCATCTGCCTGCTTTTGCCAAGTTCTCTGAAAGGTTGGTGGAGAGAGGCTATCCTTTGGGGCTTTCTCGCCCCAGTGCTTTCTCAGGGTAGGGAAGCCCTCCAAACCGTCATCATCAACTCAGAACGTCATCGCTTCCTCCCAGCCCCTTTTTGTTGTGAAGGAAGCTCCTGTCCCTCCTGGCTCACCTCATCCCCGGGGCCAGCCTTGCAGGTGAATTAGGATTTACCCGGCTCGAGGGCCACCATGGCTACAGCAAGAGCTCATGGCACATGGAGATGTTGGCTTCTGCTCACCAGGTGCTGTTGAGTTCCTTGAGTTAGTTCCCATGGTGGCGTGTGTGTCTGGGTAGGACAGTGCTCCTTGGGGTTTGTAATGGCTGATTTCTCAGAAGTAGATTGCCAAGCAAGTTGAATAAGATTGAACAACATGAAATGCTTTCCAAAACACCTACTGCCTCAGTTTTGCTGCTTCTGTCAAAGGCTAAGCAGCCAGCCACTGCCCATCTCTCAGTTTGCTGTCCTGTGGTGGTCTGTGATGCTGGGAGCTACACCACTGGTATTTTAAACACCAGCAGGTCACGCATGGGGGACAGATTTCAGTGGCGCTTTCAGACTAAGATAGACTGGGAAGAAAGGTCTGGTGATCTATTCCCAAAAATTAGCCAAAGAAAACCTTACAGCTCACAACAGAACGTTGTCCAGTATTGGTGCTGGGAGACAGGCTTCCTGGGTCAGAAGGCAGTCAGACACACGGTGGCCGTGGCAGTGGGCTTGAGCAGACCATGATTGTGAAGGTGGCCAGGACCAGGCTGCATTTCATTCTGTGGTAGATGGGTCACCATGGGTCTGAGCTGGCCTGACATCAATTAACAACGGCTACAGGGGAAGAGCAGTCTTTCAGGAAGCTCACAGTCTAACTTCAGAATAGCTTCTTCATTACCAGAGAGAATGCAGTTTATTTGTCAGAAACTTTCATACCAGAGGTAAAGCCAACCAGCCAGCCAGCCAGCCACCCATACATCTGTCCATCTGTCTATCCATCCAACCATCCAACCACCAACTAGCCAGCAAGCCAGCCAGCCAGCCAGTCAACCAGCCAACCAGCCAGCCAGCCAGCCACCCATACATCTGTCCATCTGTCTATCCATCCAACCATCCAACCACCAACTAGCCAGCAAGCCAGCCAGCCAGCCAGTCAACCAGCCAACCAGCCAGCCAGCCAGTTAGCCCCCCACCCACCTCACAGGACTCACAGACATGCGTTCAGAAACGGGCTGGACAAGGCTTATGGCCAGATGTGCAGAAGAAACACGTAGCATGTGCATCTGGGATGTGGGCAGGGGGAGGATGCAGGGGCTCGAGAGGGTGAGGGGGGCTGTTCTCATAGCCTCACAAGTGCTTCAGCTGGAGACATTCAGTGAATGTTTATGGACCCGACTGAATATGTGACACAGAGTTCCCAAGGAACAACTCAGCCTGCAAGGTTACTGCCTAAATAAAGACTGTTAGCGGTAAGCCGTCATTATTCAGTAAAATGATGACAATAACAACTCCAGAGCAAAGGTGTAAAACAGAATTAGAGCTTTGATTACTCCAGGTGTGATTTAATTTACCCTGAACCGTCCTAACCTGTCGGTGACCGGGTGTCCCAGACCACAGTCCTCTGTGCAAGGTTGGTTCTCTCTCAGGCTGCTTCCCCTGGTGTTTTCACCTAGCGACTCAGCAGCCCCCTGGGGCCCAGGGAGGAGCTGATGTGCACTCTTTACTCCTCCTAGGTTGCAAGGAAGGAAGATGGGGCAATCTACTTCTGTAGTGATACTGCCTCGGAAACCCAAGGAGGGGTCCCTATGAATCTGGTCCGACTCGACGGCACATAACAACAACAGGTTGCAAGGGAAGCCACTCTCTGAAATTTCAGTCAACTTGATGTCCTTATATCATTTGATTCTTTTCCTTTAAGAGCAGGGAATTTCTCCAAGTTCTTTATTTGCTCCAGGCTAAGCAACATGGGATTCTGCTACTTAGCTGTGCCTCGTCCAAGACGACTTGGTGCTAACACAGACAGATGCTGCAAAGCTACCGAGCTGGAGTTACTGAGAGTGCCCGGCGCGTGGGGGAGAGTGCAGGGCCTTCCGTTAGGGGGCGCACGGTGAGCTGCTCCCCACCAGGTCCTCTCCCCGTCAGACTGGCGGGGCCCGCCATGCACAGTGGAACAGACTTTACGTTTCTGGCTCTTGTGACGGCTGGTTACTTGCCCCAGCCAGGATCCCAAGGCCAGGCTTGCTGTGACATTGGCTTTCCACATTTTTTGTCACTAAGATCCCTCTTGTTTCTGACAATGTCCAGGGGACTGTTGACTGTTTTTTTTTTTTTTGCCTGTAACCCACGGCCGTGGAGTCGATTCCGACTCACAGCGCCCCTAGAGGACAGAATAGAACTGCCCCAGAGGGTTTCCAAGGCTGTGATCTTTACGGAAGCAGACTGCCTCATCTTTCTCCTGTGAAGTGGCTGGTGGTTCAAGCCACTGACCTTTTGGCTCGCAGCCGAGCACTTAAGCACGGTGCCACCAGGGCTGCTTTTGGAGTCTACTCCAAATCAAGTCAGCCACATTCCCAGCACAGTTCCTGGTCTTTGTGTCTTGTCCGGTCCCGGTAGGATGACTGTCATCAGAGCTGGGGTGGCGTTGGGAACCTCGCAGGCTGAAGCACTCCCGATCGCCCCGTCCTCGAATAAACGTGTCCTGCTTTGTTAGGTCAGTGGTTGGTGCTCAGAGCCCTCGTATGGCCTTTTTCTGAGGGCTGTGCCCAGTTGATGTGTTTTTTGGGACAGGACTTGCTTAGCTCTTCTCTCTGCTGTACCAGAAGGTGTCCCACCCTCTCTTTCGGTCGCCTTTAACTCTGCCATACTGTGTACCCCATACAGTGCCCTTTGGAGCAGGTAAAAAGCAAGTGGTCTCAGCACACGGGTACAGACTTGTTGTGGGTTGGATTAGGGTTCCTGAAAACGTTTGTGGTCAGTCCTGACCTGTGTGCCTGTGGTTACAATCCCATTTGGGAAGGGGATGTTTCCATATGTTAATAAGGCAAGATTAGTGTAGGGTGAGTCAGTCTCTTCTGAGAGATAAGCAGGTTAAGGGAGCTGCGGTGGGGGTGGGGGAAGACAAATGCCATGGGCGTGGGGATCCCCCAGAAACTGAGGAAGAAGGACCTTCCCAGAGCTGACACACAGAGGGGGAGAGAGACAGAGAGGGAGAGAGCGAGAGCAACAACGAGAGAGCAAGCCGAAGCAAGAGGGGTAGGGAGACAGCGAGAGAGAAAGAGAGAGAGGGGGAGGGAGAGAGAGAGAGAGGGAGGGAGGGGGAGAGAGAGAGGGAGAGAGGGGGGGAGAAAGAGAGGGAGAGAGAGAGAGGGAGAGGGAGAGGGAAAGAGGGAGAGAGAGGGAAAGAGAAAGGAAGGGAGAGAGGGGGGAGAGGGAGAGAGGGAGGGGGAGAAAGGGAGGGAGGGAGGGAGGGAGAAAGAGGGAGAGAAAGAGAGGGAGAGAGAGAGAAGGAGAGGGAGAGGGAGAGGGGGGAAAGGGAGAGAGGGAGAGAGGGTGGGGGAGAGAAGGAGAGAGAGGGAGAGGGAAAGAGGGAGAGAGAGGGAAAGAGAGAAAGGAAGGGAGAGAGAGGGAGAGGGAAAGAGGGAGGGGGAGAAAGGGAGGGAGGGAGGGAGAAAGAGGGAGAGAAAGAGAGGGAGAGAGAGAGGAAGAGAGGGAGAGGGAGAGGGGGGAAAGGGAGAGAGGGAGAGAGGGTGGGGGAGAGAAGGAGAGAGAGGGAGAGGGAAAGAGGGAGAGAGAGGGACAGAGAGAAAGGAAGGGAGAGAGAGGGGGGGAGAGGGAGAGGGAGAGGGAGGGGGAGAAGGAGACCGAGAGGGGGAGAGACCGTGGTGCGAGAGCGAGAGAGGGTGTTCCCCTGGAGCCAGCGCCCGCAGTCAGACTTCCAGCCTCCTGACCACTGAGAAAATAGACTTTGTTTGTTAAAACCCCCCACTTGTGGTGTTTCTGTAGTAGCAGCACTGCAGAAACTAAGAGGGGAGCTCTGGTAGCGTAGTGCCTAAGGCACTTGACTGCTAACCAGAAGGCTTGATTCACTGCTAACCAGAAGGCTGGTGGTCCAAACCCACCAGCCACTCCTCAGAAGGAAGGTTGGGCAATGTACTTCCGTAACCCAAGGAGGGGTCGCTGGGAGTCAGAGCTGGCTCGAGGGCAGTGAGTTTGCCTTTGGAGTGAGTTTGGTAACTAAGGCAGGAGGGAGACCCAGGCCCCATCTGGATCCTGGTGACATGAAAGGGCTTTGTCTTCCAGAAGGTGTCCATTTTATGTGAAGATTCGGAGTGGAGTGTTAAGTAGGTGGTAAAGACAAACAACGCAACTCACTGCCGTGGGGTCGGACCAACTCACAGCGACCCCTCCTTGGGATTCCGAGAAAGTCCAGTAGAATAAAATTCACAAACATATCACACGTATGTTCACAGAAATCCAGGCATCGTCGGAGAAACTTCATTCCCCCTCTGGCCCCTTGGAGCCACCTGGAGGGATGATCTCACTCTCAGGAGTATTTCCATGGAAAAAGTATAGAAACGCTATTGAGAATAGGTTTAAAACAGTTAATCAAAGATAATGCAGGTTTTATAGTGAGAAAGGTTTAGGACTCATTAAACTTAGAAGAACAGCACGTCGGAGTAATAGAAATGGTATCAGCTTTGGTCTTGAGCAATTGTAAATTCTCCATGTGGGAATATTCCTAGGCTTAAAAAGACTCCAGACCAGACTGCGTGCAGTCGAGAGCTGACGGAGTGGGGCCTGACTTTTACGCACATGCTTTGGGCACAAAGATAAAAAAATTCCACTCGAATGTTGGTTTGTGTTGGGGGCGGGGTAGCTGTACTCTCTCGTGTGGAGCCATGGTCCTGCTTCTTCCGTTGCCTAAGATTTGGCGAAGTAGGCTTCCCGACTGTCCCCTGAAGGCATTTCAGTTTGCGACCCTTGGAACAGACAAGCTGAGGGCTGGTGCGAACCAGGGGCAGAAGTCAGAATCTTTATCTGCAGGAATAGTAGGCATTGGGTCATGAATGGAACTGCTGTGTGGTACTAGCTACTGTCTCGTCGCCGACCCCTGGGTGTCAGGCTGGGGGAGGCGGGGCGGACGGACTACTCACTGTCCGGTGGCCAACCCCTGGGTGTCAGGCTGGGGGAGGCGGGGCGGACGGACTACTCACTGTCCGGTGGCCAACCCCTGGGTGTCAGGCTGGGGGAGGCGGGGCGGACGGACTACTCACTGTCCGGTGGCCAACCCCTGGGTGTCAGGCTGGGGGAGGCGGGGCGGACGGACTAGTCACTGTCCGGTGGCCGACCCCTGGGTGTCAGGCTGGGGCTCTTGTCCAGGCTTTCAGCGGCTGACTTTTCAGGGGTGGAGCACCAGGCCTGTGTTCCGGGTGACCTCTGGGTGGACTTGCCCCACCAGCCTTTTGATTAGCTGTGGAGCGCCTTAACTGTTTGCAGCCCCCAGGGGTTTAGGACAGACTAGGCAGAGAATTGTGAGGATCCCAAGTGCAGGGACTGCTTATCAGATGGGGTTCCGCAGCTGCCAGACCCCGGGACAGGAGCTCCCTGACGCAGCTGGAAGAGCGGAGCGTGTGGCTGAGAGCTGGGTGACGTGACCTCCGTGGCAGGCCGAGCGCTTACGCTCCGCTGTGCTCTGGACTCTCTTCCAGGACCTTCAGCCCTCACCAGCTCTGCAACCGAAGGAGCGTCAGCCCAGACGAAAGGTGGGGTGGCGAGAGGGGTGTCTGGCCGGTTCAGTCTTCTTGGGCTTGCGCCCCTAGAGGTCACTTTCACCATCTGACAATATTGTTGTTCTTCATGCCGTTGATTCTGACTCGTAGGGACTCCATATGACAGAAGAGAACTGCCCCCTAGGGTTACCAAGGACCAAGGCTGTCATCTTTACAAGAGGGCGCTCTGGGGTGCAGTGGTTAAAGCATTGGGCTGCTAACCCAAAGGTTGGCGGTGTGAACCCACCAGTTGCTTCCTGTGAGAACGATGGAGCAGTCTGCTCAATGGCAGTGGGTAGGTCTAACCTTTATGGGACCAGAGTTCCAGGTTTTTCTCCCAGTGAGCCCTAGATGGGTTTGAAATGCTAACCTCTTGTCAGCAGCCCAGTGCTTAACGGTTGTACCTCCGGGCGTCATCTGTGTTGTTGTTATGTGCATCCAGTCACAGCTGACTGTAGGGGAATTCATTTTGCCTTCCCAGCTTCACAGAATCTTTGCTCTTTGACCCAGAAGGAACCATGCTAGGCACCTGATTCCAGCAAAATAAGGTCTTGTTATTTCCAGTCTCAAAGGTAGCTGAGGTCAGAAAGGGGCCCTGGAGCCCTGGAGTGCCAGCCCGAAAGGGACCTTCAAGGCCGTGCAGTTCACTCTCCTAAGTTACAGGCCAGGAGCTGTTTGCAGCAGGGGAGTTGACACAAGGGGAGAAGATAACCCAGCTGGGGCTAGATGGCGACTCACGGCACCTGCGTGCCTTGCAGGGTAGAGCTGGCCTCCGTAGGGCGTTCTTGGCTGTGTTTGTGGAACCAGACAGGCAGGCCTGTGTTCTGCAGTGCCACTGGGTGCATTTGAACCACCAACCTTAGGGTTAGTAGTCAGGTGAAAACGGTTCTCGCTACCCTGCAGGGACCGTGGAGAGGAGAGCAGAGCCCAGAGCAGGCCCAGCTTGCCTGCCAAGGTGGTTTGCACTCCACCAGACACCGAGCCATCCTCTGAAAGGGGCCTCGTCTGGTGGGCCCATTTCACTTGACATTGCTCGGTGGGCTCAGCGGACGCCCACTGGCTCGGGGTCTGATTTGGAGCGAATCTGTGGAAAAGCAGGGTGGGTGCTCTCTCTCTCCCTCTGCTGGCTCTGAGGGCTGTTTCCCTGTAACTCACACAGACATGTGGGCAGAGAACCGTCTTCAGGTAAAATGGAGGCCTGTCCTGGCTGCTGTAGAAACGGAAGAAAGCTGCAGCTGTTCCTCAAAGAGGCAGAGCCGGCCCAGCCAGTGGAAGCTTGACGTGTGTAGGGACTGTTTCTCCTGGTTTCTCTTGGCTGCACACAATGACAAGGCAAAAATGGAGAACTTGACAAAAAAAGTGGACAGCATTGCTGCGATTCAGCTGGCAGTCTGCTCTGGTGTCCAGGGAGACGGGCGCTCCGACATTAGCATATCCGACATTAGCATGTCCCACATTAGCATGTCCCATGTTAGCGTGTTCCACATTAGCATAACGTGAAATGGCAGGCAGCACAGGGCCGACTGGTGACGCCACTCAGCCTGCACAGCCGCTGGCGACCCACGACTGATGCACCCCACCATTCCTTTGTCTGGAATCAGTATCAGTGGGGTCCAGCTTGGGCCCTGCTTCTCACTGCCCATCCCTGGGGCAGTTGGCGCAGACTCGAGGGGAACAAAGGAAGCTGTTGGGGGCTGGGGGTGGGAGTCCGCTGCCGCAGGCCTGTGGCACCGCCACATCTTTCCTGCTGATCTTTTCTGTTTCCATTGGGCTCGGGACGCTAACGTTCCCTCTTCCTGTATCTTCCCCGAGAGTGTTGGCCTGATCTTGTCCCCCTTGCCTCCGTGTTATCCGGACAACCACAGATAGCAGCCCAGCCTTGGAAAGGAACCTCGTCTGTGAGTAGAGGGGTTGCAGAGGGCGGGAGTCATCCTAGCAGGGACCCGGTTCCCAGGGACCCCAGAGGTCACTTGCTGAGCCCTGGCCTCCCCGAGCATACTTTGTCTTCTTCCTCCTGTTTCTGTGGGTAAGGGGCCAGGCTAATGGGATGTAGCCGTGATGCCTTCTGTGCAGGTGGACATGGGGACACAGGTGGGAGTTTTCCAGGCGCAGCGATCCTCCCACCTCCTGTGATGCCCAGCACAGGGCACTCTCATGTTGTACGTGGGGCCAGGGCTCAGGGACTGTGGGTCAGCGGGACCCACAAGGACTTGCAGGTGGAGGCAGAGCAGTGCCCTCAGGGAACCCGTCCAAGGACAAGGTGGCTCAGCCTCTCAACAACGTCCCTGATACCCACTGCACCTGCCACCCGCCTGCAGGGGTCTTCCCAGCGGCCTCCCTTGACCTGCCTGCGTCTTCCTTGGGGCCACCTGAGCAGGCTCTGGGATGTGTCCGCATAGGCTGGGCGCCCCAGTGGAGGTGGATGTGAGAGAAGAACAAGTGAGGCCGCAAGTGTGGAGGAGCCCAAGTCGGGAGGGAAAGCGTCCACCGTGTGAAGACGTGCGTTGCACTGTTGTGTGTGGACTGAGGGACACAGGCCGCCGAGTGATGTGTCGGCAAGTGAAATCCCATCCGGAGCGTGACTTACTCTTCATTTTGTTCATCAGGTGAGTGTTGAGCCAAGGACAACTCTCTCTTAACATTGGGGGCTGAGACCTATTTTGCCCCAAAGGCAAGGTCCCTTGGGTGCACAGTTAGAATGATTTTCTCTGGGGTCAGTGGACGTGTCTGTGTCTGGATGGACAGGAGGCAGAGGTGTCGAGGGCCTGGGATGACGGCCGTGTGTGAGAGCAAGTCAGTGGTTGTTGCTGTTATGATCATAAATCATGCTTCCATTTATAGTGTGCTTCCAAGTGCCAAGCCCTGTTCAATTATTTACCAACAGTATTATCCTCAATTACGGGCTCTCGCTCTGCCCCCCGTCTGCAGTTTGTTGTTCTGTGGTGACTGCTGCGTGGTTGTGACGCTGGAAACTATGCCACTGGAGTTTCAGACACCGGCTGAGCCACCCACGGTGGCTTAGTCTTCCAGACTAAGATGGATTGGAAGAACAGCCTGGTGACTTGTTTTAAAACAATGAGCCGGTGGGAGCCCCACGGGTCAGAGCAGGGCGCTGTCTGACTTGCGCGCTCTGGACCGTCTGGCATCAGGAGGGGTCACTTGCTGGGGGGGACGTCGTATTTGGTGAAGCAGAGGGCCAACGAGGACCAGGCAGGCCTTGGTGAGACGGGTTGGCGTGGTGGTTGCAGTGATGGACTTGGACGTGCCATCGGTCATGAGCATGATGCAGGCCAGGCAGTGTTTTGTTTTTCGTGAACAGGTCCTACAAGTTGGAGTTGACTTGACTGCAGCTGTCTGTCTGTCTGTAGTATAGGTGGTTTTATCTGGAATGGGAAAGCTGAGCCGGAGAGGGGTAGAACATTAGGTTACAGTCCCACAGCCGCCACGGCCAGGATCAAACCCAGGTCTTTCTGATGTGTGTCTGGGCTTACCCACTGAAGTCCTGTCAGATCATAGCTAACGTAGCCCACAGGGTGGAGACAGACTTCCGGTTTACTGTGTTGGCATTAAGGGAGTGTTTCCTTCAAAAGTGGTTTCCAAAGATGGTGCGTCTGTTGACACTGCAGCTGGGCCGCCAGGAGCCTGGACTTCCCACATGAAGGGCTCTGAGAAGACCACGCCCACTGTTCTGTGTGGGCTGGGGGGGGCGGCCCGTGGCTCCGGGGCCTGTGTAGCTCACTGAGGAGGGTGTGGCCAGTCTGCCCAGGAAGGAGATGGTTTATAGTGTCGCTGGGATGAAATTGCAGGTGACAGTTGAGGTGGGAGGAGGCTGCACTGGAGCCCCGGGCACATGCTCCCCGAGGCAGGAAGGGGAGCTGTTTGCTGTTTGCTGTTTGCTGTTGTGTCTCCAGGTGTGGCTCAGTGCCTGGCCCCGGGAAGCGAATGGCGGTGGTCTGTGGAAGTGCACGGTGAGCAGCGAGGTGCGAGTGGGGCACGCCTCTTCTGGAACTGGGTGCAAAGAAGCAGGCCAGCTTTTCCGCCCCTCTGTTGTTTCCAGAAGGTTCATGAATGCTTCCAGAGTGATCCCGCTTGGTGTTTTGGGGCCCTTTACAGTGGGAAGTTGTTTTCATGGATGTTATTTCATGGATCCTCTCTGCTTCCTTGGGAGCTGGGTTTCTCCATGTTTGTTTTATACTCACACATGTTAGGTGACTCGAGAAGGCCACCTGACTCACAGCGAACCAAGATCCATGACTCCAGACCTGGTCCTCTCTCCCAGACGTCAGAGCTAGAGATGGACGCTGGTTCTCATGGAGTTTCTCCAGCCCCCTGCATTTGAATATGGCAGCGGGCGAATCCTGCTTGGCTCTGAAGTTGAGGGCAGTTTGGCATTGCTGTCTCATCTGTTCACTGAGCACCGTCCCTACTCACTGCCATTTGTCATGACTGTGGGGACTAATCTTACCCACTACTTCTTTTCTAATGAAAACCCAGGCTTTTCCCAAACTCTGCAATCAGTTGGTGCTGTGTCCACACGGTGCTGGAGAGACAAAGCCTGTCTGCGGGCCTCCTGAAGTGCAGTCGCGGCCCCTGCCACCTTGCCTGCTGAGTGTCCCTGTGCTTTAGTGACCGTGTCGTCCACAGCTCCCAGCCCAGAAATGACAGTGTCACCCGTCCTGGCCCCTCAGCTAGCCTGCTCGGTCCAGACGTGGGGCAGCTCCTGGCCATCAGCCCTGCAGTCCACTGAGATGCAGGGCTTGGGAAGTCCCAGCCACTTGCCCGAGGCCCCACCATTGAAGTGGCCAGATTGGAGTTGCTTTCTTGCAACCTTCAACAGCCCTGTTTCATGTTGCATCCATGTCCTTGGGCACATTTCCTTCTGCTCGGTACCCCCCCCCCAACTCCTTCCATCCATGCTCAGCACCCAGCTCCAACCCCACCCCTGAGTACCCCAGACCCAAGCAAGTGCTTCCATAGACTCCTGTAGCCAGCCAGCCCTAATTCCTTCCCCCACCCCTCACATTTCAGCCCATTTCCACGTCTCTTCCCCTGTTGGCCCATTTTCCGAGGGTGATGCCTAGTGCGTGTCCCATCCCCCAGGGGCCAGCATACAGCCCTACATGTCCCTGTGTAGCAGATGCATGGGCAGTCGTGGTCACACTGCTTGTCCATGGGTTTACTCGACTTTAAACCCAGGTCTTTCCCTGAATGAGGTTGCACAGCCCCTGTATGGATTCTCCCACTGTCCTTTACTTCTCCATCCTCCCCGATAATTGTGCCAACATTTCCGTGAAATGAGCTTCTGGAGATGAGAAAAATGGGTTAAACCGACTGAAGTCAAATTTACAAATTTGATTTAATGTCAACTGTGCTGCCTCAGTGGAAAAAAACAAAGCCTCTATTCTGGTACTTTTAACTTCCAGGTCATTCCACCAGGTGGATCCAACGGCTCTCTGGTGGTGGCGATGACATCACTAGCCACTGCTTCTTTTCTGCCCTGAAGGCCAGGGGTCCCCCGTCCCCCTGCCAGCATGTTCCCCATGGCATCATTTTCTGAGCAGAATATAGACATCTTCCCTTGCTGGGTTTTGAACATGCCCTGCAGACATGCTAACAGCAAGGTATGTTTCAAAAACATACTGTGGGGACAAGCCTTTGCAAACCCTTAGGGTTCCTGGGACATAAGTGAATGAGAAGTCAAGACCTTCTTGTAGACACATTAAGACGTACCCAAGTTAACACTGAAGTTGTTGTTAGGGGTGGTGGGTCGACTCCAACTCAGAGTGACCGCGTGTGGCCGAGTAGAACTGCCCCGTAGGGTTTCCTAGGCTGTTATCCTTACACAAGCCCATCGGTGGGTCTTCTTCCCGAGGAGCCGCTGGGTCGGTTTGAACTGCCCATCTTCAGGCTGGCAGCTGAGTGCTCAACCATTGTGTCATCAACTTTCCTGACACAACTAAAAACACCCGACAGAATCTACAAGTGATAGGACCGTGATTCTTAGCTATCTGTTGTTGTTGTTGTTGTCGTTGTTATGTGCCGTCGAGTCAGCCCCGACTCATAGCGACCCCTCCTTGGGTTTCTGAGGCAGTATCACTACAGAAGTAGGACTGCCCAACCTTCCTTCCGAGGAGTGGCTGGTGGGTTTGAACCGCCAGCCTTCTGGTTAGCAGTCAAGTGCCTTAGCCACTATGCTACCAGAGCTAGACAGATGCTTATTTTAGCAAATAAGCCAGGAATCGCTGATGTAGATGCTCCATACATTTTTCCTACATGATGGACTGTTCTAGAAATACAAAGGGAACAGGGAAAGTCAGTGGGCCAGGCCTCCTGGGGCAGTGAGTTTTGAGAAGGCAGTCTTCAACAGCACAGACGTCACGTGAGGACTAAGGTGTACCTGAGCCAAGCTGTGGAGTGTTCTGTCTGCTCGTATGCCTGTGAGGGCTGAAGAATTGAAACATTTAAGTTATGGTGCTGGTGGAGGATGTTTACTGTACCGTGGCCTGGCAGAGGAATGGACACATCTGTCTGGGAAGAAGTGCAGCTGGAGTGCTCCTTAGACGCGAGCATGGTGAGAGTCTGTCTCACGTACTTTGGACGTGTTGTCATGAGGACCCTGGAGAAGGACATCGTGCTTGGTGTGTAAGGCTGGGGTCTCTGGAAAAGGAAAACCAGTGAAGCTTATATATATATACGTATAAGGAGAGAAATTTATCTTAGGAAAATGGCTCACACACTTATAGAAGCTGGCAAGTCCCAAGTTCTTGGATCAAACGTCAAGCTGGGGGCTTTTCCTGACTCACACAGCTGCAGGGGCTGACGAGCTCAGGGTTGGCAGGCAGTGTACCAGTGTTGACTCCAACGAATGACGAATCCAAGGTCTCCAGGCCAAATGGTGGATTGTTCGTTCATGGACAGTTGTAGGCAGCACAACAGAATCCTGATCCACAGAAGAGTGTCTCTTTTCCCAGGATGTCCATAAATATAGTGGAAGCAGGCCACACCCCTAGAAAAACTCCCTTTCAACAGATTGGCTGCTCAAAACATACACAGCTGATCTCATCATGGGAATAACCACATCACAACTGCTTAAATCACTCAGAATTGTGGTCTAGCCAAGTTGACACACGGCACCAGGTATCACACTCGGTAAAGTGGAGGGTCAGTGGAAAAGAAGACCCTCTCCGAGATGACACAGGGGCTGCAACAGTGGGCTCAGGTATCGCAGTGATTGTGAGGACAACGCTGGACCGGGCAGTGCCCTGTCCTGCTGCTCGCGGGGCTGCTGTGAGTAGAGCCGACTTGGTGGCACCTGATAACAACAGTGGTGGAGAGTGTGTGTGTGAGGGTCACGTATGGAGAGCAAGGTGGAGCTGATGGCAGACGGGTTTCCTATGGATTGAATTTTATCTCCCAAAAGGAGATGTTATTTTAAATACAGTAAATAGGTTACTTTAACCCTGTGGCTGTGACATTAACCTTGTTTGGAAATGGGGTCTTTGAAAGTGTTAATTTAACATGAGGTCATACTGGAATAGGAAAAAAAAAACCCAACCAAACCCGCTGCCATTCAGTTGATTCTGACTCATGACCCTGCAGGACTGCCCCTCAGGGGTTCCAAGGCTGTCAGTCTTGACGCACACTGCCTCATCTTTCTCTCTCAGAGTGACTGGTGGGTTTGAACTGCCAACTTTTTGGTTAGCAGCCAAGCGCTTAACTGCTGTGCCACCAGAGTTCCTTCTGAGGAGAAAGGAGTTCCCTAAAGAGAGGGTCCGTGCTGCTTAGGAACAGGGGAAGGGGCTGGGCAGGCGGAACAGGTTTCCAGGATTCCACGCCTGGGGGCTTCCCTGGCTGGGCCTCCCAGCCCATGGTGGGTGGTGACTCCCTGGCTGGGCCTCCCAGCCCATGGTGGGTGGTGACTCTCTGGCTGGGCCTCCCAGCCCATGGTGGGTGGGGGCTTCCCTGGCTGGGCCTCCCAGCCCATGGTGGGTGGTGACTCCCTGGCTGGGCCTCCCAGCCCATGGTGGCTCCGGGCTGGCCAGGCTGCTGATGAAAGCGCTGTTTTCATCCTGAACTGGAAGAAGCAGGCGGGGCGGGGGGTGGTGGGGATCGCGATTGAGGGGCCTGGGTGCTGGCGCTTGCATCTGTGCTGAGACCCTGGGCTGTCGGGTAACTGGCCCGGGTGTCTGCTGACCACGCCAGGGGGACCTTCTGGAACTTGCTATTTCTGATTCCCTGCTGGACGTCCTGATCTGCCCTTCAGACGGTTCATAGCTCAGTGAATGGTGAAGCTGGTGACATGCACAAAGGGAACTATTTCGGGGACTCTAGAACTGAAGGCTCTGGCCAGCGAGGCACAGTGGTGGGGGGCGGAGCCCCTGTTCTGTGCCTCCCCTCTCCTGGGTGGGGAGGGGTGTGTGCTCTGTCAGTTCTCGGTGACGGGCTCTATTTTGGGGACTTGGGGCGCCCTGGGTCTGCCGAGCCTGCGGTCACTCAGCTGTTAGTGTGGTTTTATTTTAAGTCTCAGTTTTAAAATAGCTGCAGGGCTGCACCTGGGCTGAAAGTGAATTAAAAAGGAAATCTCCGAGTGGAGTTGAAACAGCGCCTGGGGGGCTTGTGCTTCTGGAGCTTTCTGGGAGGCCCACAGAATTTTTTTTTCTCTCTTGAAAAGCCTCTGTGAACTCGCTCCTGTGAGCAGACGGGGGTTTTGTCGTCTTTTCTCGTTTGGGTCTAAAGAGATCCTTTTGAAGGGGTTTATGTCTGTCTTTGTTAGTTGTTGTAGTGCCGGGTTCAGTCTGAACAGCCGCCATGCAGGGCTGGGGGAAGGATGGGGGAGCCCTGTGCCTGGGGCTGGGAGAACTGTGTCCACCAGGACGGCTGTCCCTGCCCTTAAGGAGCTCTCCGCCAGGTGCAGAGGCAGGGGGTGGTCACTAGCTGTCACTTGCGGGGCCGTCACTTTGCCAGGAGGTCACCCCTGAGCTGAGTCTGTGAGGATGGGTTGGAGCCTGCCCGCGGGGAAGGGCCCTTTAGGGAACAGCGTGTGTGCAAAGGGAATGGCATGCATTGCGTGGAGGCGGTGGGGAGAGAGTTGGGCAGGCCTGGGAGCTGTGTGCAGCTGTTTGCATGGTCGTCAGTGCTGCTGCTGCTGTTAGTGGCCCTTGACTCCACATGGACACGTGGCGACCCGACGCACAATAGAACGAAACAATGCCGGGGCCTGTGTGTTCCCGTGCTCACCGCACACTCGAGTCTGTTCATCGGGCCAAGGGTCTCTCCGCCCTCGTTGGCCCTCTACTTCAGCAGACACAGTGCCCTTCTCCGACGGTGGCACCCTTCTGAGGACGTGTCCCCACGAGTCACACCGTGCTCTGTTGTGATCCATGGGGTTTCCGTTGGGTAATCTTCGGAAGGTCACCAGGCTGTTCTTCCCGGTCTGTCTGCGTCTGGAAGCTCTGCTGGAACGGGTCCACCATGGGTGCCTTCCTGGGATTTGAAATACTGGTGGCAAAGCTCCCAGTGTCCCAGCCCCACGCAGCCACCAGTGTGCGGCGGGCTGACAGACGGGTGGTGGGGTGTTCTGATGGTGAGGAAGTCGGGGGGGAGCAATGGGATGGGATTTCCCTTTCTGGGTGGCCCTCCTCCTATGGAGTAGAGATTGTAGCTGGAGGATGGGGGGAGCCCAGAGACCCTCCTGGGGAGCAGTGGTGACGGCTGGCACTTGACCAGGGCCCTGGGTTGGAGAAGAGCTGGTGGGCGGAGAGGGCTTGGGAGGTGCAGGGGCCCCACCTGCTGCTCTAGGTTAGCTGGAGCAAGCAGAGAACGGGGAGGACAGAACTGAAGGCGGAAGGGTTACAAGGCCTGAGAAGTGCCCTTGGGCCTTAGGGTTTGCCCAGAACCAGGCCTTGGTAACCTGGGCATAGGGAGAGCCCTCTGAGGCATCCATGGTGAGCTGGGGGTATATGAAGGGGAAGAGACAGAGGGGTTGGAGGGAGGGTGGAAATGAGATGTGAAGGTATGATTCAACTGTGCAGAATAAGTTGTGGAGTTAAAGCACCCACCCGTAGTCAGTTCTTCCAGCAGTCCGCGCCAACCCTGTAATTCAGAGGTGTCATTTCTTCTGTCTTCCGTCTTCACTGTCGAGTTTTCGCGTGCATGCGAGGTGATTGAAGAGGCCATGGCTCGCATCAGGTGCATCTTAGTCCTCAAGGCGACATTTTAATGTGCTTTTTAACACTTTGAAGATGTCTTTTGTAGCAGATTTGCCCGATGCAGTACGTCGTTTAATTTCTTGACTACTGCTTCTGCGGGCGTTGATTGTGGATCCAAGAAGCCAGAAGGGAAAACAAATCTGGGAGGAAGGACAGCCAGGATGCTCCTTAGAAGCAAGAGAGCGAGATTTCGTGTCGTGTACTTGGGACATGTTGTCGGGAGGGACCAGTCCCTGGAGAAGGACCTCACGCCTGCTGAAGTAGAAGGTCATCAGAAAGAGAAGGGCCCTCAGTGACGTGGGTCGACACAGCGGCTGTAACAGTGTACTCAAACACGGCAACGATTGTGCAGGGCAGCGAGGGTAGGAGTGGCCAGGGACAGTGTCGAAGTGGTAGGGCTTCCCGAGTTTGAGCACCAGGGGCAGTGTGCAAGTTGCAGGCCCCTCTGCAGGGACACTGTTAAGTTGCATCCCACCTCCCCGCAGGGACAATGGGCTAAGCTCCATCCCCCCGGACAGTGTCTCAGTTGCATTCCCCCCGGGGGCGCGATGTCTGTGCCTCCAGTGTCGGGATGAGCGCACGTTGCCTGTGGCCATAGGTCAGCAGGAACCCCCCCGCCCCAGTCCAGCTGCCTCAGGCACCTGTCTCATTTGTGGTGGCTGCAGTGTCCTTTCCTCGTCTGGTGCCCCTCCCTGCCCAGCCCCTGCCCCCTGGCCCTCTGGGACCCACGGGCGCAGGACCAGGCCGGGCTGCACTGTTGTGCTTCGGGGCTCTGCGTCGGCCGACTCGCGGCACCCAACCGCCTGCTCCACTGGGGCTTTCCTTTTCTCACCCCTTTGCCTGTGATTTTCACTCCATGTTCCTGAGGGTGCAGTGTGACTCGGAAGATGCAATACCTGCTAAATCCAGAACAGGGTGGAATAATGGAGACATTCGTTAATTACCGCTCCATTTATAGTTCCCTCACTGAGCCCCGATTTCAGCCTTATCGGGTCAGAGGCATTAGCTTCGCGTGAGTCCCTGGGAAGGAACGGTAATGAGACGCCAGCGAACTTGTGACTGTAAGTCCAGACCTGCTGATCAAGGCTCAGCCGATTAAGCAGATGAACACTGGGGACGGCAGGCAGCAGAGAACCGGGAAGCTTCCCATTGGTTCTTCCTCCCCATCTGCTCGGCGGTGAGAAGGAAGGAGAGGGAATAATGCTTGTGGTGGTTAAGTTTGTGTGTCTACTTGGCTGGGCCTGGTTGCGTGGCTGGGCAG
>NW_006921945.1:966778-973792 GCF_000298275.1 Orycteropus afer afer | reverse complement strand
ACCCCAAGGTTGAGGGGCTTTCACCCAGCCCCTGGAACCTGGCACTTTGAACTTGGACTTAAAGCCTCCAAATTGTGAGAATAAACTCCTGTTTGTTTAAGCCTCCCATTTGTGGTATATTCCTGTCAGAGCAGCACTAGGGAACCAGAACAGTGCTGAAGGACCTAATCATGCCCGGTCCCTGGACGGCACACGCGCTCTGCTGCTAACCAACACGTCGGCAGTTCACATCTGCCTAGCAGCGCGTAGTGAGGCCCGGTGATCCACCGTGTAAGACTACAGCAGCTGCACGGTCCCGGGGGAGCACACAGGTCGTACTCAGCTGCTAGCCCTTTGCGTGGACTGATTGCACTCAGGGTTTGTGTATCAGGGCTTCATTTCTGTGTAAGGCTGAGAAATGCTCCATGGTTTGGATATGTCTCCACTCATCTGCTGATGGACACTTGGGCTGTTTCTCCCTCTTGGCTGTTGTGGATAGTGCTGCAGTCAACACGGATGTACATGTATCTGCTTGCATTCCTGCCTTCGTTTTTTGGGATACATACCAAGGATTGGGACTGTGGGATCATACGGTAATCTGTGTTCAACTTTTTGAGGAGCCCCATGCTGTTTCCACAGTGGCTGTACATTATTCACCTTTGACATGTCTTATTATAAAGAGAAGGAGCTCAGGTGGCTCTGGTGGTTAAGGCATTTGGCTGCTAACCAAAAGGTTGGTGGTTCGAGCCCACCAACCTGCTCCATGGGAGAAAGATGAAGCAGTCTGCTTCTGTAAATATTTACAACCTTGGAAACCCCAAAGGGCAGTTCTACTCTGACCTGAAGGGTCACTATGAGCCAGAATCGACTCAGTATTAATGGGTTTGGTTTGGTTTTATTATAAAGATAAATGTCCCAAACAATTGTTGGAGTCTGCCTTGTCCGGGATTGTGTGGTGATTGGTGGAGGTATATTAACTTTTTACAGAACGATTCTCTGTGACCAGAATCATTGGTATTAGATTTCTAGAGCTAGATCCTCTTTCTAAGTGTGGAAGGACGTATCTGGAACGCCCAAGGACAAGCCCAAGTGTTGAGCCAACGAGGACCCCATAGCAGAGTGTGGCTATCGAGAGGGTAGGAGGACAGAATCATGACTCAGCGGAACTGTGCTCGGCTGGACCCACTGCAGTCACCAGGAATTACTGTCGTCCCACCGTGTCTGTTTCTTGAGCCTTGCTGTACGCGGCATCGTGAGGGGCATTTTACATAGATGACTTCATTTGATCCTCACAACTTAAGCACAAACGCTTAAGGAAAATGAGTAACTCTTCCAGGGTCCTGCACTGAGTCTCAGTGATGGGTAGTCAACGTGGCATGTGGTTTGGGAGTTGAGTTTGTCTCCAGAGATTAAACATGTTCAATTTCCTCTTAAAGTTCTTACGAGGATTTTCCCATGACTTTGTCTAGATCCAGGAGCTCTGGTGGTGCAGTGGTTAAAGCATTTGGCTACTAACTTTAAGTTCCAAGGTTCAAACCTACCAGTTGCTGCATGGGAGAAAGATGAGGCAGTCGGCTTCCATAAATATGACAGGCTTCAAAACCCTGTGGGGCACTCTTCTCTGTCCTCTAGGGGCGCTGTGAGTTGGAATCTACTTCACAGCAGTGGGTGTGGTTTGGGCTTTGCTTCCATAAAGATTGACAGCCTTGGAGACCCTCTGGGGCAGTTCCACTCTGTCCTCTGGCGCTGTGGGTCACAATCTACTCCACAGCAGTGGGTGTGGTTTGGGCTTTGCTTCTGTGAAGACTGACAGCCTTGGAGACCCTGTGTGCAGTTCCACTCTGTCCTCTAGGGGCGCTGTGGGTCACAATCTACTCCACAGCAGTGGGTGTGGTTTGGGCTTTGCTTCTGTGAAGATTGACAGCCTTGGAGACCCTGTGGGCAGTTCCACTCTGTCCTCTAGGGGCGCTGTGAGTCAGAATCAACTCCACGGCAGTGGGTTTTTGGGTTGTCTAGGTTGGCATAGTCCCTGAGGCATTTGACTGCTAACCAAAAGCCTGGCAGTTCAAACCCACCAGCTACTCCTCAGAAGGAAGCTTGAGCAATCCACTTCCAAGGAGATGGTGACTGTCTCGGAAACCCAAGGAGGGGTTGCTGTGAGTCAGAATCGACTTGACGGCAGTGAGTTTGTTTTTTTGTCAAGATCCTTCTTAAATGTACATTGTCAGTCTTTACTGCCTCACAGTGTTACCAGTTTCATGGTTTTTATTGGTAATTCCTTTATAATTGTCTTGCATTCATCTGTGTCAGGACTCAAGGGAGGAGGCATTGGTGTGGCCTTTTGGACTCTGGCCACGTTTACCCTCCCTAGGCTTTTCCAAAACTTTGACATTGTCTCCTAATGTCTTTGTTTGTCCTGCAGACGCCTAATTTCTTTAATATGTCCTGGGAAAGAACCTTTCTGTCTTCTGATGATGTGAGCTGCCCTTCTGTAGACCTTGTCTGATTCTATTATATCTTTACCAAGAAGTGAAAGTGAAAGTGATATTTATCACAGAATGTCATGGTCTGGTTCCAAAATACCTTATAATGGAACAATATAGGGAATAATGTGGGGCCATGAGGCTTGTTAGTCAAAGGAATGGCCCACTGTCTGTTGCAATCCCCTAGGCCCACTGTCTGTTGCAATCCCCTAGGCTCCCAGCCATGAGGCCCAGACTGGTCGGTACTCATTACTCCCAGGACTTCTTCAAGGCTGTCCAGGGTGATTGGAAACTGTAACCAAAGGGGCTAAGATGACTGTGGCCAAGGTTCATTGGGGAGACAAGGGGACTAGAAGCCTAGCATGAGACTCGTCAAGGAGAATGGTGGAGCCCAACAGAGATACACACCCCAGGGCTGACTGAGATCAAAGGTCAGGTTTGCCAGAACGAACAAGCGTGTTGATGTCGGTTGGCTCTGACTTGTGGCGACCCCCAATGCGTCAGAGTTGTCAGTGGAAGCAGATGGCAGGCCTTTCTTCCAGGAGCCTCTGGATTGACTCGAACCTCCAGTCCTCTGCTAGCAGCTGACTGCCTTCACCATTGGCACCAGCCAGGGTTCCAACCAGAACAGACAAGTGCGTATAAACCTGTTTCCTGGCTGTGGTGGGGTTGTTTAGAAGAGCCCTCTGAAGATAATCATTGTGCTAGTAGGGTGGCCTGGGCACAGGACTGTCTGAGGACAGGGACATCAGCTTCCAGTGCCCCCTCCTGCCTTGGCTGGTTGGTGGCCCTGTGGGCCTGCACAGCTTTGGCGGGAGCCTCCCTTTTCACGAGCCCAGGGACGCACGGATCCCAAGTCTTGCCGTGGGGTCTCGGGGCGACCTGGATCAGGGGGTCTGAGCCTGAGCTGCTCTCAGGAGACGGAGGGACGTCCTCTGGAGTTGCCCAGACGAGTGCTTGGCTTGTCCGAGAACGCAGCTGCACGGCTGGTGTTTATGAAACTGGGCCGTCATTTTGGAGGATGGGGCTTTCCTTTTAGCAGCGCGCGGTTTGTGTTAACAAGATTTACTCTCATTGGAATTACAAATGTCGGTGGACTCGAGGTCAGGGGTGCTGGGAGGTCAGCATTGCATCTCATTGCGTCCCGCTGACAGAGCCCTTGAAGTCTGCTCCTCGCAGCTGCGCGCTGTGCCCGTCAGGACGGCCTCGAGAGGAGTTCCCCGGGGGTCCAGCCTCAGGAGCGGCGCACTCGGGTTCCACTCTGTCGCCTCCTCCTGCCCTCTCTGCCTCCTCTCCTCCTCCCGCCTCCTCAGTCTCAGGGATGGTGTCAGGAGGAGAATCGATCAGGTTTCTGTCTCGTTCCCTGCTGGGAAGCTGAGAGCCACTTTGGTGGTGCGTCTTCAGCAAGTGACTCGAACCTGCTTTAGTAGGTGGGTGAGACTGGGTGCCACGCGCCGCGGCGAATCCTACTTAGGGCTCCGTTTCTGCGTCTCCCCACCCTTGTCCTCCCTGTTTTCTTTCTCCCGTGTTTGTAACTTGTGGTGTCTCCGTGGATGTCTGGCTCCCTGTACTTGGTCTTCACTCCTTTTTGAAATGAGATGAGCATCAGTAAACGGATATGGAGATGTCGGAGGAGGAGGTGAGGTTGCCTAGCACGATGGTGAACTTAGTGCTGCCGTCAACATATTTCCTTCCAACTGGTCACGCGTCACCAGTTCCATCGTCCATGTGGGGTCAGGGAACTTGAGGGGTGGTTTCCTCCTCTGCTCTTGTCCAATCAGGACGACCTTGAGTCTGGACAGCTGCTGCTCGACCACCGAGCCCCAGCCTGCGCTCTGGGGCCCAGAGAGCTGGGCTTGTTTCAGGAAGCCAGTCGCGCTCACACTGTCGCCTCACTCTCGCGCTCCACTCACTCCTTTACGGTGTTGGATCGACCTTTCTCCTGCAGGGTCATTTTCCTGAGGAAAGACAAATGAAAGACAGTGGTGCTTTCTTGGTGCCACCTGTGAGCTCTGAGGGCCCTGCCCTGAGTGAGGATTCAGCCTCCCTGATTGTTTCGCTTTTCCCACCAAACAAAGCTCAGAAGCTCTTTTTAAATTGTCTTTTGGGTTTTTTGAGCCCTTGTGGGTGTACCAGATGGGGTGTACCAGATCCCTGCCGGGTGACTGTGCCCCTCTCGGGCAAGGGGCTCTCCTATCCATTTGTACCTGTCGGTTCAGCAGGGCTCAGGTGAGTGGCCACCGGGGTGGCTGCATGGCTCTCTTCAGATGCCCCCACTCGTTTTTCTCAGCAATTGTGATTGTTCAGCCCACGTGTTACTGTCATAGTCTTTCTTGCAGGCAGGGTTTCCGCTGCTGGACCCTCTAGCCAGAAGGGGCCTAAAGCCCAGTCCCTCCCAGGACCCTGCCCACCCTTCATGTTCCAGTGGGTTGCGGCCTACAATTCTCTCTCTTCCCTTCTGCCTGCAAAGATAAGCAGAGCCTCCTGTCTTGTCCAGAAAGAAAAGAAAAAAAGATTTGAAAAGAAAAGAAAGGAAAAAAAAAAAACAGAATAGAAAGGAAGAAAGAAGGCCTTTTGCTTGTCATCCCGTCCGTCCAGTGCCTTTCTCCAGGCCTCCCTCCTTCTACGGGCGGATTTCTCGGTGGCTCCCTGCCCTTCGTCTGCTCCCCATCCACTATTTCCCGGGTCCTCTGCATGCTGACCTCTGGCCTCCGGAAGCCTCTGAAGCCGTGAGCTCCGGTGTGGGCCTGCCAAGCTCCGCTCACCCGGGACGGCTGTGTAGAGTGATGTCCAGTGCTGGGCTGGCCAGTTGTGCTCCTTGGCTCGTTCCACCTCCCCTTCCCCCTTGCCTTGCCCTCTGAGTCTGTGTCTTGTCTTGGCTGCTGACCAAGCTGTTCCCTTGAGCCTGTGTCATCACCTCACCCCAGGAGATTGACGGGGTCTTGTCCCTCCAGGCCAGTGCCCTTGGCTGCCCTCCGGCCTGGTTGCGTTGCCTTCCCAGTTAGGCTCCACACATCCACACGTAACCCTGAACGCTCTTCCAACTGGACCTGACCCCACATTTCCTTTTCCTTTCACGTACGTCTGCCTCTGCCCAGGGCCTTCCTTCGCTCAGACATCTTCAGTTCATACTAGGGTGGAGAGGACTCGGTCCCCAATCTTGTTATAAACTGGCTCTTGCAAGACACAGGGATGTCGTCATGCAATCGAGAGCACAAGCTTCCGAACCGGATGGTCTGGGTTCCAGAACCGAGGAGCTGAACAGCACCTCACAGGTTACTGAGAGTCCACAGTACCTACCTACGGTTTTAGCATGAAGTTGAAATGTGATAAACGATGTACAGTGCGTCACCTCATGCCTGGCACATCGACAGATGTTAACCATTATCCTTGTCGTGGTGGTGGGCTTGCAGCCACAGATCCCAGTAGGTCTGATTGAGTTGCAGCAGGATGCCTGGGCTCAGGGCCTTCATGGGACTGCAGTGGGGAGCTGACCTGGCCTACTAGGGCCAGGCACAGGGGCAGACAAGGCAGGGCTGGTCTCTGGCTGGTCTCTGGATTGGAGAGCCATCTCTGCTTCTCTCTGATGTCTGCGTCATCCTTCTGCCTCTGCAGGCTGATGCCAGCTGCTTCTTGCTCCTGTGGGCAGGTGGCCTCGCCATGGCCCCTGACTTTTTGCACCCATGGAGCAGCTGCCCAGCAGAGAGCCCTGTTCTGAATTCCTGGGAGAAAGCATCTGCCTGGTCCAGCTTCTGTCGTGTGTCATGTGGTCCCAAGGGCTGTGGCAGGTGAGGGGAGACAGGTAACTCAGAACAGGAGGTGGTGCTGTGAGAGGGCGGCGTGGCTGATCCAGCACCTGAGAGGGTGTCATTCTTGTTGGTCGCCATGAGTTGATTTCTGCTTGTGGCATTCCTTGTATTACAGAATGGATTGACTTCGTAGGGTTTTCTTGGCCGTAGTCACCAACCAAAAACAGACCACCAGGCCTCTTCTTCCACCCATGCCGCTAGGTGGGTGCGGATGGCCACCACTGAGGTCAGCAGTTGAGTGCAAACCACTTGCACCACGTAGGGGCCTTTCCTCGAAGGGATGTACTGCCTATGTGTTCACCCTCATTGCGGACTGTGCCCCTAGATGATCCTCCACTGGGCAGAGCTCAGTGGCTTCCCTGTCACACTTACTCTGATTCTCAAACATCATCTGGGCATGGATTGCCATTCCACCCTCACCACATTTTTCCATCCTTTATCTGATTTCTCTCCTTCCTGAGTCTGCTCCAGTCTGGTTTCTGTAGAGTACGTCTTCTTAACCACTGTACCCCACGTATGCTCAACCTTCCTCAGACCGCTGTGGCACCATCCCTGGCCTCGCCTGTGTACTGGTGATGAGTCCAGCCTGGTTTATCCGTCCTGTAGACCACGAGCTCTCGGAAGGCTAGAGCCATGGCTCATCTCTGTTGTTAGACTGGCTGTGAACGCCACTCATGCCCACCTGTGTCCCCTTCCCGAGCACCCTATAGCATGCTGCTGTAACGAAACATCAAAGTGGGGGG
>NW_006921945.1:965165-966574 GCF_000298275.1 Orycteropus afer afer | reverse complement strand
CTGTAGCCCCAGGCGTTTCTTGGCTTGTAGACAACTCTTTTCATGCTGTTGTCCCGCCCTTGTGTGACTCCTCTTTTCATGTCTGTCCTTCTCCTTTATGAGCCGCCATACAGAGGGGATTGGGGTTAGGACCCACCCTGCTCCTGTATGGCCTCATTGGGCTTAACTGGTAACAAAAGAAAGACCCTGTTTGCAGACAAGGTCACACTCATGGGCACAGGGGTCAGGACTTCAGCATATCTCTCTGGGGGACTCAGTTCCATCCACGGCACCCAGCTCTTCACGTCCCGAGATGCAGCTTCACTCACGTAGGAGCCATCCTGTGCTTAGAGCTGGCCAGCCAGCTCTTCCTCGATGGCCCGAATCGTGTTGAGCATAGCAATTCTCTGGCTGCTTCCTCCACCTTTTGGGAGCTGAGCTCGTCAGTGGGACAAGTCAGGCATCCATTTCATGTTCCATTGGGCCTGCAGTTGGGTCTCCAGGAGATGCTGGGCTGCTTGACGTCACTGCCTCAGCTGGATCCCAAGGCTGCGTCATCTGTGGTGGGAGAGCGTTATGTATCTCCCGCTGCTGGAGGTGTGCTCCGTACTCACTTACCTGCCGGAATGACTCTGGACTTTCCTCCAACATCAGGACGCCTGCTGGGAAATCTTTGTGTGGTCCCAGGCCTTCTGATATCACCACGTGACAGCTCTTCCTACCCTCCTGTCTATTACTCTTAAGTAGGTTGAGCCCGGATATGTCCCCCCTTGACTAGGAGATAAACCAGCTAGTAACGCAGGGAGTGGAGCACAGGACCCCGGGTTCCGTGGAGAGCTCCCTCCGGGAGGACTCATGAGGACGTGCTCTCTTTGTCTCAACCTGAGAATACACGAGGAATGTACCACTCACTGCTTTGAGTGACGGAAGAGGACGGACCTCAGGGGCTCAAACTCCTGCCCCAAGTGGAGGCTCTGAAAGATGTGGGAGCTGCTTACTCCGTTCCCTTCCTGGTCACCAAGGTAGCAGCAAGAGCCCTGCCCCAGAACTGTAGACAGAACGGAAGCCCACCTCCAGGGAGTGGGAAATTGGTTGTTGTTAGCGGCTGTGGAGTAAGCTCTGACTCACGGCGACCCCACCATGGGGTCCTGCACCATCTTCACAGTGGTCCATGTGCCCAAGTCTGTTCTTGTGGGCACCGTGTATTTTGAGTGTCTTCCAGCTTCTAGGGGCCCAGCTTCCCGCCTGTGTGGACCCTGCTCTGTTGTGACCCGTGGGGCTCAGCTTCCCGCCCGTGTGGACCCTACTCTGTTGTGACCTGTGGGGCCCATCTTCCCGCCCGTGTGGACCCTGCTCTGTTGTGACCCGTGGGGCCCAGCTTCCCGCCCGTGTGGGCCCTGCTCTGTTGTGACCCGTGGGGCCCATCTTCC
>NW_006921945.1:961646-963258 GCF_000298275.1 Orycteropus afer afer | reverse complement strand
ATGGGGCAGCGGCAGCGGGGTGGGTTGCAGGAAGTGGAAATGAGCAAACGTACTGCCTTTCCAGCTTCCGTCTCTAGCTGTTGACGTGCCAAGAGCTGCTTGAGGCTGTTTGGCCCAGTGGACAAGGGACCTTCTCTTTGCTTCTCTCCAGTTTGTTACTGGGAGAGCAGGGTCAGGTCTTACCATTAGCAGTAGAAGGCTGGCACGGTGATGCCTGACAGTTCACATACCTGTGGCTGCAGGGTCCCTGGGGCTGGTGTGATGCCCGCTGCCTGGAGGTGGGGCAGCACGTCTCTGCGGGCCTCTCTTCGCTCGTCATCCATCGTCCATCACACGTGTGGGAGAGCCCCAGAGCAGGGGCCACTGCGCTGTTTCTCCTCTCTCTGTCTTTGACTCAGAAGGGATAGATTCCCGTTTGGCATTTCTGTCTCCTGAACTCGGTGGCCACTTGAGGGAGGAGGCTGCGTGGGCAGGGCGAACAGAGGAGCTGGACCAGGGGCTGGGCTGTGAGTCCTGAGTTTGCCCCTTGGTGCTGGAGAGATTTGAGTGAGTTTGCCTCTTGATCCGCACACGAGGGGTAGTGGTCCTGCTTCCCCGTCGGATGCTGGGGAGATACAATCATGTAGAGAGAAGTAATCGGACCTGGCGATGATTATCAGTGATAAACCTGAGGTCAGAGGTGTCGTCTGGGGTCCCTTAGTCCCTCCTCCTGCCGCTCTCCTGTTCTCTGCTGCTCGGACCAGACAGTACACGACACACCCTGCTGAGGACAACCTTGCCTTCCCTCCTGAGGCCGGGCTCTCAGACTCGAGGCCCAGAACCGGCAGGAAACCATCCCCTTCAACAGCCCCTGGTGCTCGGTGGCTGTGGCCACCTAACCGTACTGTATGCGCAGATGCTCAAAAGGCGGTTGGTGGCAGAGCTTTGAACCGGTTCATTCCGGTTCCACCCCCTGTTGAGAATTTGCGTAGACGGGTAGATTCTTACATGTACAGAAGGATTCCCTGGGAATCTTGCTAAAATGGAGATGCTGATTCTGTCCATCCTGGGTGGAAAGGCATATTCTCAGCAGGGGGTCAAACCGGAATGAACCAGTTTGAAGCCCTCGCTCAGGGTGTCCCCTCTCACCCGTCCAGCTGTCAGAATACAGCCTCCCAGAACACGCTGAGCCTCCCAGTACAGGGCCTTGTGGTGGGCCTACCATGCTGACCTGCGTGGCCCTTCACACAGCCGCCCCCCACCCCCGGCTGACACAGCAGAACCAGCATGGTCCAGTGCCAGAGGCGATCCTGTGTCTTGGACAGGCTCCTTGAAGGAGCACAGAGAGACGAGAAGGGGTTCACCTTAAGCCCACTCTCCCATGGAGATTGCAGAGAACCTGTGAGCCCCGCCCACTCCACCTCGGAACCTTCCAGACCCTGGTGGGATGCACCCGGCCAGGCCGCTGAGCGGTGGGCTGGGAACAGACAGCAATCAAATGTGGCCTGGTCCCTCTGATCTGATTTGCTGGCATTCCCCTCGCACTTGAGGCTCTGCAGCTGCAGGCCCACCAGGTCGGGGCCCTGCTCTCCTCGCCCGTGGCTGAGACGTGATCTGGGGAGCCCCAAGGCCC
>NW_006921945.1:946942-960986 GCF_000298275.1 Orycteropus afer afer | reverse complement strand
GGTGGCGAGCAGGGAGCTTTCTCAGCACGCAGCCTCCCCCTGTGCGCTCCTGCAGGGCCAACTCCTCACTCACGCACCATCTGTGCCCAGAGCGGCAGTTGGGCGGCCAGGGAATTAGCCTTGGTATTTGGCTGCCAAAGCAGAGGCCAGCGAGGGAGCGGAGGGGGCATCGTGTTCGGAGAGAGGCTAACCTTTGCCCCACATTTCCAGAAATCAGAAGCCCGTCCAGCCGTGGCCTAGCTACCATGAACCTCCTGGAGCTGACGGTGGCGGTTTGCCTTCCCGTTCACCTCTCCTGGCTGGGCATCTGCAGCTGACAGAAGGCTGCATTGCTCTTCCTCCAGTTGAGGTTTCCAGAGACTCGGGAAGATTAAATGAAACAAACCCTCAACGCTTGCACTGCAGCCCCTGGGCAGGAGTGCAGGACATGAGCCTGCAGGGGCCGGGACTTGCCGGGAGGACGCGGTCTCGGACCTCTGATGGAGTAGCTGCTGTGTCTGCCCGCTGGTCTCAGGGCTGGGCCGCGGCTGCGCGATGAAAGAACAGGGCCTGCACGCAGGAAGCCCTGCACCAGGAGGACACGGGCACGGAGCACTCTCGCCACAGTGGGTGGGTTCCTTTGAATGACGTCTTAGGCGCCTGGCCTCTGGGACTTCTTTTTTGAGGTAATTTTAGATTGATGGGCCGCTGTAAGAAGAGAGAGCTCCTGGGTGCCCAGTACTCCGTCTCCCCAGTGGTAATGTCTTGCATGACTGTAGCATAGAGACCCTGAGGCTGGTGGTTCGTGTCCACCCAGAGGTGCATCTGAAAAAAGGCCTGGCAGAGTACTTTGGACAACTCAGCCCTTGAACAGCCTGTGAGCGCAGGTGGGGGACCCATGGGTCAGAGCGATGGTTTAGTTGTCTCTGGTTTTCATTCTCATCACCACATATACCAAGTTAACGAGGTACAGACTTTTAGGGACCCACTCAAATAAATTCATGAAGCTTAAACATCGCCCCCTGGACAAGTCTGCCCCATCTTAGTCACACAGATAATCGCCCTAGATCTCTCCTGACTGTTGAGCTGCTCTTGGGGAGTTCTTATTACAGTGACGTTTCCTAACGAGACCAGGATCAGCCTGGGGTTATAAAGAAGAGGTTGGGCAACAGGGAGGCAGGGAGGGATGGTGTGGTCTGGTCCTGCTGGCGTCCGTGGCTCCTGGAAGTCCGTGAGGCCCACGGAGAGACTGCTGTTAAATGCACTGCCATGTTTAACAGATTCCACATGAAAATCACTGGCCACCATTCCTCATGGAGCAGTTAGGAGGCCGCGTGACCCCTTTGGGTTGCACTTTCTCTTGTGTACACCATCGCCCACCTGGGCTCCTGCTGCTGCCACTGCCCACCTCACCTGCCCACCTGAGCCACCACCTCTGGTCTGAATGGTGGAGAGGCTGTGGCCCCACTGGGGCCTATTCAGCTGCTCATGGGACTTGCATGTCCTTGACCGAGCAGTGGTGGTCCTTGGTAAGAAAGGCTGCTTTATTGACAGCTCCTAGTGATGAGGAGCCCTGGTGGTACAACGATTAAGCCCTTGGCTGCGGACCAGCCACCCATGGATTGAACCCACCAGCGGCTCCTTGGGAGAAATGACGTGGTGTCCTGGTCTGCTATTGTTCTTCCATCTCTTGCTCCCTCGGCTTCTCCCATCCCGATGCCTGGCACTGAATGACATCCTGGAGATGGCGGGGCAAAGCCTTCATGCCAGCACTCGCCGAGGTAGCTGACCTGTGGCTGCCAGGAGAGGGCAGGGCTCTGGTACGCCCCAGCCCAGCACCTCTGCCCTTACCAGACCCCTCTCCCAGCCTCTTCTTCTTTGTCTCTGTCCAGCTCTGTGTACACTCTTCCCGATTACTGCCAATGCTCTTCCCGATTACTGCCAACCCACAATTTTTTTTTAAGTTTTATTATGATTTGGGTGAAAGTTTACCGAGCAAATTCACTTTCCATGCAGCAGCTCACATACACTTTGTCTTATGACATTGACTGCAATTTCCCACAATGCAACAGCTCCCCTCCTACTTCCTCCCCATCGTTAACCTCTTGCCTGTGTCTTTCCTTCCATACACTCCTGCCCCTTGAGCTGTCTCCCTTTGCATACATAGCCCTTCTTTCTCCCATGATTGTTCTCTCCAGGGAGTGTATCTACCTCAGGTAAATGTTCAATTCATATGCCTATCTTTTGTTTGGCTGGAAGCCACAGGTGTGGGTTCAATTCCAGACCTGAAGGGCAGCTAGGGGCCACAGTCTCAGTGGTTCCATCAGGCTCTATCAGACTAGCAAATTTGGTTCCCCCCACCTTTTTTTTTTTATGATTTTGAGTTTTGTTCCACATTGTTCTCCCCCTCTATCCAGGGTCTCCTACATAGATCCACCTCCAAGTGGTAGCTGGGCACCATCTAGTTCTTCTGGTCTTATAGTCATATAGGCTTAGGATCTCATGATGTACCAGTCCCTTGGACTAAGTGTTACCATGCATCTTTGCCAACCCACAATTCTTGTAGTTCATATTACAATTTTGTATTTCTAGAGAATTCCTCAGATGGCCATGTCTGCTTCCCATTACCACAGCTCCGTTCCCATCTGCCTTGGGCTCTGTTCTGCTTTCCTGGGCTGTGCAGGGTGATCCCAGCTGCACAGGGCTCCGGAGCTCTGCCGCAGCTCCTTCTGTGCTCCACGGCACCAGCTCAGAAGCCCGGGCACTCTCGAGTGGATACTCAGCACCCAGGCAGTGAGCTTAGACCTGAAAGACCGAGCAGGACCTGGAGGAGATGGGGATTGAGTTAACGTTTCCTTTTATGCCACCGTCAGTGTGCTTCCGTTGCATTTATGGGGTTGTGTGGGTATCCTCTGGTGACTAATTACATGAAATTTCTCCTCTTTGTTAAACTCTAATAAACCCTCATGATATATGGAGTTGAAAATGGCCCGGGTGCCAAAAGTGAGGTTCTTAGTTTGCACAGAGACCTATTTTTCCTCTCTTTAAGGAGATGGGAGTTTCATATGTGCATGGGTCACTGCTGGGTGGGTGATATTTGTAATTTTTTTCCTAAAGGAGAGAACAATGAGTAATCAAAGCCAGCAACACTTTTTCTTTCTTGGGTTCAGGTCCAGAAAGGTTGCAATAAAAAAACAAATGGGAACTTATATTTAGATCATTCCTGTGGTGCCTGGTTTTCTGCTTCCAGCTAAGTGTGTTAATGACGCTGAGAGCATGTTTGGTGGGTGGGCGTGAAGGTGGAACAGCTCCCCTCTTCACCACATGGGACATGTGAGCCCCTTTCCTCTTGGTGTGTGGGGTCTGGGCGTCCTCCCAACGTACCTGCCCCCAAGGCTGCTAGTCAGCATTAGCCCAGAGAGAACATGCAGGGTGTCTAGGGACCATCATGCCACGGAAAAGGGAGGCCTGGGCAGAATGAAAGTGTTTCAGTTGACACTCAAATGATTCCTGATCCAAGGCTGTCATTATGATGTTTGTTTTTCAGTTGGTGATGTTGAGGTTGAGTACCCTTTAAAAGTCTTGTCAGAGTGTGTTATGGATTGAATTGTTTCCCCACAAAATTTCTGCTGAAGTCCTAACCCATGTACCCACGAATGTGATCCTGTTTGGAAATAGGGCTTTGCTTTTCTTATGTCAGTGAGGCCATTCCAGAGCAGAATGGGTCCTATAACTAATCACTTCTGAGTGGCGTCTTTTGAAAAGGTAAATAGACATGAAGACACATGCACACCTGGGGAAGACAGTCACATGTGAGGATCCATCTACAAGCCAAGGAAAGTCAAGAAATGCCCAGGGCTACAGAAGCTGAATGGGACTAGGAAGCCCTGCTCCTAGAACTGACATAAAGCACAGCTCTGCTAGCAGCCTGAATTCAGACTGTGGGCCTCCAGCACTAGAAGAGAGTACATTTCTGTTCTTCAGAGCCACCCACTTGTGGTATTTGTGCTACAGCAGTACTGGGGAACTGAGTCAGGCCGCAAAGCACTTGTGACATTTGCTTTCTGTCCGCACCTGGTGCTTCTTGCATCATTGCTAATTGCCTGCCTGGGAACACCGTGGAATTGAGGGCTAGAAATGCTTCTCTGTTGCTACAGATGCCCACCATTACTGCATGCTAGAGAGCAAACCAGCCTGAGGGAGACCTGACCCCGGGCACAGAGGATGCAACATGAATGCCAGCCCAGGAAAGGGGGTCCTGGTTTACATGGTCTAGGGGAAAGCAAAGGCTCTCCTCAGTGCAGGCATGGCTTCAGAGAAGGGTTCATGAATTCACCTGTCAAAGCTCCAAGGGGAGAAATTCTGCCCTATTTCTGTCTTCATTCAGTTGGCCATTTAGATGGTCAACCACTTTGCAACCAAGTTCTTCCTCCTTCAGTGTGGTCTCTCTCTTCAGGGTAGTCTCCTGCTGCTGGGAGCCGGGGCTTCAGATGGGTCAGTGTGATGAAGTGAGACCAGAACAGACCTGAATGTTTAAAATGTGGGTGAACTGGAACACTGACTGGAATGGGCAAAATTAGGTGGTGAAGCCCTGCAATGGGAGACTTGGGAGAGGTGGAGCGAGCCCTTTCAGGAGCTGGTGTGGGAGATTGGGTTACTGCCAGGACTGTGGAGAGTGAGCCGCACTCAGAGTGGTGTGGTTGGCCGCCATCTTTGAGCCAGGCACCATTGTTTTTGACTCAGCCATTTAAGATATCTGGTTGCCATGAAACATGAGCATGCTCGATACCCTTGTTTCCTTAGAGGGAGATTAAGTGTCTAGCAGTGTTTCGACCCACAATTTTCCCTGTTCTGATTAGCATTCTGATTCACCCACGTGTTAAAAACTCAGGCCTGTTCCGGTTTCGATTCGTTGACCATGACTGAACTGGGCTGGGTCAGTTTGAAGCCCTGACAGGAGGATGGCTGTTCTTTGGATACTCCGTGCATTGTTGTGGGGACACTAGCTTGTCCTTGCCGATGATGACACCTCCTCCTCAATCACGTGACCTAGTAGCTCTTCTGTGGGATTGGAAATGTGTCTGGCTGGAATTATCACCTGTGTGAGCAAGTTCTTGTAACCTCCAGAAGGTAGAAGGCCAAGTGTCACGTTTGCAGTGCCTCCCGTAAGTCACTGGGAGGCATGGGAATCAAGGGCTCAATAACCCTACTTGAGTCATGGGGAGATTCAGAGCCCGGGCAGGTCTCTGCTTGTGAGACGCCTTCTGGGAGAGCTTGGTCCACATGACTGGCCAGCAGCCCTGTGGCCAGGGCAGGACCACCCCTGATGAAGTGTGTCGGTGAAGTGGACTCAGTGATTCGTGGCCGACCTTGCTCGGTTATTTCCCCTGGGCCATACAAGATGTGCAGCGTCTTTGGTGGAGAGCTTTTGAGTCCACACTTTCTGCTTTTTGCCTCCACCCATCCCCAGCACCTGATGGGGGCTAAGACGCAAAATCTTGGGGGTGAGAACATGAGATAGTCTTCCCAAAGCCAAGGTGAAAAGGAATAAAGAGACTATTTCTTGACACACCTGTTGCCCATGAGTTGATTCCAACTCATAGCCACCCTGTAGGAGAAAGTGGAACTTCCCTGTAGGGTTTCCAAGGCTGCAGTTTTTATGGAAGCAGACTGCCACATCTTTCTTCTGCAGAGTGGCCGGTGGGCTTGAACCACTGACCTTTTGGTTAGCAGCTGAGCATTTGACCACTGCGCCACCAGGGCTCCTTATTTCTTGACAAGGTCTCCTTTAATATTAACAACGGACAAGAGCTACTGCTTGTTATGTTCCAGGCGTCCACTAAGTGAATTGAACATACCCCTCCAGTTAAGCCTGCAGTAGCCCTGTGAGGTATTGGTATCATTGTCTCCATCCCACAGATGAAAGAAACGAGGCCCAGATGTTCAGGGACTTTTCCCAGGTGACATAGCCAGTGAGCATTAGAAACAAGATGCCTCTGTATCTTCCCACCTACGCAGACCTTACACTGTCCGTGTGTTGGTGGTGAAAGTTGGAGGTGGCGGAGAATGGAAGAGCGGATGATTGGGGGTGGGCAGAGTGGCCCCAGCATGCAGGACCCCCATCTTGTAAATCAGTTATGTGCTCTTTGGAGACAGGTGGGGAATTTGTTTAATTGACTCTGTTTACTACCCCCACCCCCTCTGCCTGGTGGACAGTCCCGAAGTTAGGTTCTGTTCCTCTGCGCACCCTCTTCTCTGGGCTCCCTGCCCCTCGCTCACTGCTGCCGCCATTACCACCACCGTCTGTGTGGTTCTCAGCCCAGCTTCCCAGCTCCCTGTTGGACGGTTCTCCTGAGCTGCTCCAGCATCTCAATTCCGTGTGCTCTCGGGGACATCATCCCCTTCCACCTGCTCTAGCACCCTCTCTGACCACGTGTGCACCGCAGCTCTCTCTGCCCTCAGTCTTGTCCCAGTCCTCTTCAGCACCTTCTTCCCCCTCACTTTCCATATCCGACTTGTTGCCAAGTCCTAGCCCTTCCGCCATTGCAATCTCACCAGCACCCCTCCCTTTCATCCATTCCACACCTTTACTGCATTCCCACTAAAGGGTTGAGGAAAGAGATGAGAGAGAAGCAGAAACAAAAAGAGCCCATCTTTTTCTTCCATGGTCTGTCTTCCATGGTCTCCTGCACCACCCTGGTCCTGAGTCTCGTTACCTTTCTCAACAGAGGATAAGAGTAACTTCTCTGGTCTTCTCACTTCCTATCTTTGCACTACACTCCATACTATATTAGGGCCAGATTAATGTTCCCCAAATAAAACTCTGGAAAATACTATATCGTCTATGGCCACTCCTCAGAAGGACGATTGGGCCATCTACTTCTGTAGTGATACTGCCTCGGAAACCCAAGGAGGGGTTGCTATGAGTCGGATCCAATTCGACGGCTGTGAGTTTGGTTTGGTTTGGATGCCGTGTTGGGCTTTCCAAACTCTGATCTTAAATCATCTTCCCAGTCTTCTGTCTGCATGGAATAAAGAAGGGGCACAGGTGGCCATGGTGGTAGTAATAATCATAGTCACAGCAAAGCCACAACCGTAAAGGCAGTGGCTCACAGTCATAGAGCACTGCCTGTGTGCGGAACACTGTTCTACCTGCTTTCTCTATAGTGACTCATTTAATTTTTGTAACCGCCCAACGAGTGGGCTCTGTCTTCAGGTAAACACATCACTTGCTCCTGCAGATCATGCCCTGTGCTTTGCCCTGCGTGCCCTTTCCTCTCCCATTACTCCTGTTGACCCGTTTGCCCTCTCCACCTGGTCTACACCTTACCCTTCTTGGGGTTATCACAGTGCCCTGCCCTCTTTGCTGTTTTCCAGGATGGCCTCTTTTTGTTTCTACTTCTCTTTCATCTCTTTCCTCATTTTTCACCTGGTGGTGTAGACGTGCATGCACTTGGGGTAACCTGTCTGCTTTCCTGGAAGGCTCTTGAGGGCACAGATTATCTCCTCCAGGTCTGTATCCCTGTAGCCTCCATTCTCTCCTTCTCTTCAAGCAAAGGACATCCCTCCACTGAGGCGCCTCCCGCTAACCGCTTTTAAAAAGCACACGTTGTCACTGAATACACATGAGCAAGTGAAAGGGACTTGCCTCCCACCCAGGCCTGGCATCTTCTTTCTTCCTGATTTGGTCGCATTAATAGAATTCTTCAGCGAGAAGGGATTAGAGCCACGAACGGCAACAAGGAATCTGAATGTGAGTCCAGCTTATGTCTGCCTAGAATCATACGTGGGGCACGAATGGCTATAGCAGTAACTTGAGTTCAGTTGAACAGACAAATCCAACACTTACTACTGTAAAACTGTAATGCATTTTCATTATAAAATAGCTTGGGAAATACAGAAAAAAAATCAAGAAAATAAGAATCACCCGTGTTTCCACAATGAAAAGATCCACTCTGACTTAGTATTTTGTCTCTCCTCCCATGATTTTTCTTGCACATAGTGCACGTGTCCCTGTCTGGGACCAAGTTGTCTTGTAGATTGCCTTGGTTTCTGCTGCTTGGCCTTGACCATCACATTGTTGCTGCTGTTAGTTGCCATGGAGTCAGGTCCGCATCGTGGCAGCCTTGCGTGTAGTAGCATGAAACAGCTCCTGGTCCTGCACAGCCTCATGCGTGTTGACACGTCTGAGTCCATCGTTGCAGACGTGGAGATGCGCTGGCCGTCGACTCTCAAAGGTCTCTCTTCTTCACTGGACTTCTGTTGACCATACTTGATGAGCTTTTCTGGGCATTGGTCTTTCCTGATGACACGTCCAAAGGAGGAGGCTGAAGCCTTACTGCCTCACTTCTAAGGAGCATTGTCTAAGAGCTCTGCTTTCAGGAGGGTAGGGCTAGAAGAAAAGGACTCTTGTCTTGATGGGAAGCTCAGAGCCCACAGAGTTTGACTCGATATCTGGGGCAGAGATTGTGTAAATAAATACTAGAGTACATTCCCAAGGAAAATTAAAATAGGGGAGGCAGAGTCATTTGAGCCAGGCAGCAAAGCACTACCCTAGATGTTCCGACAACCCTGAGAAGTCGTTTGGGAGACTGGAGCGTCTGAGGAGTCTTCCAACACCAGGACTCCGTAAACAACCTTCCCATCTTCAGCTTGCCGGTCCAATCTCTGAAGGTCATATGTTCCAAAACAGTTTCTAAATTTGCTCCGATGATTTGCATTTGTAAGAAGATGCACCTGCAGATCATGTAGGGCAACAGCCGAACAGCAGAGTCTAGCTCCTCTGTTGGGGTCCACGTGGGGCGGCAAGGCAGCGTCTAAAGCAGGTTGGGAGCCTTTCAGAGGGAACTTCTCACGCATCTCAGTTGAGCAGAATCCTGTTTCTTGTAATTTTTTTTTTCAATATTAAGAAAAGACACACCAGGTTGATCAGAATGGGCCCAGCTCTTCGTAGAGAAGTATTTTAAAGCTTCAGGTCATCGATGTTCCAAATTGAGCCAGCTGTGTCTTTTTGGGAGAAGACAAAGTAGAGCTGAGCCTTTTGTTCATCTGGAGGGACTGGGGACATTTTTAAAAACCAGAACGGAAGCAGCACCGTGAGTGGGAGGGCACGTTTCCGGTGCCAGCAGACCTTACCGTGGCTTCTTTCTTCTCTGACCTCACCACGCTACTTCTGGTGACACTGCGTTTACCCCAAAAGAGAAATCTCCTTTTGCCTATTCTCCAGGTCACGGTCCCTCATGCTTAGGGCCCTCCCTGGAAACCAGGCCCTTCCTTCCCTGTGTTTCTTCTGCCCATTCCTGGGTTAATTATCTCTGTCCTTTTACCTCATAACATCGACTCCTGCCCAGGACATTGGTGCCCAAGTCCAAGTGTGTCTTGCTAATACCCCCACGCATCTTGTGAATTGATGGAGACAAGCCAGAGGTGCTTTCTTTCAAGGAAACTTTCGGGATCATTAGTGGGACAAGGGCATTGACTCATCCCCAGTGCCTAGAGAAGCTTCTCAGCCCAGAGGAGCATGGGCTCCAGATGCTATCCAACCACACCTCCTCTGGCTTCTTCTGCCCCACACACCCCAGTTGCTGTTGCTGTGTTCACACTGGGAGCTTGGTGGCTCCTGTGCACCCACATGGGCTTTCTGAACATGCCTTTATTTCTTTATTGTAGTAAGAATAAATATAATGTACAACTTTTTCCAGTCCAACGTTTTGTACACGCACAGCTCAGTAACACCAATTACATCAATGATGGTGGGCAACCATCATCAGTATCCACTGCCAGATTTCCCATCACCATAAACAGCAGGGACTCAATGACTCCACTTCTTTTCTACCTCCTGCCTCTGGTGACCACTAGCGAACTTTGGTCTTCATCCATCTACTTATTCTAAATATTTCATAGATGTGGATCATGCAATCCTTACATGTCCTCCTGTGACTGACTTATTTCACTCAGCATGTTTTCAAGGTTCATCCATGTTGTAGCATGTATCAGGACTTCATTTCTCTTTATGGCTGAGTAATTGTCTGTTGTGTGGCTAGACCACATCTTGTGTATCCATTCCTCTGTTGATGGGCACTTGGGTTGTTTCCACCCTTTGGCTCGTGCTGTAGTGAACACCAGTGTATGTGTGTCTGTTTATGGAGTCCCTGTTTTCATCTCTTGAGTAAAGCCCTAGACACGGAATTGCTGGGTCATATGGTAGTTTGATGTTTAACTTCAGAGGAACCTCCATGCTGTTTTCCACAGTGGCTGCACGCATTTCCACGAGAGTCAACGAAAGTTCCACATTCAGGACATATTTTTATGCTTTGTGTTAAAATCTTCCATTGTAGCTCCTGAGTTATTGAGGCGGGTCTTAGGAGGAGAGCCTCATTTCAGAAAAAGGAGAGGCACCCCTTGCTTAGACCCCCTTGAAGACACAAGGAATCGGTACGTGCAAACATTACTGGTGGAATCCATTTCCTGCTGGGGAGCAGATGGGGACTAAATGGAGCTTCCACAAAATGGTGGCAGCGAGATCTGGGAGCAATGAGGTGAAAATAAACAAAAGGGCAACTTTGGGCTGCCTGTGGTGCTGCCGTTCCAGCCTTCGCCTCCACCAAGTGTTGCCACCACCTGACACGGCTTTCGTCTGGTTGCAACAGCCATAGCTTCTCTGCCTGAAAACCCAGGGGATGCCTTCCCTCATCTCTCTGGTCTTGGAACATTCAACCCCTGCCAGCTGGAATCAGTAGGCAGAGAAAAGCAAGCATCCTTTGGCTTCTGTCTTCAGAGGGGTAGTTTCAGGCCTGTTCCCCTTTATAGACACAGGGTCCTGGCCTGGTAGGTGGGAGAAGGCAAGGTCCTTGCTCATAGGATGTTTGTGCCTTGTTGAGGGCAGGAAGGTGTCCCTTGTGATGGAGCAGAGCTGGGACCCCTGGCAGTGCTGCTGTCTAATCGGTCACAGTCACTGTCACGTTGCTGTCCTTAGGGGTATAGCACTTATTTCCACTTGCCACCCCTTCTAGCCCCTTGTGATCACCGTCTGTCCTCTTCAAGGAAACAATTGACTTGGGTCCTGTGTCCTTTTCTAGGGTCTCTTCACATCCTCCCTGGTTGGCAATGTTGATGTGGTACCTGTGACCCCGGTCAGTCTTCCATTCCATCCCGTCTCTCTGACTCCATCGGTGGCCTCCTCACACATCCTCCTTGCTCGGCGATGCTCAGTGGTGCCTGTAGCCCCATGTCTCTGTCTCACCTTGTGTTCCCTCCCGTCTCTCTGACTCCATCGGTGGCCTCATGTCTCTCCACTTTCCCTCTGCTGAGCATCCTTCCTTGGAGATCTCTGTACCCTATGGCCAAGTTCTCAGCTCCATCCACATGTTTCTAATTCTGCCCCAGCCCCATAAGTGCTACCTGAACACGGACCCACAGTTGACCATTTCCACGCAGGTGTCACATTGTCTCAGACTCAGTTGGCCTCACGCAGGTCAAACCATGCTCCGTCACACCCGAGTCCTCCCTGGCGTTCCTCACCCACAGCAGCCAGGGCTCATCTTGGATGTGGGGCTCAGTTTGGGTCGTATGTCTTGTCGGTGGCCTGTGCCTGCCAGTGTTTTCTCTGTCTCTCCGATGCTTTCACCCCCATGCTCTCAGTCTGGTCATAGCTGAAGTTTAGCTGGTACCTTTGAGCTTGTCTCCTGGCCTCTATCTGCCCGACTCTAGCCCATTCTATCACCTCGGCCGGGTGAGCTTCCTGGAAACTGCTTCTCTTCCCCAGACCCTCTGTGCACACACTGCCACTGTGAGCAGCACGAAGTCTACAGTTTTCAGGCTGTCGATGGGATGCTCCAACCCAGGCCAGGTGAACGTGCACTTCCAGCCAAGGTGAGCTACTCAGTATACCTAGAACATGCCAAGTGCAAAGCTGAAGGCTTAGTGACACAAAATCAACAGTTTTCGTGATCCTGGTGGACAACTAAGGAGCTCAGGTGGCACAGGGGTTAAAGCACTCAGCTGCTAACCTAAAGGCTGATGCTTAGAACCAAACACCTGCTCTGCAGGAGAAAGATGAGGCAATCTGCTTCCATGAAAAGTGACGGTTCTGCTCTGTCCTCTGGGAACGCTGTGAGTCGGATTTGACTCCATGGCAGTGGCTGTGGTTTGGAGCGGATCCTGTATTTATAGCAGGAGAGTCTGGCTAGAAGTAAATGGGCTTTTAAGGAGCTGTCCATGCCCATGAGTGTGCTGGTTGCCTTATCTGGCACTATACCTTCTCAGCCTCCTCTTCCCACTTTTACATCTTACCTCTTATTCAAGGTCGAGGTTAGGGTATACTCTCCTGGTCAACTGTCCATAAACACCCCAGCCCTCAGAGCTCCCATGCCCCATGGACATTCTCATGTTCGGCACTTACTTCATTTAACTGACCCTGTACTCCTTACTGGTGCCCTTTGTATTGGTTTCTTTTATTGCTGTTTAAATTTTATCTTGAAATTAATTTTGTTTCTTTTCATCTGCATGTTTTATTGTCCTGACTTGCTTACAAGCATCTCTTAAGCACGTACTGTATGTTTTTCCTCTGTCTCCCTGTTCCTGGTACAGAGCTCGGCGCTAGGGTTACTTGGCGACTGAGGACAGACGGAGACTTAAGGTGACCTGAGATTTTCTTTATTTCAATCAACGAAGGCCTATTTTTAAAATAATGATTTTTTTTCTTCCACAGAATTAGTTATACCTGTTCATCCCTCCTCATCTTGTCATCAATATGTAAAGCTTAAATTTTACTCATCAAAAAAAGTTGCTGTGTTTATCATTGGGGAGTTGATGCTGTGTGATTGACAGCTGAGACAGACTAATAGGCTGCTTGCCTCGGGAGGCACGCCCTTGGCTGCTCTGCCGATGGGTCTGGGTGAGGCTCAGGGTGGAATCTCGGGCAGCCGTGTTTGAGCCCTAGGGGTAGCAGTGCTGCCCATAGCAGAGCCAGGTGGGATTCGGCACGCTCGGCCCTCGTGACTTCTGCCATTAATGGACATTAAAGAGGAGAGGCTGGCTGCCTGCCCAGGCTGGGCCTGGTCTCAGCTCACAAATCGAGATAAGCATTTGCTGCTTCACGAGGGTGGCCAAGCTCCAAGGGGGATCTCGGGTGGACCAGACTTACCAACACTGGTTGTAATGTGAGCACTTCAGTATATTGATTTACTGTTAACTTACACATTTAGTGATTGATTTCCACTATTGATAGCCACCTGCTAGGGTGACACTTAGAAGGTAACAAGACAGCTGGGTGACCTAACTCTAAGTCAGAACATTGATGATGACCAGGCAGGGTCAGAACAGTTCTAGGGGAGCTTGCAGACTCTGGAGAGCCTGGAGGACTGCCTTGATTGTGCTGTGTGTGTGCGCACGTGTACTTTTACATAGACATTCATACAGACATATATATGTGTACACAGATGCACATGAGTGTATAAATACACGTATACGCATATATACACACACACATATACATACATAGACATGTGTACACACATCTACACAGATGCACATGAACGTATAAATATACACATTTACATATACACACATGCACGTGTATATGTATACACACACGTGTACATGCATACACATATACATATGTACATGTGCATAGATATACATGTGTATACACATCTACACAGAGATGTACATGGGTGTATAAATATACACACATATGCATGTACATATATACACATATAGATATGTATACACATATACACACGTACACAAACACATTTACATACACATACACACATACTTATACATACGTGTAGATGCACACAGATGCATATATACACATGTATGTGGTCACATATACATAGATATTGCTAGATGCTGCCTAGTCAGTTCCAACTCGTAGTGACCCCACGTACAGCAGAGTGAAACACTCATAGCGACCCCACGTACAGCAGAGTGAAACACTCGTAGTGCCCCACGTACAGCAGAGTGAAACACTCGTAGTGGCCCCACGTACAGAGTGAGACACTCGTAGTGGCCCCACGTACAGAGTGAGACACTCGTAGTGGCCTCACGTACAGCAGAGTGA
>NW_006921945.1:943552-946492 GCF_000298275.1 Orycteropus afer afer | reverse complement strand
CAGAGTGAGACACTCGTAGTGGCCCCACGTACAGAGTGAGACACTCGTAGTGGCCCCACGTACAGCAGAGTGAGACACTTGTAGTGGCCCCACGTACAGAGTGCGACACTCGTAGTGGCCCCACGTACAGAGTGAGACACTGCTGTTCTGTGCCATCTGACAAAATGCTTGGAGCCTGTCATTGCAGCCACTGTTCGATCCACTCATTGGAAGTCTTCCTCTTTTTCGCTGACCCTCTACTTTACCAACAATGATGTCCTTCTCCGGCACTTGGTCCCTCCTGATAGCATATCCCAAGCACTAGAGACGAAGTCTCAGCATCCTTGCTTCTAAGAAGCATTCAGGCTGTACTTCTTCCAAGATCGATTTGTTTGTTCTCCTGGCAGTCCATGGTATATTCAGTATTTTTCACCAGCACCTTAATTCAAAGGCATCAATTTTTGTGTGATCTTCCTTGTTCATTGTCCAGCTCTCTCAGGCACATGAGGTGATTGAAAATACCATGGCTTGGGTCAGGCGCACCTTAGTTCTCAAACTGACATCTTTAGTTTTTAACACTTTAAACAGCTCTTTTGCACCAGTGCAGTAGGTCATTTGATTTCTTGACTGCTGCTTTCGTGAGGATTAGTTGTGGATCCAAGTAAAATGAAATCTTGGACTTCAGTCTTTTCTCCACTTATCATGATGGAGCTTATTGTTCCAGTTGTGAGGAATTTTTTTTTTTTTTTAATGTTGAGGTGTAATCCATACTGAAGGCTATAGGCTTTGATCTTCATCAGTAAGTGCTTGAAGTCCTCTTCACTTTCAGCAAGTAACGTGTCATCTGCAGATCACAGGTTGTTAATGAGTTTTCCTTCAGTCCTGATGCTGTGTTCTTCTTCATATATTCAGCTTCTTGGATTATTTGCTCGGCGTACAGATCGAGTAAGTGTGGTGAAAAGACACAACCCCGACACACTCCCTTCCTGATTTTAAACCAGGCATTATACCCTTGTTCTGTTCAAATGACAGCCTCCTGGTCTATGTACAGGTTCCTCATGAGCACAATTAAGTGTTCTGGAATTCCCATTCTTCTTGACGTAACCCATATTTTGTTATGATCCACACAGTCAATAGAATCGAAGTAAATGTCCTTATATATAGACACATTTTTCTTTACATGCCTGAATATTCATCTCTGTCACCTGCAAGTGTTTATTGAGCATCTGCTAAGTGTCCGGTACCAGGCGCTAGAAGGAAGCCCTATCCCTACTCCATGGAGTTCACAAACCAGAGTCTGCCCTTTGTGCACAGCTGTGGAAGCAGTAACAGACTGATTCATCAGCTTGTGTGTGTTATTTTCCTCACTCCTGCCGGTGACCCTCCCCTTTGTCATGAAAGTCAGCTCTGCAGTCTGTCTTTGTAGAGCTGGCTGATTTTAGCAGCAACACTCTAGCCTTTCCCCAGGTTCTGGGCAGCCTTCTGCCAGCCCTCCTAGGCCTGGGGATGTGCAGACGCCCTGGCAGGAGCGGGAAGGCGTGTGCCGCAGGTGTCACACACCCTCAGCTGGGCATCCTTGCCTGTCCAGGGGTGTCAGAAAAGATCACCCAGCTTTCCAAACCGATTGGGTCTCAGTCTTCTTTCATTGGAGAGACACGGACAGTGTGATTGTGACGTGTTCATGTTACATGTCTTCATATCTTTGCCCTGTTCTGTGTTCTATGGACAGGGAGAAGCTCTTATGAAAGCCATCTGTGGCCAAGGCGATGGTACAAGATTCCTTTCGCTCCCTTGACCCCTTTGAGAAGTGCCCTAGTATTTAAAGCAGAGCCCAGTAGCGCAGCTCTTAATGGGGGTGTGTTGGGAAGGGACATTTTCTTTCTTCTGAGGGAGGAGAATGGGAAGCTGCCTTCTTTTGAGAGGGAAGGAGATGACAGGGCTTCACGCTGGAGCAAGGACAGGCTCCACCTGCGTGTAATCCTGCCTTTTCTGCTGCAGGTGAGCCGGTGAGAATGGCTGACCTTGTGTGGCTGATAGACGGTGAGGAGAGCAGACTGAGGCTGTGTCTGTAATTAGTGGGAACAGCTAGAGCAGGTGGCAGGGGCAGCAGAGTTGGAGGAAATGGCTGATGCGGGTAAGACCCTGGAGGACTGAACGCCAAGATGACCTTTGGTCCTGGAGCCAGTTCCCGGGCCAGCTGCCTGGAAATGATGGGATGCCAAGATGAAGGATCTCTGTGATCTAGGAAGCTGTTTCCATCAGGCATTTGGCACCGGGCTGATTGGAAACTCTGGGGCCCTAACCCAATCCTAGAAGTTCCAAGATACAGTTCAGAGTGAGTTGAAAAAGAGCATTTTCCCAGAGCCTGGGGATAAGACTCAAGCTCATCCGTGTCCACCAGCACGAAGGATCAGTGGCAAGGTACCAGGCTTCACCTGTGTATGGAAAAGCACTGACTGTCATGGTCGTCCAAAGCTGCAGAATGTGACCCGTGCTAAGACCCACAGTACACAGTGCCAGGAAGCAGCGCTTTATCTACTGCTTCATATTTATTTTTAATTGTTTTATTTTGGCTAAAAAGAGGGGTGGGTGTTTGAGATGGAACTGTATATTTATTTTAATGTTAGTTAAAACATCTCTTATTGGCTCAGCTTTCTTTTCAGACCTTGTGATTATGATGGCAGTGAGACCACAACCTAGGGTGGTGTGGGATCTCCATCTGCATAGCCATTCATTCATCCATCACCTCCACCCATCTACCCATCCGTCCATTCATCTGTCTACTCACCCTTCCACCCACCCACCCATCAATCCACTCACCCACCTGTCCCTCCATCCATCTACCCATCCATCCATCCATTCATATGTCTACTCACCCATCCACCCACCCACACATCCATCCACTCACTCACCTTATCCCTCCATCCACCCACCTATTCATCTGTCCATCCACCCACCCAT
>NW_006921945.1:938367-943452 GCF_000298275.1 Orycteropus afer afer | reverse complement strand
ATCCATCCACTCACTCACCTTATCCCTCCATCCACCCACCTATTCATCTGTCCATCCACCCACCCATCCATCCCTCCATCCATCTACCCATCCATCCCTCCATTCATCTATCCACCTCCCACCCTTGCATCTGCCCATCTGTCCATTTGCCCACCCACGCACCCCTCCATCTACCCATTCATCCATCTCTCCATCCATATACCCATCCATCAGTTCATCCATCCATCCAATAATAATTCATTTAGCCTACAGCATGCAGTCCCTATGTAAGTGATATCTAAGTATATTAAAAGTTGAATCTATAAACTATAAAAATGGCTGACCTTTCCTACTTACAGCCCATTTTAGGGTGAGAATGGGGTTGAAAAATCAATAATTGGAGTGCTTTGATGCTAGAAAGCTTGGGTGTCCACCTATGCAAGCTGGTTTGAGTGAATGTAGAAGTGGGGAGGGGGACCCAAATGTGTGGATTTGGAAAAGCATTCAGGTTTTTCTTTGTTCTTCATTTTCTTGACTACATGCTTGATCTAATTTTCACTTGGAATAAGGCAGCCATCACTTGCCACTCAATGAGAAATGGACGCATACTGGGACTCAAATATGTTCCCTCCTCTCTTCAAACCTGTCCCACATCGCCCAGTTGTTTTATACTGGCCTCCCTTCAGAAGCCTGTACAAGACACCTAGAACTCGGCTACTTTTAAGTCTGTCTGATTCACAGTTCATCTTGGTCTTACACTGTTACCTTGTAGAGAGCAATACAACAGTTCTACCACATGTGCTAAGAATAATCCTGTCAAATATTGTTAAACTGCTAGAAATCAGCTTTTGGAAATGGGCTAAATGAATGTGTAGCTCCCATGCTGTCTTAATTCAGTTAAAGAGATCTTTTTTTAATCATATGTGCCAGAAATGCTTACCTTGGATCCAAGCTTGAATCTATTTCTGCCAAAAAGAAATGAACAATTTTTACCAAGTTTTAAGCAATTGGGAAGAAAAAAAAAAAAAGTAGTAACTGTGCCGACTGGTGAGAATTGTCAAATATACCACAAAACATGGTTCTCCCTGATCTGCAGAAAAGCAGAGTGCAGGAAGTTAGTGACAGCATGCGATCAAGAAGTTGCTCTAGAAATTGGCTTTTGAGCACCTGTCCCAAAGATCAGATGTTAGGTTTTCCTTAAGAAGAGAGTGTCTCATTGACAGATTGGACATCCTTCCCCTCAAAGCCTTTGGCCGTTGGTAGCACTGAGCTTTGGGCCCGAAGTCAGAGGACCCAGATGACCCCTCTAGCCTTTGGAAGGCTCTTGTGCTTGACAGTTGAAGTATTTGTGCCCATTTAATTAGTCTTTTGGTGTCCAAATTAGTTTGAACTCATTTGCTTAATGTCTCCTGTCAAGTACAAGAGGGTGCTTTGGTATATTTTGACGGTGAAAATACCAAATGTGGAGGCAGTTTCTGAAATGCACGATCAAAGGATTGTTTTTCTGATTGTGTCCCTGCGTTTGTCTTCTTACCCCGTGGACTAAGAGCAGTGAGCTCCTGGAGAAAGACCTCCTGGGGTTGGGGCTCTGCATTTCCTCTTTGTAGCTGTGTGAATTTAGGCAGGTTTCTTCATATCTTAGTGCCCCACTTACCTCATCCGAAAAATGGAGGGAGATGAGCCCAAGTCACAGGGTTATCATGAGGATTAATTGTATCTCACTCCCTGTCGTTGAGTCAGTTCCAACTCATAGTGACCCCGTTGGGTTTCCAAGGCTGTAAACATTGATGGAAGCATACTGCCCCTATTTCTGCCACGGAGCAGCTGGTGTGTTTGAACCACTGACCTTCTGGTCACTACACTACCAGAACTCCTTGTTGAGTGTATATAATGTGATTATTACTTTTGGGTGACTGTTTTGATTACAAGCGCTCCCTGTGGCCTGGGAAGGTGAGCTGGGCAGGTCAAGATGGCGCCTGTGGCTGGTGTGAGCTCTGGGTGAGGAGAAAGGTGACTCAGAATTCCTGAGCACCATGAGGCTTCATAGACAATGGTGACTTTGGATTAAGGTGGTGGCCGTGGAGATGGTAGGAAGTGGGAGGATTTGGATGCTCTTCAACGCAACAAAGGAGCTCTGGTGGCGTTGTGCCTAAGACATTTGACTGCTAACCAGAAGGCTGGCAGTTCGAAGCCACCAGCCACTCCTCAGAAGGGAGGTTGGGCAATCTACTTCCATAGGGATACCACCTCGGAAACCCAAGGAGGGATTGCTATGAGTGGAAATCGACTCAACCCAGCAGGATCTGCTGACAGACTGGATGTGGGGCGTGAGAGAAAGACAGAGCCAGACAGCTGCCTTCAGGGCTCGAGTGTTGAGCCCCTGCAGGGCGACGTGGAAGAGGACACTGGAGCCATGGCGTGGTGCCAAGTACAGGGGATATGACTGGGGGCTCAGCAGCTCAACTTGAGGTCTGATGACGTTTGTGGTACATGGTGTCTACACACTGTTCATTGTTGCTCCTGTGTCTTACTGAAGGCACAGGGGCCCCACTTATGAAAAATGCAGTAGTTTGGTTTTAGGGGATTTCTACATCAACGTTTGGCATGAGATAGAAAATCCTTCTAAAGCCTCATTTGCCACTTTTTGAATTTGTGAATTTGGAAACACCCATCTTGCTTTAGCCATAAATCTGTTTTCTCATCGATTACATTTGTGTGTGGTTAGCTCTGCAGGTTCTCTGTAACTGCCCATTTGCATCAGACAGGACCTTTTGTTTCTGACGTGATGATTAGCTCTTAACCTGCCTCTGTCTGAGGTCATAATCCATCCGCTCTTCGTGACAGCGTAGCAGTTGCTCTTGGAGATGATTAGGATGTCACTGCTAGGATTAGGGCTCCAGGTGAGGAAGGGGTGCCAGAGGCAGGTGATCATTTTCTCAGAAGCAAAATTCCCTGCCTCCTGCCCACGTTCTCAGTGATGGGAGAGCGAGGCCAGGAGGATGCATGCCTTATAAATAGAACTGCTTCCAGAGAGGCTGCTTTGCGGAAGGTTCCATCAGCCACCGGAAAGCCCTGCACACGTAGCAGTGAATGCCTTGACTTGACTGGGCTGAAGTACGAAAGTCCAGGAAAGAAACCCACACTTGCATCCTTGTGAATCAGATGTGGGGGGAAGGCCTGAGAAAACCCTAAATGAGCTTCCATAAATCTGAAGACACCCCCCCAGCTGATGAATGTATCTCCCCTGTTCGCACCAGGTAACAGGAGACTGTGCCTTTGTCCATCATCCTGGGCGTCATTTCCGCACAGGGGGGCATTCCCAGGGGGTGGAGTGGGCTTCGCGATCCCTCCCACTGTCCCTGGGGACACTTGTCCTGAGGCATGTTGTCTTAGTCTCCTGGAGCTTCTATGACAGAAATACCACAAGTGGGTGGCTTTTAAGAACAGAAATGAGTTTTCTCACAGTTCCGGAGGCTAAACATCCTACGCAGGGTCTTGCCTGGGCTGGCTCCTTCCATGCTGGGAGCCTTGGGCGTTCCTTGGTTCCTTGGTGTTCTTCAGATGACGCCTGTCTGTGTTGTTCTTTTTATAACTCAGAAGGCCTTAGAGTTGGGCACTGGTATGGCCTCATTAACATAACAAAGGAAACCCTATTTCCACACATGGTTAGGAGTCCACCACATACATCAGGGCTACATTTCAGGTCCTGCATGCCACGTGCAAACTGTGGGACCTCAGTCTTACCTGGTCCTGGCAGGACCCAGACCTCAGATCTGACTTCCCTAATGTTGCTTTCCAGCCTGCTGGCCTGAGGAGACCTGAGGAAGGCTGAACAAGCGCGGGTTTCCTGGGAAAGCCACAGGGGATCTTTTCCACATGCTGGGTCCATGCCTTACTAGAAAAAAATGACATGGGCACCATGCCCCTTCCTCTTTTCCTGAGTGAATTATGTTCAAACCAAGCAGCTTTTCCACTGCGATGATTTGAGTTCAAATAGATGATGCTGGCTAGTCACAGAAGAATGCCCTGGAAAAAGTGCCGGAGCCTCCTGGTTGGTCATCAGTGTCAGAAATGGGAGGGCCTGGAGGCTCAGTCCCAGGGTGCCTAAGTGACTCTTCATCTTGTAGGTCACAGACACACCTCTGATCATCCAGTGAGCACTGTACAACTCCCCAGAAACACCGGCACCTCCCAGCATGATCAGCACAGTTGGAAGGCTCGACGCAATCAGAAGGCTTACAGAATGCCTGGCGTCTACCATGAACGCTCCTGTGTTCGTATCACTCCGCCATTAGTTTTACTTGACAAATACTTACGGAAGCAGTTCATCTCCCCTGTGCCAAGCACAGCTCTAGGGGCCAGGAATGTATCAGTGAGCAAAGGAACTCAATAGCTGCATCTTCATGTTAACCAAAAAAACCAAACTCACTGCCGTCGAGTTGAATCTGACTCATAGTGACCCCTCCTTGGGTTTCCAAGGCGGTATCACTACGGAAGTACATCACCCCATCTTCCTTCTGAGGAGTGGCTGGTGGGTTTGAACCACCAACCTTTTGGTTAGCTGTCAAGTGCCTTAGGCACTAGGCCACCAGAGCTCCTCATAGCGATTAAGGGAACATAATAAAAAGATCAAAGATTCCAACCTTCAGTATGGATTACACCTAAATAGAAAGAAAACAGAAATCCTTACAACTGGCCTGATAAGCAACATCATGATAAAGGAAAGAGTGAAGTTGTCAGGGATTTCATTTTACTTGGATTCACAATCAGTGCCCACAGAAGCATCAGTCAGGACCCCAGCAATGTATTGCACTGGGCATATCTGCTGCAGAAAACCTCTTTAAGGTATTAAAAAGCGAAGATGTCACCTTGAGAACTAAGATCATCTGACCCGATGAGTGTGGTGTTTTCAGTTGCCTCCTGTGCATGGGAGAGCTGGACAATGAATAAGGAAGACCAAAGAAGAGTTGATGCATTTGAGTTACAGTGTTGGTAAAGAATATTGAATATGCCATGGACTGTCAGAAGAACAAACAGATCTGTCTTAGAAGAAGTACAGCCAGAGTGCTCCTTAGAAGAGGGGAGGGCAAGATTTCGTCACATGTA
>NW_006921945.1:932930-934533 GCF_000298275.1 Orycteropus afer afer | reverse complement strand
GTCTGCTTCCTGTATATGAGGAGAAGCCTTGGAAATGATCTCTAGCCTTTGGCACGCTTGGACCCTGCATGTAGCCGTATCTTGTTCAGCAGCCTGCCATGCTCTGCCGACCTTGGGACTTAAAATTGATGTAAATTAATGGCCTGCAGTGTTGTTTGGTAACATTGGGACTGTGCCCTTTTTCTTGTCAACCTTGGGCTTCTCAGCCTCAGCAGCCAGCAGCTGTCTGAGTGAAGAAATACCTCTAGTTTCGGTGGGCTGGGAGCTGGAGGCAGAGCTGAAGCCCAAGGCTGAGGGGCTTTCGCCCAGCCCTTTGAGCCTAGGACTTTGAACTTGGACTTAAAACCTCCAAATTGTGAGAATAAACTCCTGTTTGTTAAGGCCGTCCCATTTGTGGTATATTCTTGTCAGAGCGGCTCTAGGGAACCAGAACCCTGGCCCATTAAAATGTTCAATTGTACTTGTATGGGTCCCTTCTATTAAAGCCGTAGTTGCGATTGAAGACAGTTTTTAAATACGGACCACACTCGTGTAGAATACTTGTATTTCAGCATGACTGCTGTGTGGTCACAATACTTTGGAGGAAGTGTCGCCCATCTCCACTAGCTTCCTCCTGTGTCCCAGGGCCCGGAGCTGAGCTCTCCCTGCCCGTTGGAGGATGTGGCTAGTTGGGAATTGGGAGCCGAATTCTTGAGGGATCACCAGATACCTACTAGAAGACAATTTTGCATCTCCCCTTTGGACTTCCTGTACTTGCTAAGTGTGCCGCAGACCCCCAGCTGTCTCTCCATTTCTGCTATCATGAGAAGGCAAAGTGAGGTCAGGCCCTGAGGCAGAATGTAGATTGATATATTCTCCTTTCTGGTTATTACTTTTCTCTGGAAACATGGGTGCCATCTGGGTATGGAGAGGAATGCCAGTTTGGGATTCTATTCAAATGTCATGCAAATGGTGGCTTGTATCCAGTACTTGCTTGGTGGGGCAATCTGAGAAGGGATGAGGAGACACAGCATTTGGTGATAGGAAGGGAAACAAATTGGCTTCTTTCTTTTCCTGGGGGAGATTCAGGGAAGGTGCTCCAAGTCTGGAAAGGACACCATGACATGACAGAAAGTGCTCTGACCTGGGAGGTAGGACAGCCAGTGCGGTCAGGACTTAGCAGCCCAGAGTGTGGCTGTGGTACCCATGCCCCTGGGTCTCAGCCAGGAACAAGAGGAGGAGTCCCCGTGAGCCCTGACATTTGGTAATAAACATCGTTTTCACCTTTTTGCTTTGGGCCAATCTGTTGCAAAAAAAAACCTTCTTAAAGTGTTAAAAAACAAAGATGTCACTATGAGGACTAAGGGGCACCTGACACAAGCCATGGTATTTTTAATCATCTCTTATGTATGTGAAAGCTGGACAGTGAATAAGGAAGACCAAAGAAGAACTGAAGCCTTTGAATTATGGTGTTGGCGAAGAATATTGAACGTACCGTGGACTGCCAGAAGAACAAGCCAGTCTGTCCGGAGCAAGTGCAGCCTGAGTGCTCCCTGGAAGCAATCTGTCCTGGAGGAAGTGTAGCCTGAGTGCTCCCTGGAAGCAATCTGTCCTGGAGGAAGTG
>NW_006921945.1:924721-932610 GCF_000298275.1 Orycteropus afer afer | reverse complement strand
AGCAGTGGGCTCAGGTGTGGCAGCCGTTATGAGGATGGCGGAGGGCCGGGCAGGGTTTTGTCCTGTTGTGCGTGGGGCGCTGACACGATGACCCCTAACAACAGCAGCTTCACCCTTCTCTGTGCCCTCCTGCAGTACCCAGCACTCTGTTGAGGAAAAGAGGTTGAAACTGCGTCGTGAATCTTCTCCGTGACATGGCGTGAAGGCTGGGCATCATCACCTACCATCCTCAGGTTAAGCAATTGGGCCAAGAGGCCTGCACCATTCCCTTCTTGTGCGGAATCTGAAGACCTGTCCCGATCCCTGAAGACTAGCTTGTACAAGAGCAGTTGAGGAAACGGAGGCTCTGAGAGTTTGGGTCTCACCTCAGGGTGACTGAAGGAACTGTCTTAGAATCGGCTCTCCTGATGCTCACTCACTGTGATGTGCTCTGTTCCGTCCCTGATTGGCGCTCTTGATGGATTCCCAAGTTGCCCTAAATCTAACGGGTCATTGCCTTTATGCCCGTAGAGTCAACCTCTGAGCCTTGGAACAGGGAGGCTGCGGACTCTAGGCATGGGCGCTGAATGTTCTAGAACCCCCAAGGGGCACAGCATCCCCTCCAACCCTGCAGCCGGGGATATCTAGCAGGTGCTTGCACAGAGCTTTGGTAAAACACGTAGCTGTTGTTGGGCACCGTCAAATTGATTCTGATTCACAGTGATCCGCGTAACGGAGTAGACTGACCCACAGGGTTTCCTGGGCTGTCATCTCTAAGGAGCAGGTCGCCAGGCCTCTTTCTGCAGAGCCACTTGGTGCATATGCAGCTCTACCCTCTCGGTGAGCAGCTGAGTGCTCGTGCCACCAGGGCTCCTGGGTTAAACCGTCCCACGATAAAGTGAACGGCGCGGCTCCCCCCATCCCTCGCCTGGGTTCAGGTGTGTGTTGGTGTCTGGGTGTGGGCAGAATCGTGAGCTGTCAGACGAGAGGAGGGAAGCTGAGGCTCTAGCTCAGTGGGCCACGTGGCTCGTCTGCGTTACCAGTGTCCCCCCAGGGCTCGGGAACAGTCCCAAAGCGTCGACCGCCGTGGACCGTGTGGGTCTCACCACCATCCTTTGTCTCGATCACTTACCGGGCCAGCAGAGCTGCCTTGTATCCTTGTCCTGGGGATAAAGCTTTTCTGTCCCTGCAGCTTACTCCAGTGGAGTCATTGGGTGTTGGTGGTTTTGTTCAGAGGAAATGAAAAGCTCACTGTACTGGACTGCTAGCACATTGCCCATCCGACAGAGAATTTCACAATAGCCCTGCAGACGAGCGGGGGAAGAAAACCAGCCCGTGGCCCAGAAATACCCACAAGCTTCCCTTCACACTTACGGTCTCTTCCACCCCGTGAGCCTGTCGGGTATCAGGTGGTTCGCTCTCAGCAGGGAGCTAATAAAGGGACAGAAATGAAATGAGTGGCTCCCAGCTCACCAAGAGCCAGAGACAGTCTGGTTGGGAATGCAAACTGACACAAAGAGAGGAACTAGTCCTGGTGGCGCAGTGGTTAAGTGCTTGGCTGCCAACCAGAAAGTTGGTGATTCAAACCCGCCAGGCACTCTGTGGGAGAAAGATGAGGCAATCTGCTTCCATAAAGATCAACAGCCTTGGAAACTCTATGGGGCAGTTGTGCCCTGTCCTACAGAGTGGCTGTGAGTTGGCATCGACTTGAAGGCAAGTGGGTCTTGGCATTCCAGTGGCAGGTGTTAAATGGGGCAGGTTCTGGAGGTGATGTCTGAAAACAGGAACGGGATTTGATTTGGGAGGAAATCGAAGGGCTGCAGCCAGGAACCCTTCCCTCAGGAGGAGATGTCAGAGACCCAGGGGGAGATGCCAAGGAAAGGTTTCCACTTGAGGAAAACAGTGGTCTCCTTATATAAGGGGTTTGAGGAAGTTAGCTGGGAAAAAGGGAAAAGTTCCAGGAAGCTGTCATTTCAGCAGAGGTGGGCCCATTTGATGTGGGGGCAGGTTTGTGATTGGCCACATGTCCTTTCTGTGATTTATAACATGTGCAAATGTTCTTGGCTCTATTGTGATGTTGTCTCCAGAGAACAGAGGTTTGGAAGACCCAGTGAGGTTTTTAGGTACAAGCACCAGGGGCTGGTCTAAGCTGGCTGTGTCATTGCTGGTGGACATAGGTCAAGCAATGAACTACAGACAGAATGGCTGTAAGTGGAATGCACTCACCAAGGCCCATGGCCAGGACACCAAGGCCCAGCAGGGGACGCTGTCCAAGCTGAGACCAAGGAGGCATGGTAGGCCCAGGGATTTGACTTCAACCTGCAGCAGAGAGGGCCGGTGAAGCAGCAGTGGGGAGTGACACAGATTTCTCCTTTAGAAAGGTCCCCCTGGCTATTGGGTAGACAGTGAAATGGGGCATTGGGTGGCAGGGACATTAGAGGCAGGGACATCGGTCAGCACGTGAAGATGGAACGAAACTGCTGGATTTGGGAGAAGTGCCCTGATGGGCCACCATTGGAGGGTTTGAGAAGAAGGATGACACGTTCTGACTTAATGTTAGCAGGCCACCTCTGGCTGTCATGTGGAGTATGGACTGCAGGGTGGGGAGTGGGATGGGAGGTCAGTAGCAGACGGACCAGTTTAAAGGCTATTGCGTGGAGACAGAAAAGAGATTGGTGCTCACCAGGGGCTGGGGAAGAGGGAACGAGGAGTTAATCTCAATAAGAGAACATAGGCTGTGGCTGGGAAGGTGGCAGTGGAGGTGGCAAGAAGTGGAGCTCTGTGCAGGTTCTGAAGGTTGAGCTGGTAGGAGTCTCTGATAGACTCACTGGGAGTCTGAGAGGAAGAGAGACCAAGATGGGGCTGGGCTTTCTGGACTGAGCCAGATAAACTGGGATGGCCATCCACTGAGGGGAGAAGACAGCAGCGTGAGCCTTGTGGGGACCCTGGCGGGGGAGATGTTGAGTAGGCAAGGTGGTTAAAGTCTTGAGTTAGGGGAGGGGACTGGTGATAGACATTGGGAGTCTGGCGTACTGTGAGAGTTAAGGCCACGAGCTGAGGTGAGGGCACCGAGGCTGTAAGCGTAGGTAGGAAAGAGAAGAGGTAAGCTGAATCCAGGACACTGCACTGTTGGGAAGTCGAGAAGTGAGGTGCAAGGAGATGGAACAGCTGGGAGACCTTACAGTGTGGTGCTTGCAGGCCGTGGGGATGAAGGGCTTCTCGGAGAGGGATGGTACCGTGAGAAACGCTGCTGACAGGAAGTTGATGAGCTTCCGCTGGGTTTGTCAGCATGGACTGCCAGACTGGTGAGTTTGACAAGACTCGATCAGGGAAGTGGAGGGAGCTAAAATCTGACCATCCTGCTTTCAGGAGAGACTGGGAGGAAAGAAATGAGTTCTAATGCCTGCAGATACCTCATCAGAAAGATTTCACTGTAAGGGGAGGAAGCGGAGTGGGGAGGGGAGTGAAAGTGGGGTCGAGGGAGTCATTGGTAACGTTGATGAAGGCAGTCCCAGTGGGTGGACGTAAAGAGAGTGAGTGTCTGGGCCAGTTGGTGCATAGCCTCGTGGGGCCATCTTGGTGGCCTCTCGTGGCCACTGTGCCTGGTCCAGCCCATTGCATTTCTCAAACAGAACTTCATTGGCCGCTGGTGGGGCTTTCCCTCTGGGGTCTGTGCCCTCCCAGTGGGCTTCCCCTCTTGTGTTCAGGATGATTCCCTCGAGTGAGGGATGACCTCCAGGCTATGTCTCTACACCTGCATGTATGTGGCCTTCACCTCCGCCCTTCCAAGTCAGTCCCACCGACTCATGACTCTGAGTAATCTTGCAGTGCTACCAAGAGCCAAGGCCCACACCCCTGCCCTTGTGCCCAGTTTATCCACTGAAGTCCAGTCCAGATCCCAGTTGCTCAGATGCAATCGCAAATAGCTTTAAACTCAATTCTTTGACTTACCTAAATGATACACTACTTTGCAAAAAATTATAATATACCCATAAGCAAAAGGGGGGGGAGGGAACCTACCCTTCTTCCACCTGCTCCTGATGTCACAGGATTCTGTCCACACACAGCTACCAGGACCAGGTGCCATCGAATCGACCCTGAGTCGTGGTGACCCGTGTGTGTGAGAGTTCCGCTGTGTGCCACACTGTCCTCAGAGGCCGACTTTCCGGAGGCAGAGGGTCGTCCTATCTTCCGTGGCATCTCTGGGGGGACTCCAACTACCAACCTTCCACTTAGCAGCTGAGCGTGTTCACCGTTCGCACACCCGGGGGCTCACTGATATGTGCCCATAAAGACCTAGATCCCACTGGTGCCTTCCGCTCCTTCTGACCATCAGCCCCCCAGCATGACCCGAACCCAGTGTGAACAGTGCCTCCTCTTTCCTGGGCTTATTGGCCTCCTGTCCTCCGCATGCAGGTGCTCCTCCCTCCCAGCTCCTCTCGGAGAGGCGTCATCCAATGGGAGACACGTGCGGATGTCCATGAGTGTTTCCAAGCACCTCATCTGGACTTTGTTTTCACATTACACAGAGCAGCAGTGTGCGTGTGGGTGGAGGAGGGTGATGGCTGAGTTTGCCTAGAGCAGCGGAGGCCTGAGATGTGGAGAGCTTGTCCCCTGCCTGCGACCCCATCCTTCCCCACTGGAACGTATTCTCCCTGTCTCACCTGGAATATGCAAAGCACACCGGCTTTATGTAGTGTGTCTCCACCTCATAGTGATAATTGCAAATGAAATTCTGTACCAAGCAGCTCAATACTTCATTCATCATTTTGAGAACGGATACGTGTTAGGATTTTGCTGCCCATTGCCCTGCCTACTGGGTGATGGTTTTAGTGACTTGCAGTGGTTCCTCTGTGAGTCCAGAGAGCTCTTGGTTGAAGACTTATGGGGCCCCATCCCTCTTGCATCCACCATGTCTGTGAAAATACCGTGGACTGACAGAAGCATGAACAAATCTGCCCTGGACGAAGTGCAGCCAGAATGCTCCTCAGAAGGGGAATGACTAGACTTCGTCTCACCTGCTGTGGTCATGTTATCAAGAGCGACCATTCCCTGGGGAAGGATGTCATGCTTGGTAAAGTGGAGGGTCGATGGAGAAAGGGAAGGCTCACAATGAAGTGGATTGACACAGTGGCTGGGATGACGGGTGGATGGCACCGAACCAGGCAGTGTTTCACTCTATTGTGCATGGGGTCACTATGAGTCGGAGCCAACTCGATGGCACCTAACAACAACAGCTGTGAAATTTCCAGTCTCGTGATCACCGTCGCCTCTCTACCCCATGCTTCTCCACCCCAGAGGGTCAGCCATCCTGAGAGGTGGCCCGGTGGTGGTGGTGGTTGGAATGAGAATCTGCCCAGGCCTGCGCCATCCCCCCGGTGGGTGATGGACCAGATCGTTGTCATCCGTAAGGTTCCCGTCGGCTCATTTTCAGAAGCAGATCTGCAGGCCTTCTTCCTGGTCCATCTTAGTCTGGAAGCTCTCTGACACCTGTTCAGCCTCAGAGTAGTGCACAGGCCTCCACTGACAGGTGGGTGGTGACTCTGTGTGTGGTGCATTGGCTGGGAATTGAACTCAAGGTTCTTGCATTAAAAAAAAAAAAAAAAGGCAAAACAAACTCACTGCTATCAAGTCAATTCCAACTCATAGTGACCCCTTTGGGTTTCCAAGGCAGTAAATCTTTACAGAAGTAGATTGCTCCATCTTCCTCCCATTGAGCAGCTGGTGGGTTTGAACCACCGACCTTCTGGTTGCAGACGGAGAGCACTTGATCCAGGTAATCTGTGGCAGTCAGATGTCTTAGGCACCACACCACCAGAACTCCTTGAGTTTCTTGCGTGGAAGGTGACATTCTCCTGTGGAACCACCGCTGCCTCCATGGCCCAGGACCAGCACCTCCTTTTACCTGGTGCTACTGGCATCTCAGTGGAATGTCCGGCTCTCCCTTTCTGAGGTGTTGGAGATGGCATCAGGCATTCACATGTAGGTGGCTCTCTGGCGTGTTTGCTGGTGGGTCTCAGCTCGATGGGATGCCCACAATTCTGGCAGGAGTTGTGGTTTCCCTTTGCCACCCCCTCTGCTTGCCTGGCACTTGCCATTCGTCCCAGCCAGGGCAGCTGCCTTGAGCTGATAATTCCCTTCCTGGTCTCAGCAGTCTCTCGTTTGGCATTTGTGTCTCTGAAATCCAATGTGCCCACACAGTCATTAGCAAGTGTGGGCACTGTTGTTGGGTGCTGAATATGTATTGTACACCCACAAACTTTGAGATGTTATGCAGAACACGACTGCTAGGGAATTGCTTTTGTCTGAGATTCCAAAGGACATTTATTACCATTGGAGAGAAGCGCCAACATTGCAGAGGGACCAAGAGATCCTGACCCCCTTGGGAGGGACAGGGAGACGTTCTGCAGAAGGACCTTGGAAGATGCATACGCAGGCCAGCTCTGGGGGAGGGGAGGGTACTCTGAAGAAAGCTTGGTCTGGCCTCATCTCGCACTGGGTGGACGTCCTGCCCCGAACGGTTGCCATGGCATCTCTTCTGATTCATGGCGACCTCGTGTGTGGTGCGTCAGAGTGGAGCGGAGTGTTGGCAAGTTTCATTGGCTGGTGCTTCAGAAGTCGATCACCAGGCTTTTATTCCGTGATGCCTCTGGGTGGATTCTGACCACCAGCCTTTCAGTGAGCCGCCAAGCATTTAGCCATCTGTGCCATCCAGGGACTCCAGACGTCCTCCCAGGGCCCTGAAAGAAGAGAGGCGGTGGAGGAGCTGGGGCCGAGTGTCAGGGAGGAGGCTGGGAAAGTTAGAGAAGACAAACTCCCAAACCAGTAGGTGTTGGTTACCTACCTCCACACCCCAGGGCAGAGCTAGGTATGGATTTCTGGGAACGTGGGGTTTCTCAGGATGCAGGAGTGGCCTTGAGATGGACTGCAGCTGGAACTAGGCCTCCGCCAGACTACTGTGTCTGAGGCCTGGCTCAGCAGCCAGTGGCTGGCTCTGGTGACTTACACGATGTCCTGAGCCTCTGTTTTCTCGTCTGAAACCTCCACGTTGGCTGCAGACCACACAAGAGGCCTGGTGCCTTGTCGACCCTCAGAAGATGCTCTGCAGTGTCATTGCGTTGTCAGTGCCACGGTGGCTGGGGTTCTTTCCACAGAGCTCACTTTGTCGTGCATCCTTAGGGGACTGGAGAAGAGGAAATCTTGGGGACAGCCACCCAGGCAGCTTCCCCAGGAAGATAATCTCCCTAACTCCTGGGGTGGGGAGAAGGCCAGTGTGTACTGGCGTGTCTGCATGTGTATGTGTGCCTGCACGTGTGTGGGGATATGTGTGCCCCATAGCTGGCTCTGAGCCCACACTCCTTTCTCTTCAGGCTCTAGGAAGGGAAGAGGGAGGAGCAGGGAGTGAGGGGAGCAAGGGAGCACTGGTTTGAAATTTCTTTGGGAGACCAGTCCCCAGTGGCACTCTGGCTGTGCTGACCCCCGCTGTCCCATAGAGGCCACCAGCCCGTGGACATCCTCCTGCCCTGGGAGGTGCACCCGTGGCACTCTGAACCACACGTGTGCTGTGTCCTGCAGACAGAGAGCACTTGATCCAGGTAATTAAAAGTGTCAGCCCCTTATCCAGCAGAGCCTTCTATTAAATTATGTACAGTAAATAGTTTTGCAAGTTGGAGCTCTGAAGAAGACTCATTGATTGGTGGCAGGCTGCCAGGCAGCTGGTAAAGATTTGGAAAATTGTTCTCACTGCAGGGCAGGCCCTAAGAGGGCTGGGAGTGTGCACAGTGTGCAGGAGCCCTGGGAGGGTGGGAGGGTGCACAGCATGCAGGAGCCCTGGGAGGGCTGGAAGTGTGCACAGCGTACGAGGAGCCCTGGGAGGGTGGGAGGGTGCACAGTGTATAGGAGCCCTGGGA
>NW_006921945.1:913438-924501 GCF_000298275.1 Orycteropus afer afer | reverse complement strand
GGGAGGGCTGGAAGTGTGCATAGCATACGAGGAGCCCTGGGAGGGTGGGAGTGTGCACAGTGTGCAGGAGCCAGGGGAGGGTGGGAGTGTGCACAATGTGCAGGCGCCCTGGGAGGGCTGGAAGTGTGCACAGCGTGCTAGGAGCCCTGGGAGGGTTGGGAATGTGCACAGTGTACAGGAGCAGAGGGAGGGCTGGGAGTGTGCACAGCTTACAGGAGCCCTGGGAGGGAGGGAGTGTGCACAGCGTGCAGGAGCCAGGGGAGGGCTGGGAGTGTGCACGCAGAGCCCTGGGAGGGCGGAAGTGTGCACAGCCTGCAGGAACCATTGTTTCACCTTTCTTGATGCCTCCCATGAGACACCAGCTGGGAGGATCGATAGCAGAAAGTGACATGACCTGCTGGGGCTTGTCCACCTTGGGGGCACATCGGCGTTGCCACTCAGGTGGGGCAGCCAGGAGAGAGGCCTGGGTGGAGAGTCAACGCCAGGAGGCCCAGGGTGTCTGACCAACTGGAGGGAACAAGAGGCACCGTTAGGAGCAGGCAGATGGGCTGATGCTGCCCAAACCCTCAGCTCAGCTCCATCCTCCAAGGGCTCCTGACGTGGGAACGAGGTTCTTACTCACCTCCACCCCCTACTCCCTGCCCAGTGAGCCCCTGCCCCTCCTCCTCTGCCCCTGCTGCCGTGCTCTGTCCCAGAGGAAATGATGGTGGCCAGCCGACTTTGGTAGTTTGGTCTTGAGAAGTGATGGAAGCTGGGAAGACATGGCTGGGAGCTCTTTCCTCCTGGTTCTGTGAGGCTGGACATGCACCCTGGGGAGGGCAAGCGTGTCACCTGGGAGCGCTGCCCAGGCTCCCAGTTGGTCTCCTGTGTGTGTTCACGGTCTCTCTCCTCCCCAGTGAGTGTACACTCTGTGGGAGCAGTGGCCCTGTCTGTCTCGTTCATGGCTGTCTTCCTGGTTCTCCGGATGCAGCCTGATGCATTGTAGGTGCTTTGGTAAATATTTGTTGGATGCACAGATGACTGAGTGAATAACTCCTTCCTTCCTGGTCTTGGTCCAGCTGTCCCGAGAAGGTTCCTAGGGCTCACGTACAGACTGCGGTGGAGGTATATTCTCCCGGTGCTCGGAACTCTGTGAAAACCCTACTGTCTCCACGCGCTGAGGAATCAAGTGGGGAGTGTTACGGGACCTAGGGCCCAGCAACCTCCTGTCATTGAAAACAGTGTAGTGCAGATTGGACAACTGGAAACGGGCACATGGTTGGGGAGAAGTGTGAATGAGGAAGCAGGCCCAAGGAAGACACACGATGCCCCGGTCTGACCCTTCCTCTCTCCCCCTCCCGGCTCCAGGCCCGTGTGCCCTCAGCTGCTGGCCTGTCTGCACCTCTCGCCCTCCCTCCCCTCCCAGGGGTCCAAGCACGTGTGTGGGGCCTGGCACTATCAGAGCCAGATTCTTGGGTGCCCTGCCCCCTTTCTTCCTGCTGCCTGGTACTTTGCACGTTTACAACTCACGTGCACCTGCATGGTTATGGGAAAATGAGAGAGGAACCTGCTCGTAGACAGCATGGCTGCTCGCGAGGAACTTGTTGGGTGGGAGACAGCCTGTGGGTGGGATGGCTGGTTTTCCTCCTTTAGACTTAGCGTGACCTCTCCTCCCCTCCTTCAGCCCAGCACGATGGGCTCCTGTCTGCACCACAGATCTGCTGGGAGCAGAGGCATCCTAGTAGGCTGGCTTCTGGGTGAATACATTAGGGTGGTATTAATAGCACGTTAGAGACAGCTGGAAAGATGGTGTGTGCGTGTGTGCGCGTGTGCATGCGCACGGGTGTGTGCATGTGTGTTTGCATGTGTGCACATGTGTGTCCCCCATGGTTCCAAGCCCACGCTCTTCGCTCCTGAAGCTGAGAGTTGTGCGCACGTTCCTCCCAGCATCTGTGGGAAAGAGCCCCCTCTGTGCCTGAGTTGCGTTCTCTGCAGGGAGCCATCACTTTGCTGTTTGAAGAAGGCTTTATGCTTCGCAGTTTTAGATCATTTCACATGACGAAACACCATCTCACTGCTGACAATTGTCATTTAAAATATTTGACGGTGTTTTCAGCTGAAAAGGGATAATCATCACTTGCCACAGACGGGCTGGGGGGGGTGCTGTTGCTGAGGAATCCAGCCGCCCCTCCCGGGGACTCACCGGGGCTGGGCTCACTAGGACCTGTGGTCACATCGTCTGCTCCTCGGCCTGGTCCTCACCACTTTCTCATCCACCTCAGGGTTCACTCCCCTCCCCAGGCCCCTCCACTCTAACTTGAATTCTCCACTTTCTTTGTGGCCGAGGCCCTCAGCCTCCACTCCCTCCCCACCTGCCAGCCTCACTGAATGGGTCGGGCCGTGGACTGCCGAGCTCTGGTGAGACGGCCCAAGAGCAGAAGGGTCCTGGCTCTGCCCCTGTGCCCCTGAGTGGCCTCGGGCGCTTCTTAACTGTGGCAGGTGTCTGCTTTTACCTACCTGCTTGGGCACGGTGATTTGTAGAGCCAGAGTTAGAAAGTCATGACTGTTGCAGCTAATCTCAGTTTTATCATGAAGGTGATAGCAGTGTACAGTGTATTTGAAAAAATAATGTAAATTATATAAATGTACAAGTTTAATATTTCTTGCCCTATGAACTACGTATTCTAACACTCCACCACCACTACTTCCACCACCACCACCACCACCACCACCACCACCACCACCATCACCACGAAAACCATCCCCACTACCACCATCAGCATCACCACCACAACCATCATCACCAAAACCACCCCCACCACCACCATCAGCACCATCACCACCACCACCACGACTATCACCACTATCACCACCAGCATCACCAATACCATCCCCACCCCCACCCCCACTACCATCATTACCATCGCCATCACTGTCCCCACCACCATCACTGGCATCACCAGCACCACCCACCACCACCACCAAAACCATCCCCAGCACCACCATCAGCACCACCATCACCACTGTCCCTACCGCTACCACTGTCACCACCACCACCATCACCACCATTCCATTATCATTAAAAACAGCAACAACAAATGCTTGTTGGACTTACTTGCCAGACACTGTTGTAAGTACTGTGTATGTTTGCTCAGTTCTCCCAAGAACTCTGGGAGGAGCTCAATATCATTGGCTTCATCTTCCAATATCATTAACTTTAGTTTATAGATGAGAAATGCGGGGCTCAGGATTATTAAGTAATTTGCCCAAAGTCATCGAGTTACGAAGGGGAGGAGCGTGTGTTGCTGTCTACAGCTTTGGCTACAGTTTTCAGGCTGTTCATGTGTGTTGTTACCTGTGCGTGGTCCAGATACACATGTGCTCCCATGTTGGTGCACGCTGTCCTTCTGACGAAGAAGAGGCCGTGGTGGTTCCATTCATTCCTCTCGCAAACAGCTTTTTATTCTTTTGCAAACAGCAGAAGTAGGAAGTACTCAGGAGACAGGTAGCAGACGCCACAAGATGGTTTAGGCTTAGTTTTGAACTCCTGTGTAGAAATTAATTGGAGAGATAAAGGTGTGAGAAAGGGGAAGGAAAGTAGAGTTTGGTCACGAAGACATTAAACCTTCACTAATAACTATTTTGTGTAAAAGTGATTGTAATCAGTGGAGAAATGTTGTCACATAGTCAGCTACACACTTGCGCTCCCTTTCAACCTTCTCTGTTTTCTTCCCAGGAAATCAGAGATGTGTCTAAAACTGATCCTGGGGTTAAGTTCATAGCACACTTCAATTCTGGCCAGAAACAGATGGTTAATAGTGAACACCCTGGAGCCCTCCCACCTGACACTGGGTGACAATTGAAGGAAGACAGGGGAAGGGCTGTTCTCTGACGTTCAGATCGTACACACAGCCCCAGTTACCAGTGTATGGGGCTTCAGGGCACCTGGTACTTGCCCTTTAATTCATGTAAATGTGCCCACCCTTTGCAACCATTGAACCAACCCCTGCCTGCAACCAGATCTCCATACAACCACCTGCCCTTGCTGTGTGTGCAGCTTTAAATCGTGGATCTCAGGTGATCTTTAAACGCGACACCCCGGGGGTGCTTGTGTAGACTATGCTTCAGTAGACATCCTTGGGGAGCTGTGAGAATCAGCTGGGGACCTTGTTCAAATGCACCTTCTGTTTCAGTCTGTCTGGGGTGGAATGCATATCTTCAGCAGGGAGTCAAACTGGAGTGAACCGGTTTGAAGTCTTGCAGCAAAATAATGGTAAATAAGAACCATATACTCCCGTTCTGACTTACCTGCAAATTCCGCTTAAAGACACACTTAGGTATGGATCTCGTTGGTAACCTGAGGACTACCTGGCAACCCCCTTTCAGTGTTCCAAGTGTCAGTGCCCAGGCCCGAGGCTCTGGGAGGGAGCCAGGGTGGAGTTGCCGGCAGAGCAGTCTTTCCAGCCCTGCTTCCACTCTCACCTGGCCCGCTGCTGAGGGTCAGCGGGGGGACGTGGCTGCCATGGCTGTCGGCACTGATCCAGGCTGGTCAGCGGGGACATCTCCGCATCGTCACACTTGTTTATATTTCAGAAAGCAGGTCCTTGGATGCATGCCGATTCTGGGTGCAGCTGTGGCCCATCACAAATAATTGTGTGTTGGGGAGTGTCAGTATTTACCTGCGCCCCCCCAAAACACGTACTGAAGTCCTGGCCCTCCATGCATGAATGCGATCTTGCTTAGAGATAGGGCATTTGAAGGTGTCGGCAGTTAAACTAACATGAGGCCACACTGCTGTAGGGTGGGTCCTAATCCCATCTGCCTGGTGACCTTATGTAAACAGGAGAAAGGACAGAGAGGTAGGTCCCCACATCCCACGGAGCAGACCAAGTGGTGGAGATAACAAGGGGCCAGGTAACCGGCTCTCAGAATAAGTACAGATTTCAGATGGCAGGCCGAGGCAACCAAACCAGCCCGCTGCCAGTGAGCCATTCTGACTCCGGGCAACCCCGTGTATTACAGAGTAGAACTGCCCTTTGGGATCTCCTTGGCTGTCGTCTTAAGGCAAGCAGATTGCCAGGCCTTTCTTCTGCCATACCTCAGGGTGAGTTCGAACCACCAACCTTTCAGTTTGTTTTTGATTACAGACTGTTTGTACCATCCAGGGACCTTCCAGCCAATTAAGGGTCAGAAAACCAAGACTCCAGGTCAGCAGAGATCTAGTAAGAGGGGTTAAAGTTAGCAAAGGAGACTTAAGTTAGCAGGCAGTTCATGAAGTTGAAAGTACACATAATCAGCTGGAGATGCAGAGCACCTGTGGGCTTCATGAGAGACAGTTCAACATGAAAGCAGTCACTCGTCTTCATGGATTTGTCCCCTTTGTGGTAGAAACCTGTCTGTGATGCTCCGAGTGTGGAGCTAGAACCAGAGAACCCCTCGGGAGGTGGAGGTGGACAGACAGACGGAGCCTGCAGAACCAGGCCAGACTCACCCTGGAGTCAGAAGCACAGGTGGTGGGAATTGTCAGACCTTTGCTGCCAGGCTGGCTCAAAGTTAGGAGCAGGATGTTTGGCTGAAGGGGCATTTAGGGCAAGCTGGAAAAGGTGGTTCTGCCAAAGTCTTGGGATGAGTCCCGGATTAAATTGAAATGGGCTCACCATTGGGCATGATTTGGTGAAAGAAGTGCCATGGTAGACAGAACACCGGCCCCCACATTGTCGCCATCCTCATCCCCGGGACCGACGAGTGTGGTGCCTTTCGTGGCAGAAGGACCCTTGCAGACGTGATTGAGCTGAGGATCTTGGGATGGGGCGATGCTCCTGGATTACCCAGATGGGCCCAATATCATCAGAAGGGTCCTCATAATATGGAACAAGAGGGTCCGTCAGAGAAGGAGGTGCAGTGAAGGGTCGGAGAGTCAAGACGGAAGATGCTGCACTGCTGGTGTTGAAGGTGCAAGGGCTGTGAGCCAAGGAGTGGAGGGGCCACTTGTTATTGTCGTTCAGTGCTGGCGGGTTGGCTCTGGCTTGTAAGGACCCTATGTACGAAAGAACAAAATGCTGTCTCGTCCTGTGCTATTCTCACAGTCGTTGCCATGTTGAGCCCATTGTTGCAGCCACTGTGTCAGTCCATCTTGTTGAGGGCCTTGCTCTCTTTCAGTGACCCTCTGCTTTGCTAAGCATGATACCCTTCTTCAAGGACTGCTCCCTCCTGACAACATGTCCCAAGTACGTGAGATGAAGTTTCACCATCCTCTCTTCTAAGGAGCGTTCTCGCTGTACTTCTCCCAAGACAGATAGATGTGTTTGTTCTTCTGGAAGACCGTGGTATATTCAGTATTCTTCACCAACACCATGATTGGAATGCATCAACTCTTCTTCGGTCTTCCTTATTCATTGTCCAACTTTCACATGCATAGGAGGCGATTGAAAATACCATGGCTTGGGTCAGACGCACCTTAGTCCTCATAGTGACCTCTTTGCTCTTTAACACTTTAAAGAGGTCTTTGGCAGCAAATTTGCCCAGAGCTGTACACCATCTGATATCTTGACTGTTGCTCCATGGGTGTAGATGGTGTATCCAAGTAAAATGAAATCCTTGACAACTTCAGTCGCCATGTGTTTATCGTGATGCTGCGCGTTGGTCTGGATGGGAGGATTTATGTTGAGGTGTCATCCAGACTGAAGGCAGGGACTTCTGGAAGCTGGAAAAGGCATCGAGACGCACTCTGCCCTCGGCCTGCGGAGGGAGCACGGCCCCACGACTCATTCTGAACTCTTGGCCGCCAGGACTGTAAGGCAGTTTGTGTTGCTTAAGGGACGAGATCAGTGGTAGTCTGTTACGGCAGCAGTAGGCACCGAACCTGGGCTTTGAACTGGTTCATTTTGTTCATTCTGGTTTGGCCCCCTGCTGGGAATGTGCCCAGCCACCCCAGACAGACGGACTCCGAGTTGAGTTTTTAACAAGATCTGTAGAGTCACCTGGGGATCTTGTTCAATGTGGATTCTGAGTCAGTCTCTCTGGGGTAGAAGTGCACAGTCCCAGCAGGGGGCCAGACCAGAACTGGTCCAAAGCCCTAAATCTAACACAGCACCACCTTCTCCTGAGATACTGCTTTCTGTCAAAAGACAGTTTGTTCTAGAAGTGTTACATACACACCCTGCTGTTACTGTAATATTTAAAGAGGGATTTATGTTTTCAGAAGGGGTAAGGCAGGCTTAGCTGGTCTCAGTCACAGCTCAGCCATGTTGAAGGATGGGGCGTGCCGCTCAGAGGACATGACTGTGGCCATCCCACCCCCTGTAGGCACATCTTCACTCCAGGAAAAACAGCTGAGGAAACAGACATGCCGAGCACTGCAGCAGGACCCACTGTTTATGGAGAGGAAAAACCACATCATGCCTTGACTTGGACCCTCCCTAGGAGCCTGGTGGTGTTGATGGGGTGTAGACCATGCAAAAGCTGCTAGTGCCTTGAGGAAACCGTTCCTCTCATCCCAGGAGTTTCTGCATGGTCCTTGGATGCATGAAAGCCACTCCTCCTTCCCCCAAATCAGAGTCAAAGGCAAAGCCTGTGGAGAGCACTTGCAGCCAACATGTGTCGGAAGAGAACATTCACAGGAACATACCTGCATGTCTTCACACACAAACACACATCCACATGTGAACACATAATCAGCATGTGAACATGCACTCACACATGAACATACATTCGCATGTGTTCACTCACCCACACATGAACATACTCCTACACATGAACATACATTCACATACGAACATAATCTAGATGATCACTCACCCACACATGAACATATATCTACACAAGAATGTACATTCACACATGAACATAATCTACACATGAACAGTCACCCACATGTGAACATATATTCGCATGTGAACACTCACCCACATATGAACATACACCTGCACATCAACATACATTCACATGCAAACATAATCTATACATGAATAGTCACCCACACATAAATACACACGAACGCTCACCCGCACATGAACATACAGTCACATGTGAACATAACTTACACATGAACATACATGAACACAGGAGCATACATTCACACATTGACACACCCACGTATGAACACACATCTACACATGAACATGTACCCACAGTTGAACATGCATCCACACATCAACACACAACACACATCTACACATGAACATACATTCATACCTGAACACACACCCACACTTGAACATACCTCCACACATGAACACACATTCACACCTACACCTACACAGGAATATACATCCACACGTGAACACATACTATACATGAGTGTACACCCACACCTAAACACATACCTGTGCATGAACAAATACCTACATATCAACATATATCACACATGAATATACATTCACACATGAACACACCCACATATCAACGTACACCCATAATAAACATACACCTGCCCCTTACACACACCCACACATCAGCACACATGCACACATTCCACACATAAGCCTGGTGAGGGGAAGGCCCCTCCCCGTCTCGCTCCCCAGCACAGCCCCACCCATTTGGTGCTGTCTGCAGACACGCTTGCTCAGAGGGATGCTAACCACTTGCTGGCTGTTGTTGCCATGGAAACCGGCAGAGACAAGAGGCCACAGAAATGAAGGCAGAGGATGACATCTGAGGATTAATAAGCAAAACAAAACAGCTCCTCTCCCACGTTGCGCTGTCAGCTTGGTACGTGCGATGGGTGGGCGCCTGGAGGTGCAGGAGGGAGGACGGAGAAGGGGACAGGGTCTGCCTTCTGTCCTGCCCCCCACTGTACCTGCATAGCCAGTTACGGCTTTTCTGTCTCCTCACCACTCTTTTCTCCTCTTGAAAGAAGGAAAAAATCTACTTACGGTTCTGGACGTGCCGTGAAAGCCCCTCACCCCTCTCTCCTTTACCAAACAGGAGGAAGCATGTGTGAGTTTCTGTCCACTGGGCAGGCTGCCCTCTGAACAGGGCCTTTTCTATCTGCGGAGTCACAGAAGCCTGGGCCAGTGACTGGAGCCTGGGCAGCGTGACCTCCAGGCCCTTCCGGCTCTCATGTCTCGACCCTCTGTTGTCGGTCACTGTGGTTTTGGAGGAGCCAGGACTGAATCCCCACACCTTCTTTTTATGGGGAAGACATGGGAGTGCCAGGCCCTGTCCTGAGATGCCCAGAAATCTCCCACACCTTGTCGCCTCCTCTCCTCCACCTGACTTGGGAGTCCGGGAACTCTTTTCTACTTTAGCGGTTAGCCTTGACTTCTGCAGTGTTTTCCAGTAGTAATGTGTGAAGTGTTTCTAGCTGTGACTTAAAAATGGTCAAGTGTCGTCGTACTTACCAGAGTAAAAAACTAAACAAACAAAACAGCCGAATCAATGTCATCTCTACTCACCACCATGGAAAATTAAACAAACAAAAACACCCAGACCAGTGTAGGTCAGGGAAGAATGATAGGCTTGTGGTCCCACTGGATGAGGGAGTGGGTGGACAGGCTCTCCAGCTGCCCCCCAGCAGGCCTTGGTTCAAATGTGTGTTTGGAAAAATTCATGTTACTGGGCATCTGCCAAGGAGCTCTGGTAGCGTGGTACCTAAGGCATTTGACTGCTAACCAGAAGGTTGGAGGTTCAAACCCACCAGCGACTCTGTGGAAGGAAGACAGAGCAATCTATTTCTGTAAAGATTTACAGTCTTCGAAACCCAAAGAGAGGCACTGTGAGTCAGAATCAACTCAAGGGCAGTGGGTTTGGTTTTTTGGGTTTGGAGCACCTTTCAGATCTTCTAAGTGCCAGCTCTCTCAGGATGGACTGGAGGAATGGGCCTGTCTTACAAATGACCCTTTTGACCTTATGACACAGCCCTGCATCCAGCCAAGGCTTCCAACCACCACCTCGGGGAAGGCAGAGACCACTTCACTGGTCATTTAGCCCAGATGGGCAGGGAGCTCTGCTGGGCTGGTTTAAGCAAATGTCCCTCCCTTGGATAGAGAGAAAAGCAAACTCAGTATCCACTTTAAACCACTTCATACTGGTCTATTTGTTCACACCAGTTCATTCATGATGAGTGTATGAGGCTCACTTGGGGACCTTGCTAAATTGTAGACACTGATTCAGTCTGTCGGGGTGGAAGGGAACCTCACAAGAGGTCGACCGCAATGAACCGGTTCGAAGCCCCACTTTAAATGAAACTTCTCTGTATGTGACTCAGTTTTCCCGGCTTGTTCCTGTTTCCGGTTCTGCTGCAGTGAGGGGTGACTTGGCCTCCGTCCCCGTGGGGTCAGCCTGCAGCTTCTCTCAGCTTGATGGACTGTCCCACTGCCGTTGGTGGTTTTTGTCACAGGCCTGGTCGCCGGCAGCTTGCTGTCATCGTGTTTTCCTGGCTAACGTCTAGACGCTCCACTTAAGCCCAGCCCACACCGTGGGCTCTCTGGCTCCGACTGCATGGGCACCACTGGGAGGGCTTGTGAAAACACAGGTTGCTGGGCCCGCCCCAGAGTTTCTGAGTCGGCAGGTCCAGGTGAGGCCTGAGGATCCGCATTCCTAGTGAGTCTGTGTGGTGCTGAGGCTGCTGGTGCAGGGACCCCTGATCCACATTCTGCCCTCAGCCCTGGACCCCTCGAGGGGTCTGATGGTTCCCTGGACCATGGGCCCTCTGCATCGCATTGTCAAAGCTGTGCACGGTACGTGTGAAATGTGACATCTCTGTGCCCTCAGACGGAACCATGGGCTCTGACAGCAAGTTTCCAGAGCCACATGGCGCCAGAGGCCTGCAGTTGGCTCCCTTTAAATCCCACTGGCCCCCCATGAGGCCCATCTGCAGCCACAGAATGCCAGGCCAGATGGCTGCCCAGCCCAGACTTGGGCTTGATTTAGGCCACAGCTGCTACAGGAACACTTCCCACATGCCCAGGCCCCTGGCCACCAGAGGGTCTGCCATCTTGGCCTATGACTCCCAAGCCTCCTTGGGAGAAGACTGAAATTTTTTTTTTTTTTTTTTTAGGATTTGGGTGAAGATTTACAGAGTAAATTCACTTTTCATACAGCAGTTCACATAATACTTTGTCTCATGTCATTGACCAAAATTT
>NW_006921945.1:910426-913033 GCF_000298275.1 Orycteropus afer afer | reverse complement strand
ACCATCTAGTTCTTCTGGTCTCATAGTTGTATAGGTTGCAGATCGGATGGTGTACCAGTCGCTAGGACTGATTGTTTCCATTAATTTTGGTTTTAGAAGACTGAAATCTTGTCTGGTCACCCCAAGAGAAAAGGAACTTTTGAGTGAAGCAAATTTGCAAATCCAGGGGCTATCAGGCCTCACTGTGATGCTGGTCGCAGACCCTGTTCTTTGGTATTAACATGCAGGTGGTATTGCCTGAGGAGTCCCTGAGTGGTTACGCACTTGACTACTAACCACAAGGTTGGCGGTTCAAGCCCACCTAATGGCACCTTGGAAGACAGGCCTGGCCATCCCCTTCCCAAAGGTGTCAGTCTTGAAAGCCACGTGGAGAGTTGTGCTCTGCACACATGGGGTCACCAGGAGTCAGAATTGATTGACAGCAGCTGGTGGTGTTGTCATTGTCGGATTACAGCCCATCCACAGCGTCAACATGGACGGTCTCATTGGTTCTGTGGTGGAGGGGTTGGTGACATCATAATAGGTAGTAATAGATGGGGCACCGAGGGTTGGAGTGGCGAAGCCTTGTCTAAAGCATCGGGTCTCTGTCTCTCTGATGTCCGGGCCTGAGCTCTGAGCCCGGGGCTGTGGCCCTGCTCACCAGCCAGAGGACATGTTAAGGGATCCACCTCATCTTGGATTCCAGTCCATGATGAAAAATTATGAAACGGTTCCAGCATATTTTAGAAGTTATTTTCTTACTTGGAAATTAGAAGAAAAAAAGTTGTTTTTGCCTTTTTTTTAGGCCTTGATTTTTTTCCCCCCAGAAGAACTCTTGGGAGCTCTGGTAGCATAGTGCCTGAGGCATTTGACTGCTAACCAGAAGGCTGGCGGTTCAAACCCACCAGCCACTGTTCAGAAGGAAGGTTGAGCAATCTACTTCCATAGTGACATCGCCTTGGAAACCCAAGGAGGGGTCGCTATGAGTCGGATCTGACTTGACACAGTGGGTTTGGTGTTGTTTTTTTTTTAGAAGAACTCTTAAAGGAAGGTGTAAATGGGCCGGAAGGCCAGCACCGTCCCTCTCAGTCACAGCCCAGGTTGAAAGTCACAGAAGCCATCTCAGTGTCAGGACTTTGGGGATCAGAACACTTGGCTTCTAGCTGTGACTCTGTTCTCTTTGAGGCCCAAGGAGCTAGCTCCATCTCCAGGACTCAGGGTCTTGGTTGTAAGGCTACAGACAGGGAAATGGCCCTCCATGCCTCTAATTAGGACCCGTTAGCCGACTAATGATCTTGAACTAATGGCTCATGTTGATGAAGGAATTAGAGCCAGTCAGCCGCAGCACACCCTGCAAAAGTGCAGAGCTGACCACTCCCGCAGTAGGTGGAGGTCACAGATGCACGCTAGTTACAGGACTGCAGCTAGAGTTTGGCCCCTCTTGTCCCCACTTACAGATCACAGAGCTGCGTTGCATCCTCCTGTTGTTGTTAGCTACCATTTAGCTCTGACTCATGGTGCCCCGCGAGCACCAGGGCGACACACTGTCCATTCTGTACCATCTTCCTGGCTGTCGGTTTGGCCCTGAGCCCTTGTTGAGGCCGTTAATGTCCGTCCATCTCATAGAGGGTCTCCCCCATTTCAGTCGGCCTTCTGCTTCACCAAACACGATGTCCTTTTCTAATGATGGATTCCTGACCGTGTGGCCAAAGGACGAGAGCCTGGGTCCTGCTGCCCTTGCTTCTAAGGTGCGTCCTGGCCATACTTCCTCCAATGCTGGTCTCTCCCTTCTTTGAGCAGTCCGCAGGGTATTTCGTACTTTTTGCCAACACCACAGTTCGAATGCATCAGTTTTCTTCTGTCTGCCTTTTTCACTGACCAACTCTCCTAAGCAAATGGGATGATTGAAAAGACCATGGCTTGGGGCAGCCACATTCCTACCTAACCCTGATCAAATTGGCACAAATTCAACATCAGGAGTAGTATTTGTCAAAATTCCCCAAACTTCCAAGTACATTTAGAGGAAGTTGATGATTCTGTGATAAACTCTTTAAAGTTGTCAACGATTGGAGGTGGGTGAGAAGGATTTTTCAGAGAAATTTAGCTGTTTTTCTGGCTGCACTGTTACAACCCTTGTCCTTTTTCGGCCAAGCTACGGGGATCATGGCCTGTTAGGCTGGAAGCGTTGTAGGATGAGCCGCCACGTGGGTATCGGAATCATCTTAGCCTTTTCACATTCAGGCACGGGGTAGCTTTGTTGTTGTCCTCACTAGATATTGGGTTTGGGTTCAAAGAAAATGCAAACAGAGATCTGATGTAACAGGGAAATTGGTATTTATCTTGCAAAGAAAACAAGTGGAAGACGTTGGTCTTCAATTACTAAGTAAAATTATAATCATTTACTTAAAATATTCTTACTGCTTGTCTTGTATTCACCACCACTTTGACATTCCAAAACCAAAACCAAATGCACTGCCATCGCATCAGACCCCTCCTTGGGTTTCCGAGGCAGTATCACTACAGAAGTAGATTACCCCATCTTCCTTCCGAGGAGTGGCTGGTGGGTTTGAACCGCCAGCCTTCTGGTTAGCAGTCAAGTGCCCTAGGCACTATGCTACCAGAGCTCCT
>NW_006921945.1:900638-909566 GCF_000298275.1 Orycteropus afer afer | reverse complement strand
GCCCAACCTTCCTTCCGAGGAGTGGCTGGTGGGTTTGAACCGCCAGCCTTCTGGTTAGCAGTCAAGTGCCCTAGCCACTATGCTACCAGAGCTCCTAGAAACATATATACACATACACAAATACGCTCACACATACGTATTTATACACTCACACATACGTATTTATACACTCACACATACATACACACACACAAACCAAAAAAAAAAAACCCAAACTCATTGCCATTGAGTGACATATACATGCAAATATTCACGCATACATTTACACACATATGCACACACACATACGTGTAGACACTAAAGTGCATGCCCACACACTGAGAGTGTTACATTTTTCTATTAGAAAGTAAATTACTCCTAATAAAAGAAGCTGCCCCAGGCCAAGTGTTAGTGGGGTTTCCCCTGGGATTTGAGTATCATGCAGGGCAGGGCTGCTGTGTGGGTTCTGAAATGAGAGGGTTAGGGTCTGAGGGGCAGGCTGCCCCCGGGAGCTCCAGGGCTGCGCCCCGTGGGAGGTGGGCTCAGCTCTCTGGCCTCCACGGAGCCAGCACTCCCCCAGCATGGCCCCTGCTGCCCTGCTGAACGTCAGATCCCGCGGTGGGCTGTGTTTGGGAGCAGGAAGAGGCTGTACCTGAGGTGTCCTGCGGGGACCGGGGACGCCTGGGTCGGTGAGTGTGTGCGTGGGTCCTCCTCCAGCACCAGGAGTCTGTCTCCCTCTTGCCGCCCCCACACCTGCTCCTCTCCTGGCGCCTGCCTCTCTCTCTCCCCTCCTGCCCGCCTCCTCTCCCTCTTCCTGGGGGCTGCCACCCTTGCCAGTGGTGGGTCTGCCCAGGCAAGCGTGTGTGCAGTGAACACAGCCCCACAAGCACTGCGACAGTGTTGCTTTGTCATAGTGGTTACCTGGGAAAGCTGATTTCAGAAGCAGCCTGTCACATGACCTTTCCAAACTGAACTTCCGAAGGTCCATAGCTGTTACCACAGAGCTTTGAAAAGCAGGGCCACACTGGTTGGGGTGGGGGAGGGGATTTCCAAGCTCTAACCACCCTTAGAGACAATAATACATATTGTGTTGTTTCCTCACGAGACAGGTCAGCCAGGTGTTTTTTGTTTTTTTAATTTTTATTGTGATTTCGGTGAAAGTTTACAGAACAAATTCACTTTCCACACAGAAGTTCACATAAACTTTGTCTCATGACATTGACTACAATTTCCTACAGTGCAATAGCTCCCCTCCCACTTCCTCCCGATAGTTACCTCTTCCCAGTGTCCAACCCTCCATGCACTCCTGCCCCCCCGAGCTGTCTCTCTGTGCATACACAGCCCCTCTTTGTCCTATGATTGTTCTCTCCAAGGAGTGTATCTACTTGAGGTAAATGTTCAACTCATATGCCTGTCTTTTGTTTGGCTGGAAACCACAGGTGTGGGTTCAATTCCAGACCTGAAGGGCAGCCAGGGGCCATAGTCTCAGAGGTTCCACCAGACTCTTATCAGACCAGCAAACCTGGTCCTCCCCCCACCCTTTTTTTTTTTAATGATTTTGAGTTTTGTTCCACACTGTTCTTCCTCTCCATCCCGGAGGATCAGCCAGGCTTTTAATTTAACCTTTTTTGGTCTTAGCTCAAGCCTTGGCTTTTGTCAACAGTGAGTTGTTTCTGGTTTTTTTTTAATTTTTGTCTTTAAACTCTGAGATGGTTTTGTTTTACTATAAAAAGAACATCAGATCGGTGAATCAAAGTTTCTTCTGTCATCCAGCCCAAAGTGTGCGATGGTGTTCTGAGATGGCAGCTGAGGAAGTTCTGTGACTTGACACATTGCACGAACCCGTAACGTGTGCGGAACTGCGTGGGCCCTGGGAAGGACGCTGGGCTTTCCTGGGAGAGGAGGGCCTGCGGGGGCCGTGGAAGGATGCCGTTCTGACGGGGGAGTGAGGGGCAAGGAGTAGAAGGAAGATGGCTTCTGGGAGAAGGGCACCCATCTTGGGGAGTTGTGAATTCGAGGGGGCGGGAGAACAGGCTGAAATGAGTTCATCTCATTAGACTGTGAGGGAAAGAGAGCGCTTCAGCAGGAGGACAGACAGGTTCAAGTTGAAAGTGAATTTTAACTGGGGAGACCATCTCCACTCGGGTGAGCCAGTGAAACTTAAGTGGGTTGCAGAGAAATGAGAAGGCCAGCGTTTGAGCAGGGCCTGCGAAGGGAAGGAGCTGTTTCAGATGGTGTGCACCACTCGGGGCTGACAGCTGACTTTGTCTGGAGAACAAATAAGAGCAAATGCTTAGCCTGGTGAAGATCAGGAACCCTTAACGAGCTAATGGAGACGTGTGAGCATTAGGGAGCGGCAGTGACCGGGTAACCAGTCAGGAACCTGTTGGGACAATGAAGGGCGGGAGCTGGTCCTCGATGGGGCGCCCGGCAACCCTGGCTGATTGACAGGACCGTGATTGCCATGCCCCCAAAGCCTCGCACAGGGCAAGGGGAAGAGGTTGGCAACTAATGGTTGGAGCAGGTTTTGTCATTTCTCCCCCAGATGTTTCTTCTTCCCTTTATTTAATAGCGAATCAGTTTGGTTGTTGGCTCACAAGTAAATAATTTTATTTATAAACCAGAAATGCTGTATTTTTAAAAGGTATTCTTTCTGATCTCTTTTTTCTCTCTGTATCTCTTTCTCAACACTTACCGAAGCTGTTTACACACACACACATGCGTGTGTATAATGCTTTTATTGTGTTAAATATATATATATATTACAAAACATTTAGCAATTCACAAGTTCCTATGTGCACGGTCACTGACACTGGTTACTGTCACCATGTCTTGCAGTCATTGCCACTATCCATTCCCTGCAGGGGTTATAGTGCTCCGGCCCCAGCACTCAAAAGAGTAACTAGAAACCCCTAGTCCCTTGGACACCACATGGGTCTTGTCCATCCCTCAAAATGACCCTGCCCTCCGGCAGCATGGAACTCCAGACAGACCCCACTGTGAATGTCCACGTATGGTCTCACGTCCTTGTAGGAGAAGCTTCTCAGCATTTGGATGGCAGGTGAGTGTACACAGCAGACAGAGTGACAGCCAGGAGTTTGGTCCCATGTCTCTAGAAGTTGAGCATCTGTGAGCTGTACCTCTGGAAAGATCTCTTTCTGCAGCACTAACTGCCATCACAGGTCCCTGGGTGGTGTTCGAGCCCATCCAGGGGCACCATGGGAGACAGGCCTTGTGCTCTGCTTCCATGAAGATGATAGCCAAGGAAACCGGATGGAGAAGTTCCACTCTGTGAGACACGGGGTCGTCCCGAGTCAGAATCGACTTGAAGGCAACAGGTTTGATGTTTCGGTTTTTTAAATTGCCTTCAAAGTAAGGAGCTAGGGGTCAGTGTCTCACATACTTCTTTTGCTAAAATAAACTGTATCCTGAGCTTTCGCTACAAACAACCCCAAAACTCAAGTGGCTTAAAGCAACAGTGATTGATTTTGCTCACATGTGTCTGAGTTGACAGTGTGGGCTGGGCTCAGCCAGTGGTTCTTCTGGTCTCCACAAGCTTACCCATGCATCTGCAGCCAGCTGCCAGGCTGCCTGAGGACTGGCTACTCTCAGTGACTCAGTGATGACCTCAGCTGGAGGGCTTGTCTCTGCCGATGTGGTCCTCCAGCCAGCCAACCCGCTTGTTCACATGGATGACACAAGAGTTCTCAGAGAGAGCAGAATGCTCAGAGAGTAGACAAAGCAGAAGTGTGCAAGTACAGGGTCATGTTTGCTGCAGTCTGTGGCTCAAAGTCAGTCTCCAATTCAGCCCAGATTGTAGGGGAGGGGAAATAGGCTCCACCCCTTGATGGGAGGAGCTTCAGAGTCACATTTAAAGGAGTTGGAGCCGATTGATGGCACCTAAGCAGTGACATCAGAGCCTTAAGGAATTTATGGTATCAGGGAAATCTTGCTCAGTAGAATTGTGTTTGGTCTGGGCATTGTGGCCACTGACTTCCACAGCCCTGGGGCATCATGTGATACAGTTTGGACAGAATGCAGCAGCCTCTCACAGCCCTCCAGTCAGCGGCCCAGAGTTGACTTCGACTGATGATGGCCGTGTGTGTCAGAGAAGAACTGAGCTCCGTGGGCTTTCAGGGGTGAAGTTTTAGAAGTAGGTCACAGACTTTCTTCTGAGGCTTCCCTGGGTGGACTAGAACCTCCAACCCTCAGTTAGTAGCCAGGCCTGTTAACCATTTGCATCACCCTGGGAGCAATTCCAGCATAGCTGGGGAAGAGAAGTGTGGGGGTAGGAGTGTGCGAGCATGTGTGTGTGAGTGTATGTGTGTGAATGTATCTGTGTGTGTGAGTTTATGTGTGTGTGTGTGAGTGGGTGTGGATGTGTGAGTTTGTGTGTGGGTGTGTGAGTGTGCGTGTGCACGTGCACGCACGTACCTGTGGACAGATTTCTTGTATTCTTTGTATCCCCTTCCTACCTGTGCCCCCCGCCTCTCTCCATTTGCTAGCTTCCAAAATCACATCCCCTGAGGCCTTCTGTCCATCTTTCCCCCCTTGGTTTGCTCCAGATTCTGTGGTTCTCACTTGTGCCACCCCCACCCCCCAGTTTATTCCATGCCCTTGCCACTTGCCCGCCTCCTCCTGACACACTTCTCTGAGCTGCTTCCTCTTTCATCTCCTTGGGACTCCAGGTCTCTTCCTGAAGAGCCTTTTATGGCTCAAATGGACAAATTTGTCCAAACTTTTTTTCTTCTTTTCATCTGTGCTGTCAGGACCACCTTCTGGAAGGACAGGGCACTGTCTCCATTATGCTGGTCAGATAATTGGCCTCTTCTGGTCCTAAACTCACATCCCCGGCAATTCAGATGCCCTCACCCACACACGCCTCCAATTTTGTGGGCGTGGCAAAGATCTCTCTGGGCTTCATCTCCTTTAGTCATTATGTTAGAAGCATTGGTCGTTTTTTCTCAGCTCCTGTTCTTTTGGCTGAGGTACCTAACCTGGGGTCCCCAACCCCTTGAGGGGCCTGTGGGCAGAATCGGGGTGTCATGAATTTGGATGAGAAATAAGGCAGCTTTATCGTCACTAACATCTTCTTGAAATTTAGTACTTACTCCGATTACACATCCAACCAATGGCCAGAATGGGTATCATCATGTCGTGTTGTAATTGTTGCAGATGCATTGAAATAGCATTTGTACTCACTGTTATTTTAAAATTATGGCATTTATTAGACATGCCATCATGCCTTGCTACTTACAGTGTCAATAAAGAAGCACATTTACTACCGTATCACAAATGTGTTCTTACAGATACTTTGATAAATAGATAAGGAGCTCTGGTGCTATAGTGGTTAAGGCATTGGCTGCTAACCAAAAGGTTGGTGGTTCGAACCCATTAGCCACTCCATGAAAAAAGACTTACAGCCTTGGAAACGCAATGAGGATCACTATGAGTTGGAATGCACTCAGTGGCAGTGGGTTTCGATTTTGCCTTTGATTTGGTAAGTTGAGGGCCTTATAATTGATTTGCTTGTAACATGGTGCTGTTGTTGTTAGGTGTCGAGGTGTCTAGACTCATGGTGAACCTACGCACAACAGAACAAAACACTGCCTGGGCCTGTGCAGGCCCCACAGTCCTTGCTGGAGCTGAGCCCACCCTGGCAGCCACTGTGCCAACCCGGGTAGTTGAGGGTCTTCCCCTTTTTCGTTGACCCTCCACTTTACCAAACATAACATCCTTCTCCAGGGAATGGCCCCTTCTGACAGCATGACCAGAGTAGGTGAGACGATACTAAAATGGCAAGGAGGCCACATGTTCTGACCTCCTCTAACCCCACAAGAGGAAGACAGGATTACCAGCAGTAACCCAAGGCCTATTCCTGCCAGGCAGACATGCTGCCTCCTCCCTCCAGCCCTTTCTCCAACCGTTCCTCCCAAAGCACCACCACCTCTCTCCTGGGTTCGATAATTCGCTGCAGTGGCCACCCAGAGCTCACAGATTATGGGGTTTATTAGGGAAGCACCACAGGCTACAATTCAGGTTCAGGAAAAATGCTCAGTCTCTCTCCCATCCCACCGTCCCTCAGCCAACAGTCTCTCACAGTCTCTTTCCCAGCAGTGCTGGTCCCTCGGTGTCTCATTCAGCAATGTGCGTGTCTTGAGTCTCTTTCCCAGCAACATGTGTCTGTTTCTGGGGCACGTGTCTCTTTCAGCAGCACATCTTCCTCAGCCAGCAGTCCGAGAGAGTTCTGCCTCCAGGAGGCCTCCTTTTGAGCCCGGAAGGGTGGTCAAACTAGCCAATCATAGCATCAGAACTCTAAGCACCTGAGAGAGAGTGGGCACCTCCCAGAACATTGTTTTGTGCCACTCCCAACAGAAATACTCCAGGTGGACACCTTCAGCAATCAGGAGCTCCTCAGTTGCTCATAGAAAATCCCACCTTGGAGTTTACAAAGACTTATGGGTAGAAAAGCCACACTAAGTAATTTCCTACACTGCAGACAAAGTCTGGCCATTCTCGCCTCCAGGGAGCATTCGGGCTGCACTTCTTCCAGGACAGGTTTGGTAGTTCTTCTAGCAGACCTCTAGGGCAGCTCCACTCTGTCACATGGGGTCACTATGAGTATAAACCCACTGCAAGGCACACAACAACATCCGTTACATGGTCTCAGGGATGAAATTGAACGTCGTGTGGAAGAACATAAAGGAAAGGCACGTTTTCTGCCTCATGTCAGAGGCGCACTGTGACGATGACACCGTTTGATCCTTTGAAGCGTGTGGGCTGTTGTCCTCAGGAAGCCATCCTTTCTGAGGTGACACTTTGGATTTTCTTCTGGGTGGGAAGCGTGGATTCTCCGTGATAAGATGTGTCCCTTGTTACTTACTGTCATTAAGCTGCGTCTTTCACTTTGCGTGTGTGCCAAGTTTGCGTGTTTATGACAGTTTCCTGCATGTTGTCAGTAGCCTGGCCCTTCTCTCTCCACAGGAGTGAAGCATCCCTCAGACCCTCAGCGTCATTTACAAAGTCACTGAGCAGCACTGCTCTGGACCCATCTCTGAGAAGCCAGCTCTTTACTCTGCGTCTCTAATCACAGACCCTTGTTTTCTATTCTTTGTTCCCTAAATCAACCGTCTGATCTCCTCAACTCTGTGAAAGCTAATTAAATAAATTAAAGAAGCTTTGTGTGGGAATCTTTATTAAGGACAAAGAAATGATGTTCTTCCTTATCTCCATTTTTATGGCACACAGAGAATTCTAATAAGGCGGCGGGTGTGATTGCTTTTCCCTTGATGGTGAATATTTAGAGTTGATGTCTGCCTGTTAAAATGCATATTGTTATAAATAGTACACCTCAGGGAGACAGAGCATAGAAAACCCATCAGTGAATGTAGAATTCTGATCTTCAAGACCTTTATTAGTCACAAGATCAGTGGTTCAAACCCACCATCTGCACTGTGGAAGGAAGATGAGGCAATCTACTTCCATAAAGATTTACATCCTCAGAAACCCAGTGGGGGTTGCTGTAAGTCAGAAGCAACTCACTGGCAGTGAGTTTGGGGTTTTTTTTTTTGTTTTTGATTTAAGGGTCATCCCCACATGTTCAGTCTTTCATACACATACACACATAAGCACATGTGCTTTCACATGTATACACACTTGTCAGTATGCACACACATGTATGCACTCACACACGTATGCACGCACACCCCATATATGCTCCTGTGAAGAGAGGCTAGTTAGTTACCGTTACTGACAGTGTCCGCTGTTTTTCATGGAATAGTAGGGACATTTGGTGCTTGAGTGGAATTCCTCCAGGAAATTCTGTCTGGGAGACTTTGTCTTACAAAACACAGGAATGTGACCCTGGACTCTGCGTGGGAAGCTTTCCACTCAGGATCGTATTGGTGAACTGCTTTCTTCCCGCCTCTCTAGCACACGTCTGGCCTCAGCTGTTTACCAATCTGCCCGGATCCAGAGCCTCCCACTTGGTGCCCTCCTTGCAGCCGGGTCCCACGTGATTTCCACACTTGCTGGGATGGCAACGCAACCTTCTGTACTGCATCTCTGCTCACCATGATCACAGTCACTGCTGTAGTCTCATCCAGCTCTCAGACTGGCTCTGTGGACCTTGCTCCAGCCTCTGCTGATGGACCCACTACCAGTACCTCACTCGTTCATGTCCTCAAGTGCGTGACGTTTCCAGTATGATGACTGTAAACAGCCGTGATGGTCGCCTACACATGCAAGACTCCTGAGACAGTTGGCCCTGGGGCTCCTGAGCACTTATTCCGGAATGTTCCAGAGAAGTCTCAGGCACTGAGCCAGCATCCTACGTGTCTGAGCCCCTGCACGTCTGTTACGACCCATGCCAGACTTACGTAAGATAACTTATCATAGGCAGATTTCCTGTTGTTTGCAGCCAAAGGCAGTTTTAACTGATGTGAGCTTAAAATACAATGTTGTGACCACTTTTTCCATCTGGGAGTTGGGTAAAATCAAGTTCTAGGGTCCAATTTTTAGGTAACTGTAAGTCAGGATCAGACATTTTAGAAGACTTCTTGTTATTCTTTAGGAAAATAGCACCTCAGCCTGCTTGGCCGAGCGGGGGGCAAATAAAGAAGATGATCTTGAGATGCCCTGGAGCTTCAAGGGAAGCCAGCAAGGAGGACATTAGTCACTGGGCAACTCGGCCAGAAAGGACCTCAGAGAAAGGAGCAGCTAACAGGTGGGGCTTCTCAAGGTGGAGAGTTGTTGCCAGATGCCATCGAGTCATGTCCTACTCACAGCGACCCCATGCACAGCAGAACCATACATTGCCCGGTCCTGTGCCAGCCCCACGATCCTTGCTGTACCTGAGCCAATCGCTGCAGCCAGTGTGTCAGTCCACCTCGTTGAGGGCCTTCCCGTCTTTCATCAACCCTCCACTTTGCCAAGCATGACATCCTTCTC
>NW_006921945.1:896572-897293 GCF_000298275.1 Orycteropus afer afer | reverse complement strand
AGCGCCCCTAGAGGACAGAGTGGAACTGCCCCACAGGGTCTCCTAGGCTGTCTGTCATCTGTACAGAAACAGATTGCCTAATCTTTCTCCTGTGGAGTGGCTGGTGGATTCAGACTGCTTACCTTTTTGGTTAGCAGTCTCACACCTTAACCATTGTGCTACCAGAGCTCCTAGAGAGGTGGGAAGGTCGAAAGGTATTAAGCCAAGAAGGGCATGGGGATGCTCAGGGACAATTTCCTGAGTGAGGCACCAGGATGAGAACAGGATTTCATGGGAGACAGTGATGTGGGGACTCTGAGTACAGGCCTGGGTCCTACCTTTTGCCCTGCCCTGACTGCCCCTGTGACCTGACTGATGACTTCATGGAACTCTGAGCATGGATCTGGGCTCCTCCTGCTGCCGAGCCCTGACTGTCTCTGTGATCTGACCGGTGACTTCATGGGGTCTGAGCACAGGCCTGGGTCCTACACGCTGCCCTGCCCTGCCCTGCCCGCCCATGTGAGCTGACTGGTGACTTCATGGAGCTCTGAACATGGATCTGGGCCCCTCCTGCTGCCCTGCCCTGACTGTCCCTGTGATCTGATCAGTGACTTCGTGGGAGCACAGGCCTGGGGGTCCTACCGGTACCCTGCCCTGACTGTCCCTGTGACCTGATCAGTGACTTCGTGGGAGCACAGGCCTGGGGGTCCTACCGGTGCCCTGCCCTGACTGTCCCTGTGAC
>NW_006921945.1:887898-896472 GCF_000298275.1 Orycteropus afer afer | reverse complement strand
GCCCTGACTGTCCCTGTGACCTGATCAGTGACTTCGTGGGAGCACAGGCCTGGGGGTCCTACCGGTGCCCTGCCCTGACTGTCCCTGTGACCTGACCAAGTGACTTCGTGGGAGCACAGGCCGGGGGGTCCTACCGGTACCCTGCCCTGACTGTCCCTGTGACCTGATCAGTGACTTCGTGGGAGCACAGGCCGGGGGGTCCTACCGGTACCCTGCCCTGACTGTCCCTGTGACCTGACCAAGTGACTTCTCTGCCCTTCTCCCTCTTCTCCTGGGTGTGGCACAGCTGGTACCATGGGGCCATGGGTCTCTGCCGCCCCCTGGGTTTTGGGGTGAGGAAGCAGGGAGAGTGTGAGAGTAAACCAGACAGAGTGCCAAGTGACCTGGAGAACAGGCTAGCAAATGTACCGGATGATCTCTGACAGTGAGAAGCCGACTTTCCTATGTCCGTGGCCCCCTGCAGTGAGAGGGGCAGGAGAGCTTTCTGAGCCATGACGGCAGGTCCCGGGGTCTGGACTGGCCGGGCTGTGTCTTGATGGGCCCAGTCTTGGGATTTACACATGTAAACATGGTTGTCGCTAATTGACAACATCACGGATGTCCGAGGGAAACACTGCCCGGTGCTGTGTGTCTGTATGGCTTGAGTTCATTGCTGTGGCCGGGGGAGCTGTCTGGGTCATGGACAGCCTCCTCAGCCCTTGCTGGCCCTCTGCTTTCCCAGCCATGACAGCCTTCGTCACTGAGCAGTCCCTCCTGGTGACTCATGCAGTGTAAGCGAGGAGGTCTTGGACAGCGTTCTGTTGTGATCCATAATAGCTACTGGGCGGTCTCTGGAAGTGGGTCACCAGGCCTCTCTCCCTGGTCTTAGTCTGGAAGCTCTGCTGAGGCCTGTCCACCATGGGGACCCTGCTGGGATCTGCAATACTGGTGGCACAGCCTGCAGCCTCACAGCAACTCACCAGCCTTCACAGTAAGACAGACTGACAGTAGGTGCTTGTTAAAAAGAGTTAGTTGCCAATATTTAAAAGACAGTTTTACTTAAACACTTGCGTTTCTGGCTTCTCCCAGGCCCTGCGTCTGGCAGCATTTGGCCTGAGTTTCTGCAGGACACTCTGGCAGGGGGTGTGGCCCTTGTCCCCGTTAGCCTGACATGTGCTTTCTGGGCCACTACTGTCACCCTTTCTTTATTGCCTCTGGGACAGTGAGGCTGAGTGTTCGTCATCATCACCGGCGCCATGTTGTTTTCCAGCATCTCCACCAAGACTGAGAGCCACAGAAGAGACAGAGTGGGCTGCGTGCTTCCTGCCCAGCGGCTGAGTAGCTCCCACAGGCCTGAGAATTTGCAGCCCTGACTGTAAGCCCCCTGCAATCCACAAATGGGGATCTGTGTTCCTGAAGCCTTCAGACCCATCCTTCTTAGAGGAGGGAGAAGAGGTTGGTGGTTCTCACAAGGTGTAGCATCTTTGGTGCATGGCAACTGCCACGTGATTTCCACTCACCAGACCCCTCTGCTGCATGACAGCTCGTCTGCCAAATCCCATCACTGGTGATGCACAAGGGGAAGAGTCTCTGTGGGGATCACCGTGAGTGCTTTCAACAAGACCCCCAAATTAAGCCCCGACATGCCGTCTGAACACCAAGATTCTTGGGTGCCAGCAGCAGGACATTAATTTTCTGGTGACGTGATGCTCCCTTTGGGACCCATCTGCTGGAACAAAGCCCCTCAATTCTGGAACACAGGAGTAAGCACCGGACACTGTAGTCATGACTAGGGGGGCCTTGTTGACCTCAAAACATACAATCTGCCTGAAGCCCGATTATCTCTTGTGCTTTGGCATCAAGTGCCGTCCTCACGGCACCGATAAAATGCTGCTTTTCTCTTTGATTCTCTCATGAGCATGAAAGCATAACATGCAGTTTTCAAAAAGACCTGTTAATTAACCAAATAGTAATTTGTCCAATACAAAAGAGAGCTGTGTGAAACAGGGATCCCGGATAACTTCACCATTTAGCGTTCAGTCAGGACGAGCATCAGAGCTCACAGACAAATGCCGTTTTGGGGGTTGGGGGGCTCGTTGGGCACTTGGTATTTTGAGGTCGACCCAGCAGCTTCCCTGACCTTCTGGCTTAAGGACTGGCCTGGGGCCTGGCTGCTGGACACCAGTGCCTGAGTGTGGGAGCATCTGCGGGGTCCCCACTTCAGCTGGGCAGGGGTGGAAGGGGGGCAGAAGTCACCCCTGCCGTGGGCCCCGCTCCTGGCCAAGCCCCCTGTGTGGAGTCGATGCCAGCACACAACGGCTCCATGTGTTACATGGCAGAACTCCTCCATAAGGTTTTCTTGCCTATAACCTTTAAGAGAAAAGATCACCAGGACTCTTCCATGGTGCCGTTGGATCGGTTGGAACCACTCACCTTTAAGTTCATGGACAAGTGCAAACTTTTTGTACCACTCAGGGTCTTTCCACCTCTGGAGCCCCCAGCAAATACCCAGGGGTAGCTCGTGCCTCCCAGCCAGGTGAGCGTGTGCCCGGCTGACTGGAAAAGCCCTGGTGAAGTCAATATAGGACCACCTGTCTTGACTCAGGCAAAGAGGGAAACCTCTTGAGCAGGCCCACAAGGGCTGGGAAGGCAGCAGCGCCTGTCCTCAGGGACCAGCAGCTGAGAGTCCCCGTGCTATGGGGTCCTGGGGAACTGGCCTGGCAAAACATTTAGAGGAGAGAGAGTCATCGGCAAAGCCCCAAGGACTGAGAACAGAGCAGCTCACTAATGACTGGAAGAACGAGTGAGCAGATCTTAGTGTGAGTCAGAAGACTGTGACTCATGGACAGGCTGGTGGGACACCCTTGGGATTTGCCTTCGCTGGGCTCATCAACAGGAATTCCTCAGGGATCTGGGGGTCAGACACCATGTTATTCAGAGCAGGCTGTACTAGGCATGACTTCCTTCCCAGATGGATTGCAGCTACCTTCTGACTGGTCAGATACCCAGGACATCATACGTCCGTGTTGTTCGGGGCCATCGAGTCGGCTCTGACTCACACAACCCCACGTATTGGGCACGAAGCACTGCCCAGGCCTGCACCCTCCTCACAGTCGTTGGCATGTGTGAGCCTGTTGTTGCAGCCACTGTGTCAGTCCGTCTCATGGAGGGTCTTTCTCTTTGTCGCTGATCTTGTTCTTTACCAAGCATGACGTCCTTCTCCGGGACTGGTCCCTCCCGACAGTGTGACCAAAGCGTCCTCCCTTGTAAGAAGCGCTCTGACCGTACTTCTTCCAGGGCAGACTTGTTCATTCTTCTGGCGGCCATGGGTGATCAGTATTCTTTGCCAACCCCGCCAGCCAAAGGCATCAATCCTTCTTCGGTCTTCCTTTTTCACCTGCATCCATCCTCCCATCCATATGTCACAAAATGTTTTTGTACTCTGCCTCCAAGGACCCTCTGGTCACCTCTTGGAGTTGACAGACAGTATTAATACAAAATTTGCGTCCCCATGGGTGGTACAGACGGGTAAGTGCTGCACTGTTAACTGGAATGTTGTCAAGTCGAATCCACCTAGAGGTAGCACGAGGAAGGCCTGGTCACAGTCATAAAACCCGTGGAGCGGTTCCACTCAGTGCACGATTCACCATGAGCTGGACTCGACTCAGTGGCAACTGCTTTGCTGTTGCTGGTTAGCATTTTAATTTTCAAGTGAGGTAAACTGGTCAGCCAAGGTCAGGCTAGTAAGTGGGGAGCAGAACCTGCACCCCCTTCTGGGGTCTCAGTGCCATGACGTCTCCTCGGGTGGAGGTGGAATGTGTTCTCAAGACGAACATCTTTCTGTGTCAGTAGGAATGATACCTCCTCTCTCCTTTATGAGCTGATGTGGGAAAAGGAGATTGTTGTGGAAGTCGGGTCTCTCACTGCTCATTGAAAACCAAGTGCTGTTCTAAATAAGTACACAGGGGTCCAGAGAGGACCAAGGTGGTCAGCCTCCCGGGGGTTACTTCATGGGGACCAACTAACCAACATCCAGCCAGCCAACTAGCCAGCTAACCAACCAACTAGCTAAATAACAAGTTGCTGTTGGGTTGACTCTAAGTTGTGGCAACTACCTGTGTGTCTGAGTAACAGTGCTCCATAGGGTTTGTGTTCTTTCTTTTTTAAAAAACGTTGTTGTTGCTGTTATGTGCCATGGAGTTGGACCCCACTCATAGCAACCCCTCCTTGGGTTCCCAAGGCACTATCACTACGGAAGTAGATTGCCCGACCTTTCTTCAGAGGAGTGGCTGGTGGGTTTGAACCACCAGCCTTCTGGTTAGCAGTCAAGCGCCTTAGGCACTATGCTACCAGAGCTCCTGCTACATTTTATTTTTGGTGAAAGTTCACACAACAGAACAGGGATTACCCCGCTTTGCTGTGTGCAGTTCTCTGACAGTCACACTCACTGTTTCTGCCCGTGCTGTCTCACCCCTGGTGACTTAGGCTCCCTGCTCCTTAATGTTCCCGTCTGTGTTCCACAATGCTGTCATTTCAGTCCCATCCTTAGTGATTGATTGAATTGTTGTTTACTTAAAGATGACTTCACAGGATAGCTTTGGTTTAAGGTCCAAAAGTTGTTTCCAGGCAACAGATTTTGAGATCTCTCCAGCCTCAATGTGTCCAGTAAGTCTTGTTTCCAGTAAGAATTTGAAGTTCCGTTCTACAATTTTCTTCCTTTGACCACCTCCCCCCAAAACAATAACCCACAGCCTAGTTGATTCCAATTTATGGTGACCTTATAGGACAGAGTCGAAGTGCCCCATAGGGTTTCCAAGGCTGTCAGTCTTTGCGGAAGGACACTGCCTCATCTTTCTCCTGCAGAGTGCTGGTGGGTTTGAACTGCCAGCCTTTTCGTTAACAGGCAAATGCCTTAGCCACTGCATCACCAGAGCTCTTTGCCTTGTGATCAGGATACATCTCGTGGGTCCTTGATCAAAGCCTTCAGTAGTGGTAGCCCAGCACCCTCCGTTTCTTCTGGTCTCATGCAGAAGAGGCAGTGAGACCTGCAGTCCATTCCTTTATGGATTCTTAGGGCTCCTTTTTCCGCTGTTTGTTCACTCCAGGTGAATAGAGACCAAGTGTTCTGTAGTTTTTAGCAGCTGATTTCTGTGGAAGGAGATCACCAGGCCTTCCTTCTGAGGTGCCTGTGGGTGGAGTCAATAGGCAAGTGCATTAACCAGTTGCACTCCTAGGGCCTTCAAAGGGTATTGAGACATCGTGAGTTGCCTCAGCTCACTCCTGATGTCTTTTTGTGTGGTTTTCATGTACCCAAACACTTTTTGGATCTAGTCTTTGCTTTACATCTTTTAGAAGCAATTGGTTTGTATGTTTGCTGTCTACAGTAAAAAGTCAGGCTGGGTTTGATTTGTCCTGTAACTAATACTTTCAGACTCTGCTGCACAGAAGGCGTGATCTCCTCTCTCCTGTCCTAAAATAATGTCCTGGGGGGAGTGTCTGGGTTATCGGTAAAGGTCCCTTCATTTGTGTCTGACTCCAGGGCTCCCTGTCTCTGTTTCCTAGAGCTGCCAAAACAAAGTGCCACAGAGTGGGTGGCTTCTAAGAACAGACACTCGCGGGGTCGGATTCAGGGTGTCGGCGGGGCCCTGCGGTTCTGGAGGCTGGGGGTCAGGATTCAGGGTGTCGGTGGGACTCTGCTCTCAGAAGGTTCTGGAGGTGAGCTTCCTGGTCTGTCCCAGCTGCTGGTGCCGCTGGCACTCACAGGTTAGTAGGTGCATCATCACATCCCCTTCTTTTTAGTCAGGACACGCCTCACGTCGGATGAGGGCCCACCTTGCTCCAGTGTGATCTCGTGTTAGCTGATAACATCTTCAGAGCCCCAGTTTACAGACAGGGTTGCGTGCACAGGTCCGGGGCTTGGGACTTCAGTGTCTTTTGGGGAGGACACAATTCAAGTCATGACAACCCCTTTCAGGGCAAATAACCTCTGGCAGGCAGGAGCACGTTTGCAAACAGGGCCAGCGATGGTATTGTGAGGTGTCTCCTCTGTAGCAGGCAGTGTCCTGAGCAGGGACTACAGCCCCAGGTGAGGACGAGAGAGAGCCCCAGGGTGACTTCTCACCACCTCCCAGCTGCAGGGCCTCCTGTTGGCAGAGCTTCTGGATTTCAGCAGAAGCCAGAAACCAGGGTTTGAAGGCACTGTCTCCTGATGCTTTGTAGCTAATTGATAAACCATTTAGGGCACTCTGTGGCCCAGCAACGGGGCCCAGGACAGCTTGAGGGGACGTTAGCCCCAACTCAGCACCCCCTCACCCTGCCTTCTCAGCCTGTGGAAAGCTGAGGCACACGTAGCTTTGAGAACCTCCTCGTCACGGCAGGATGCTGTCATATTGCTCCTCACCTCATGGACCTTCTGGGTTCAAATGGGCCCTCAGGGCATTAGTGAAAGCTCACTTGGGGCGTGGCTTTGGCAAAGACATGAGGGACACTGGTCTGTAACACGAGGCAGCCGCGCCATGCCTGGTCCCGGTTGGGTGGTCCTGCCAGAGCCCCTGGAGTCAAGCTCCTCGGAGCCGAGTGCCGGCTCCTTACAGCCAATGTCCATCGGGCATGTTCCCTAACCTGCCCCAACCTCAGTGTCCTTGTCTACACAGGGGGACAAGGCTGAGCACTGAACTTGTAAGGACATTGTGAGGATTAGAGGAAATGACACAGAGGGTTAAATGGATGTCACCGTGAAGTTTCCACTTTACGCCCGAGTTTGAGGAAAGGTGAGACTTTTCCTCACTGGGAGCTGAGACCCTTGCCCTGGAAATGGAGCTTCGTTGAGAATGTCAAGGAGAGGGGTGTGGAGTCTGGGGCTGCCACACCTGGGGGGAGGCCTCGGAGAATGCTGGGAGGTGCTGGGCGGCCTGGGAGGAGAGGAGAACCTGAGTGAGCCAGCAGGGCGGCTGGGACAGAGGATGGAGGAGGCGGAGGGATGGTGAGCTACGCCCCTGAGCCAAGCGTCTGAAGTCTGTGGACCAGATTTCTCTCAACTGCACAGCGACTGCCTGTGTGACCTTGGGTGCATCATCTGGCTCTCGGGATGTCACCTTCCTCTCTTGTCAAATGGAGCCGCTTGAAGATGAAATGCACCATCATGTGGGGACCTTTCTGTGAAGCTCAGAGCGCTGCATAATGGAGCCCTTTGTCACTTCCCAGAAAGGGACGTGGTGGCTGTGGAGTTGTGCATGTCCCTGCAACCATCGTAAAGTGAGAGCATGTCTCATTCATTGTTAATAACCTGCTTCCTGGTCCCCTGGGGTCCAAGAGCCTGCTGATGGAGCCCTGTAACACGGCTCCCCTCTCCGCTCCTGCCTACCCCTGGCTCCTGCTGGAAACCCCCAGTCCCAGCGGAGGGGGACGCCACCGCACTGCCCCCACTGATGTAAACTCCATGGGATCCCAGCACACTCCTCTTGGGGTTTTCTGCTCTTAAGATCCTTGCTCGCCCCGACTTGATTGCACGTTACCTTGGGAACAGAGGCGCTATAAGATATGGCAGGTAGGACGTGTGCCCTGGAGCCGCTGGAGGGGTGCCACCGAGCAGTTTCTGTTCACCAAGGCAGCCTCCAGCCCAGCTGTGAGAGATCATTCAGCGAGTTACAACTAATTTTGCCCCTTTCCATGGATACGCCACTGCCCAAGGGATGTATTTCCTTGTGTTTAAGGCCCATTACTTTCCGAAGGTTCGAACTCTGCACAGCTGTGCAGACTTGGAGATGGCTTGCTCTGAGGGGGGGAGGAGGGCACAGACTTTCGGGGGCCCCCACCCCTCCCTTCTCCCTGCTGCCCTCCCCTGGCCACCCCGGCTTCCTGCTGCTTCGCTCCATGCCACCATTTTGTTTGGCTCTTTACCAGTTGCCTTGACCCCTCCCTCCTCTCCGTGTCTCCTCCCCATCACTCCCATGTTTTGTGTTTCATCTCTGCTCCCTTCCTGGAACAGAGGGGCCTCCTCTCTCCCACTCACTTCCTCTACCTTCTTGGCTCTGGACACAGGGGAGGGCGGAAGAGGGGTGTGCACTGCACGAGGTGACACAGTCGGAGGGGGGGACACAAAAATGTCTAAAAAAAGTTTGTGCAGTGTTTCACCAGGAGCTTCCTACTGTTTTTAATAAAAAATATCCCTGTAGTTAGTTATAACAACAAAACCATGTTTCCTGAGCCAGCTTCCATGTGTCAGTACACCCACAAGGCTAACAGTCTGCTGATTGACTGTTTGAGCCTTCGCATGCTCTCTGGTCACACTTGTCATTATTACTGCGGTGCAGTGAGTTACTTAATATGGTCATGCAACTCCCACCAGATGACTGGGTGGGACTATGCCAATGCAAGGTGCTTACAGCCCACCAAGGAGGTTGGGTAGCTTGTTAATAATGTAAATAAGGTACGCGGCACACTTGTGGGGATGAGGCCATGCAAATAAGTGGTATAGAACCCCAACGGGGGGATTGCTCAGTTTTGTCATCCCCTAGGCTTAAAACAGGAGCCCTGGTGGTGTAGTGGTTAAGGCATTTGGCTGCTGGTTTGAACTCACCAGCCATTCCACAGAGG
>NW_006921945.1:870124-877038 GCF_000298275.1 Orycteropus afer afer | reverse complement strand
AGTTTGGGATGTTGGCAGGGCCATGCTCTCTGCAGAGGCGCTGGGAGAAGACCCTTCCTTCCTTCTTGTCTCTCTCGGCTTCAGTTGCCCCAGGTGTCCCTTGGCCTTTAGCTGCATCGTCACGTGGTATCCTTCTGTGTCTGTCTCTCCTCCTCTGGGGGGAGGACACCCCTCATTTAGGATTGTTGTGGTTGTTATGTGCCGTCGAGTTGGCTCCAACTCATAGCGACCCCTCCTTGGGTTTCCAAGGCGGTATCACTACGGAAATAGATCGCCCAACCTTCCTTCCGAGGAGTGGCTGGTGGGTTTGAACTGCCAGCCTTCTGGTTAACAGTCAAGTGCCTTAGACACTATGCTATCAGAGCCTCCCTGTTACACTATGACCTCATGGTAACCTAGCTGATGTCATCTTCAAAGACCCTGTTTCGGAACAAGGTCACATTCACAGGTCCTGGGGTTAGGGCTTCAAGATCCATTTCTGGGGACGCAGGTCAGTGCACTCGGGATTGGCAGGGAGGGCACCTGAGGGCACCAGGTGAGGCTGACTAGGTGTCTTCTCCTGCAGACACCTGTGGTCTTTGAGTGACCACGTGGGCGTCCCTGCCTTAGGGGTGGACTTGCCTACGGGACCACCTGCTGAAGCTAGCGCACCACCTGCCTGCGGCCCAGCCTGCCTCCCCGCCCCACCTCCACCACCTTCCGTCCCACTTCCTCAGCGGCTCACGACACCACACTAGCCAGCCCCTACTTCTCTAATCTTTCTCTCTCCCGCTGGGTCCACGTCAGCAGTGTACAGATACCCGTTTCTTCCCATCTTAGGAAAGTCTCCTCTTGAGCCCCTTCCCGGGCCAGCTAATCCCACCCTGTTCCCTTGGAGCCAGCAAAGCATTGCAGTGTCTGAGACCTGCCAGTGCCCATTCCTCTCCTTCCTAAACTCACCCCACGCGGGCTTTCATGGCCCACCCTCGACAGCATCCACCGCTGGAGGGTCCAGGTCACCTCTCCAGTCTGGTGACCAGCCCCCATGCCCTCTCCCTGGACCTGTCAGCACCATTGGGCGGCACTGATCAGGCCCCCTGCCTGGTGACCCCAGTGACGTCTCTACTCATCTACTGCTCGCCTTTCTCTGCTCTGGACACACGGCCTCCTGGCTGCCCCTCTGAGAGCTCTGCTTATGCCTCAGGACCCTGGCCAGATGGTCCCCTCTGGGAGACGCACAGAGAAAGTCGGAGCAGGAAACGGCTCAGCAGTGACGCGCTGGGCCTGCGGGGCTCCCGGCTGGGTGGCCCTCCTCTGAGCCGTTGCTGCTCCGAGCAGACCTGGAGTTGGTGCTGTCTTCCGTGGCTGCGTGGCTGGCCTCTCGGCGCTTCTCGCTCCGCCCCGTCCCTCCCCCTGCTGCTCCCAAACCAAGCCTGTCCTGGGAGTGGGGACAGGAGTGTGCAGGGGGCGGTGCTGGGAGGGAGGAGGCCCTGGGGGGCAGAGGAGGAAGAGATGGTGAGGGAGAATGGGCTGAGGGCTGAGCCCAGACAGCCTCCCGTGCACAGAGCGCACACATGCGGCCGTTGCTGCTCCTGCCCTTGCAGAGTGCTGTTTCCGTGGCCTCGGGTGATGATGATTTAGGCGTCGCGGGACCCCCTGTCCCAGCCCAGCCACCTGCCACTTGCTTCGACTCTGCTGTTTGCCATTCTGGTGTTTGCATTTTCCTGTCTGGCCTTTGAAGTGCGCTTGTGAAAGTTCACCTGATGGATTCACACGTTGTTGGACTTGTCGCCCCTGCGGTCCCCTGCGTGCTGAGTGGAATGAGGCAGCGGACCTAGAAGATGTCCAACCTCCGGTCATGTTCACGTTGTTGGACTTGTTGCCCCTGCGGTCCCCTGTGTGCCGAGTGGAATGAGGCAGCGGACCTAGAAGATGCCCACCCCCACTCAGTATTCACGTTGTTGGACTTGTCGCCCCTGCGGTCCCCTGTGTGCCAAGTGGAATGAGGTGGTGGACCCAGAAGATGCCCACCCCTCACTCAGTATTCACTTCGTGTGGGCCTTGAGGTGCCAGGGCCTTGTCTGTGTCTGGGATGTGAGGGTTTGTCTTCATCGTTCCAAGCACGCCATCTTCGTGTTCAGGAAGTAACAGTCCTGCAGATCCTGATAGGTGCCCCCGCTCCCAGCGTCTGGAGCCTGGTGGACGGAGCAGCCTGTCACCTGCTCTGGATGATGGGCTTCTGTCGGCCCCTTCCTGCCATTTAAACGCGGCTCCATCGCCCTGTGATTGGCACGGGTCAGTTATGGCTGTGATTGCATAACCCTGATGGATGCCGACGCCACGGGACGGCCCAGTGCGGCCTGTGTCCAGAGCTGCTGGTACCCACCATCCGGCCCGTCATCTCCAGGTCACGGCGATGCACCACATGACTTGCCAAGAGTCAATTCCCCATCACGTCCACCGCGATTGCATCTGCAAAGGGGTATGGATGTTATTTTCATGGCAGAGAGTTAAAAAGACAGTGGAAACCTTTCCAGATGCTGGTTTTAGCAGACAGAACTAGCGTCTGTGTTAGACGCAAACTGTGTTATATCCTGTCTCTTATTCCAGTCGGCACTGGTTATGATCCAGGGAAACCATTTGCTCCAGGTGCTCTGCGAAGGAAGCATGAGGAAATGAGCCCACTACTCTGTGTCACCCTTGCTCTGTAGAGGCTGTGGCTGCTGGATTCTGTTGGGGAGGCTGTGGGCATGGACTCTGTTTTGATATGGTTGCATCGATGGGTGTGCATGGGTTTAATATACTGCTCTGTTACCTAGTATAGCAGGGATCACGGGGCTGGCACAGGACCAGGCGGTGTTTGGTTCTGCTGTGCACAGGGTCGCTATAAGTCGGAGACGACTCAATGGCACCTGATGACAACAGCATTACTTAGGAGGTGAGGGTCTTGCTAGAGGGAGAGATCCTTCTTGCAGAAGGACCAGACTTGTAGACGTGGGTTAGAAACAGAGGATGAGCTGTGGGGGAGCCCGAGAGGACAGCCCTCTCGGCCTTAGGCCTGAGTTCAGATGGAACTACCACAGGGCAGCAGCCCAGGAGCTAACAACCCATGCACCGACGACTGGACGCCCTGACGTGGTATGTCTTTGCCGCTTGGCTTGGCGTTTGTGAGCCAAAGCATGTTTCTAGCTCATCTTCACGATGCTCCCAGCACCTGCCTCCCCTTGGTCCTTCCTTGTCCCTGTTACCGTGAGTTGCTGTTGAGCTGGCTTCACTCATGGCCACTCCACATGCACAACAGAACGAGACGTTGCCTGGTCCTCCACCACGTCCACAGTCGTCGGTGTGTTTACCTTCATTCTGCTGCCACTGTGTGTTTTGCGTGCCTTCCAGCCTCGGCGCATCTTCCGCACTGTGTAGGACAGTCTCCTTTAGGGTCCTGAGGGTGATTCCTGGGAGGAGATCCCAGGTCTTTCTTTCCAGAGCCTTCGTCTGGAAGCTGAAACCTGGTCACGACGGTGACCTTGCTGCAACTTGAAACAGCGGCAGCACAGCTTCCAGACCAGAACCACACGCCAGCCACCAGGACGACAGACTGAAAAGCGAGGGTGACTTTTCTTCCTTAACACTCAGCCGAGTCTTATCAGTGTTTCAGCCAGCATTCTTCCTGTCTTTGCTACAGGAACTGTATTTAAGGATAAAATCAAATAGCCCTGGTTGATTAGGGAATGCTCTTCTTTACAGAAGGAAGGCAACTCATACTGGTAGAAGATTTTTAAAAAATAATAATTTCTCAAATCCTAGAGAAATGACCAATTCAGGTGAGTACGAGCAGCTGGTATGGACATCACTGTGTACATAGCTGATGGAGGAAGGGACATTTTTCATGTTGCCAAAGTGACACCAACTACACAGATCACTTTCTGGTCTCAAGAAGCACGTGATTTGTGATACAGGGATTAGATTAGCATCACCCTGACCTGGTAACCCTCCTCTCATCAGCAACAGGTCTCAGCCTGTTGTGATGTGTTGTTGAACATGAGAGAACATGGTTTACACAGCATCATCTCTGTGTTTTCTAGACAAAAGCACTGGACATTAATCCTTCAGTCCTCTAGTTAGAGATTTCAGTTTATCAGAAATACCAGGGATACAGGAACAAGGTAAGCATCACGGTGAGGAAGTGAGTACACAAATCCAGAGACATCCCACAGGACCACAGGCCTCTTGTCCTCACAGATAGTGTCAAAGAAGGGGACTTGCTAGCTTTGAAAATACTGCAGGGACCTAAGAACAGGCACACTGGGCCTGGATAGGATACTGGTTTGGACAAATGAGCTATATTTGAATATGTATATTAGATGACATGAAAAAGTTTTGAAATGGAGAGACCATCAACTCACAAGCTTCAGGACAGTATGTATGTGAAGGTTTCATGTCGGTAAATATTCACACACATACACATTGGATCCTGAGAGCAAGAGATGTGTGTGCACATGGTTGTGAGAGTGAAAAACCGTCATTGTCTCCACTCCCCGGCGGGCAGCCTTCACACTCAGGGAGGAGGGGGTACAGGACTGTCAGCCAGGTAGCATTTCAGAATTGCCACCTGGGGAGCCCTGGATGTCCAGCCGCAGGATGGAACTGCGTTCTGTCACACAGCACACAAACAGCAGCCCCCACGGGCAGAGACATGGGTCCCACTCGCTCTCTGCCAGGAACAGGGACAGGCTAAGGGGAAGCAGGAGAAGGGAAAGTCAGGAGAGCTGCCAGCCTCCTGTTCTTCCACCCCGTGCCCAGACAAGCCTGATGGCCTGTATGACTGCCAGTGAGTAGGGCTGTCTGAGGTCCTGGATGGTGGCTAGAGTGTCCCCGCCACTCATGACGCAAACCACAGCCATCATCCCTCCCATTGTTGTTCTCTGTGGATGCAGCAGCACTGTTTATTTCCAAAACTGTCTTATCATCCAAACAGCTCTGTCCCTATCAAGTCACCCCTCCCCGAGAACCTCTAAGCTACTCCTGTCTGTCAGTGGCCTCTTCTGGTATTCCATGAGTGGGATCCTGCAGTATTTGCTCTTTGCATTTTTTGCTCAGTGTCTGTTGTCAGGGTTCATCCATGTCATATCATGTATCATCTCTCTTCATGGCTTAGTCATACTCCATATGTGTGTATGATGTGTCTTGTGTATCCACCTGCTGTTGGTGGACACTTGGGTTGTTTCACTTTTTGGATGTTGTGAACAGTGCTGTAAGGGATGGAGGAGCAGGGGCAAAGTACCCAGTAAGCAGGTAAGCACGGGCTTACTTGTGCTTCTTTACTAATCTGCAGTGAACAGTTTCATATAGGTTTCTCCACATCTTTGATATGTAACCTATTCACTGCAGATTAGTAAGTAAGCACAAGAAAGCCTATGCTTACCTTGCTTTCTGGGCCCTCCAACCCTGGGGACAAGCCCCATTCTTTCCATTCCAGGGGCTTGCTGGAACTTCTCCCACAACTTCTGTGCCCTGTGCAGGGTTAGGTAGCTTGTCCTGTGATACCCAGCTGAGATCTCCTCTGTTGACATAAGGTTTGTTGATCACGTGGCCCCTGATGTCTCTCATCCACTCGCCCTGTCCCCTTCCTTTCTCGATCACGAGTGTCATTGAATGAAAAGTGAAGATTTCTGAGTCAGGCTAACACTGAGAAAGTTCCCGAGACATTATTTTTATCACCTTGGGAGGTTGTTCAGGTGTGTCACGGTCCTACTGGAAAATCCCTTTACCTTTGGTGGATTTGGAGTCAAGTGTAAACCAGTGGAGTTTCCCCTTGGACATCTTTCCTACCCACTCACCCTACGGCTCTACATGGAGAGTAGGTATGAGGAGGCACTCAGCACTCTGCTGTTACCAGTAAACATAAATCTGGAAACAAATTCTGCTGAGGGTTAGCAATGCGTGTTTTGATGACAGCATTTTGAGACCTCAATGCATATTTGGGGTACACGTGATTACAGTCTCCCCAGTCTGCTGGTCACTCTGATGCTCTTGAACTTGGCATAGTCCTGCCATGGTTAACAGGCAGTGAGAAAGTCAGGGCTGCAGGTGTTTGCTGGCTGTGCACACAAGTCTAGCCATGAGAGAAGCCAGAGTATTTCCAAGCATTTGAAGTGACAGAATCATTTGAGTATGTTCTGGTTTTTCGTAAGGTTCTTTCCGGGGGAGCTGAATAGGAAACACCATCTTATTTTCAGTTTCAAAGATCTTTCTGCACCATGGTATTCCTCATCCCCTTCTGTGAAGTTTCTGTAAGTGGGGTTTTGCATGAAAATGTTTTATGCTTTTAGTGCTTCTGCGTCCCTGACCAGAAAACACATTTACCAAGTGTCTCGGTTTAAACAGTGCTGCTGTTGAGTGCTACGGAGATTGTTTTGTGCTCTATATGGTCCCAGGATTTTGATTAAATGCTAAAATAAAGTATGATCTCTTTCTTCCCTTCGAACAGTAAGAATCCGCTGTTGATTGGTGGTGTATGTGTGTCTGTATGTGTTTGTGTTTGAGGGAGGAGTCTTTACCTTTCTACAAGCAAATAGTAATTGACAACGTTGGCCACCCTGATGCTTGAAACAGTCACTCATGGCGTGGTTACTGGCTCAGCTCTGCTAGGTCTTCTCGGGGAACCTTGCCTTGAATGTGGAGGAATCCCAGCATGTTAATCTCCTTTGAGGCTGGGTGTTAGCTGCAAAGAGAAACTGGTACCCCAAGGTCTGACGGGAAGTTTCAGATTCAGATACAAATCTCAGAGATGCATAGCTACACAGTGCTGTTGTCAGTTGCTTTAGGTCAGCTCCAATGCACGGCAGCCCCACGTGGACACAGGGCCATGTGTGCCCAGCCCTGCTCCCATCTTGGCAGTCATCGGTATGTTTGAGTTCTTATTGCGGCTGCTGTGC
>NW_006921945.1:869011-869599 GCF_000298275.1 Orycteropus afer afer | reverse complement strand
GATGCCCCAGCGCCGCCCGAGTCTCGTGCTTGTTGGACAGCAGCTCCTGCTGACTGTCTTTTCTTAGCCTCACTCCTGTCCCCAAAATTTTCCGAATCGTAAGCCCAGGAGCAGACAGTCCCAACCTCCCATCTGGATAAAGGCGTGGGAGAGGAAGGCATTTCCACTTGACTCCCTTGCCACCCTCGGGCTGTCAGAGAGCCAGGTGTCGTGTGAAGCGGTTCCTTCCTTAGAAGGAGAAATTGCCATTTCCTGTATTTTTTCTTTTTCTTTCCTGAGCTTCAAATACATTTGTCTCAAAGTCCTTATTTTAAAAGTCTGTCTGTCTTTCCACTCCCTCTTCCCAGATAGCCCACCAGCTGTGTCTCATGGAGGCATCATGAACCTCTAATGTGTTTGAGAAGATCAGAAAATGAGGGTCTTAGTAGCCAACATTCCCTACAATTTTTTAATGTCAGAGGTTTTGTGTAATTTGGTATGTTGACCACTGTGGAGGACTTTCGTGTCATCTAAGACAATGACAATTCCAATTCCTCCTTTTTCCCATGACGATAACCCACTTTTTCTTTAAACTGAAGGGACACTGAA
>NW_006921945.1:862801-868326 GCF_000298275.1 Orycteropus afer afer | reverse complement strand
GTGTTTCATGGAGCACCAGACAGAGTCCGCCTCCTGGAACTGACTGAGTGCTGGGATTCTGAAGGGTTACGTCTCTAGACCTTTGTGACACCACCAAACTGGAACACCTCTGGGCTACATTTCCTAATCTCCCTACTGCGCTCAGGTGAACTTGTTAATTTCAGATGTCTCATCTGCTGTCAACATCAACATACACTTTTTATTTTATTAAAAAAAAAAAATCCACTTTCTAAGATCTCTTCTCATCTGTTACCAATGTTAGCACTTGGCTTTCTCTAAGGCCATTTTTTACAAGGAGAGCAATTAAATAATAATAATAAATAATAATAATCACCACTTCTTGAGTATTGATACACATGTAATAGCAAGGAGAAAGCAACTCTAATCCATGGAGGTGGGTTCGTGAAGAGTAGAGTCGCCTTTCTCACTGGCTCTGTGATTCAGTCCTAGAAGAAAATCTCCTGGTGCTCACAGTTCAGAGCTGGACCTCAACAATGTGGGGAGCTTTCCCGTGTCATGGATCTTGAGTCTTTTGAGAAATGCAGAAATCACAGCCACGTCTAGCGGTGTGACTCCACAGGAGCCCCCTTGCCTCCATTCAGGCACCTTTGTCACCACCACCTTACCCTCCTACCCCATCTTCTTGGGAATGTGGGGTCTCAGAAAGCAAGCTTTTCTCTCTACTCCAAGTTCTGCCGTTGCTGGGGCCAAGGTTAGGAGGCTTCAGGCCAAGAACCTTCTTGATTGCTTCTGGTGCTCCTCCCAACTCTGCTCAAGTTCACACTGACATTGAACCATTGCTCAAGTTCACACTGAGTTTGACCCATTGCTCCCATCTCCTGCTCCAGCTCCACTCGGGTTCACACTGACTTTGACCCATTGCTCAAGTTCACACTGACACTGAACCACTGTTCCCTTCTCCCACCCCAACTCCCCTCGAGTTCACACTGTCACTGAGCCATTGTTCTTGGACTTGTTTTAACATGTGCAGTAGATTTTTGACCAGTGCAGTTACTCATCTTCCTGCATGTTTTCAAGTGGGTTCTCAATGCTCCACTTTCTGCAGGTCACATTGTACTTGAGATCTTGCTACTGATCTAGGACTCTGTAATCTGTAGAGTGCGGAAATGTATCACACGCAATTAGTCCCCTTATCTTTCCGTGTGGAGCATGCTGGCACTCTGACGGTGCTATTTCCACATTTCTTGTCTCCCAGATAAACCAAACCTTCCTTCTGAATTTATGAACCCCCAAAGTCAAAGGTAAGCTCATAGCATTCTTTGCTCCCAAGTGGCTCTCCTAGCTTGGATTTATATGGATTTTCAAAAAGGCCCCCAATATTTTTCCACCAAAAGGAAACTCTTCCCCCCCTCCCCCCGTTTAAACCCATTGCCATCAATTTGATTCTGACTCCTAACGAGCCTACAGGACAGAGTAGACCTGCCCCCGCAGAGTTTCCAAGGCTGTCAGTCATTACAGAAGCAGATTCCCACTTCTTTTTCCCATGGAGTAGCTGGTGGGTTCGAATCACCAAAGGTGAATTCCACAGCCTCATACTGATGTCCGGGGCCCTTCATTAGGCCAGCTGCGGAGCATGGGCAGCGTGTCCATGCTGGGCATCACGCTGCAAGACCAGCACACAAAGTTGAACCATGTCCCTCTGGCTGGGTGTGCTTCTCAGCGTCTCTGCCATCAGTCAGTGCCCACAAGGGGCGTTCTGGTGGAGAGGCTGGCTCTCTAAGCACAGCTGGGATTAGCAGAAATGCCCACACCATCAAGTCATTTGTACTTCTCCATAAAAGCATATGTTACTTAAAATTGAGAAACACGTTATGTATAACTTTGAACTCTATAAGTAGCTTATACCTTATCAGAGCAAGTTTGGGGAGAGAAACTTCTGTGTTCCAAAAGCCTATTGTTAGCTTTCACTCACCTGGTAGCAAACTCCTTTCTGCTCAGAGTCAGCTGTACGTTTTATCCAGCCCCACTTATCTGTCCTGCTTCCCCACCTGTCTGTCTGCCTGCTTCCCCACCTGTCTATCTGTCCTGCTTATTCTCGGTATGTTTCAAGGCATAAATCTGAGTCACGTTATTAGAACTTTTCCCTTTAATACTGGGACGCCAATTGGATGAGTCCCACCTCTGTAATGAGACACTCCCTCACAAGGTAGAAGGCTGCCCGACCCTCAGCATCACCGTGATGGTTAACTTCACAGGCAGCTTGGCCGGGCTCTGGTTCCCAGTAGTCTGGCCAAACGCTCGTTTCATTGCTGTTCTATAACGTGACCCAGTGTGATGTAACGGAAGGTGACCCACCATCCAGTTGGAAAGAGAGCTTCCTTAGGGTGTGCTCTGTCTCTATAAATGGATGTATTGGCAGAACACACTCTCACTCTTCACTGTGCCCGACCTGTGAATGTTGTGGGTCTTGGGAAGCAAGCCTGCAGGTGTCTCCCGCCTGCCACCTGACCCATGGATTTTGTGCTTGCGACCCTCACAATTGCATGAGCCAGTTCCTTGAAGTAAATCTCTGTGTGTGTGCACTGGTTCTCTGTGTGTGTACATGTTCTCTGTGTGTGTACTGGTTCTTTGTGTGTGTGTGTGTGCGTGTGTGTACTGGTTCCATTTCTCTGTACAATTATAAGATAACTACTCTGCTTTGGGCCCACCCGGGCTTCTCTGGCTTAGAGAGCAGACCCTTTTCTGGGCGTCTTTTTGTGTTCTGCGCACTGCACAGTGAGGACAGTGTTTCCTGTGTGACTCTGGGCTTCTGATAACAGTCATTCATCAGTGTCAGCAGGACCCAGACCTGGGCCCTGTGGCCAGCTCTGAGGGACTTCAGTCGGGTTTTGAAGGCTGTGGGGTGCTGAGATTTTGCTCCGAGTGCATTTAATTAGTCCTCCCTGCTCCCCCTTCAGCGTCACTCTCTCCTGAGTGGTGACCTGATTAAACACCTCCTCTACTGGTGGCGCAGTGCCTAAGGCATCTGACTGCTAACCAGAAGGCTGGTGGTTCAAACCAGCCACTCCTCAGAAGGAAGGTTGAGCAACCTGCTTCCGTAGAGATAGCACCTCAGAAACCCAAGGAGGGTCGCTATGAGTAGGATCCGACTCCACGGCAGTGAGTTTTACTTCTTGGTGGCATTCTAGTGCAGGGTCACTCGGGGACTCCGCAGACGCTGCGGCACCATCCCCTGGACTCGTTCACATCAGCTCAGCTCTCCAGTGGTCACAGGGGCTGTCCTCGTGGCCTTTGGGGTGCTGCCTCTCCTACCCCTCTCAGGTAAAGGTCTTGCTTTCTTGGATTTGAACCATCGTGGCGGGAGGTCGCGAGCACCAGCAGCTGTGATGGAGGCTGCAGAATCTCCCGTCCAGACACCGTGACTGTGTGTGGCACTGGGCTCCACTCACCTGTCCTTCCTGCACATGCAGTGGACACCAGCTCTGGGAGACATAAGTGATGGATGGTGTGGGGTCGCTCACGGAGCTAAGGGTAGGAGGAGCCAGGGCAGTCCTGGGGCTCACCAGAGGGGTGTGGAGCCCCCTGGGGCTCAGCTTCGGTAACTCATCCCTGGCCTCCTCCAGCGTCCATATCTGCCCTAGACATCAGAATCCCAGAAGGAAGTGAAATGGCCCAGCTTAAGTCGGAACCCGTCAGCTGCACCGGGAGGGTGGGTTGTGTTGAACAGACGCCCACTGGGGTCTGCTCTGTGTCACAGGGGCCGTGCCCAGCAAGGGGGACCACTGTGGGCCAGGCACACTGGAACCTCAGGACACCCTAAGTCCTCTGAGGACCCTGGGAAGGGGTCTTCCCTCTGGTCTGAGGGAGGTGAAATTAGACTCAGCGGCATTCTTAGAACCTAGACTATCAGGGTGGGAAGGACCTTCAATAAGAATTGTAATATTAGTTTATGTTAACTTACTACGTATCAGATTTTATTTAAGGTTAGAGGTTCAAGCCCATCCCATGGCTCTGTGGGAGAGAAGCCTGGCAGCGGCTCTCATAAAGATGACAACCTGGAAAACCCTGCAGATCAGTCCCACTCTGTCACCTGGGTTCACTGTGAGTCAGAATCAACTCCATGGCACCTACAACAACAGAGTCTGTGCCAGTCTCCCCACAGGTACCGTCTCTTTTTGTTTTTACAACAACCCCGTAAGCAAGAACATAGGATTATTTCTTATTTTACAGAAAAAATAGGAAACTCAGAAACTTGAGGTCCTTCCCTTGGAAAGAAAGCTTGGAATCACCCAGGCTCCTGGTTGGTACAATGGTTAAGGCACTTAGCTACTCACTGAGAGGCTGGTGGTTCGAGCTCAACCAGTGGCTCTGTGGCAGAAAGACCTGGTGAAGCTTCTGTCAAGGTGACAGCCAGGAAAGCCCCTTGGGGCAGTTCTGCTCTCCCCCGGGTCACTGAGTTGGACGCCTTGGCTGCCCCAACAACAAGGACCCCTGGTCCTCATAACTGACTACCACTGGGGAGGAACCTCTGCCCTTGCCACTGAGACAGGGACTTCTGGAGACCCGGACTGCGTGTCTCGTTAGTCTGAATAAAAGAAAACCCAAACTCAGTGCCATCAAGTTGTTTCCAACTCATAGTGACCCCCCATTGGCTTTCTGAGGCGATAAATCTTCACGGAAGTAGATTGCCGCATCTTCCTTCCACAGAGCAGTTGGCAGGTTTCAACCACCACCATCCTGGTTAGCAGGCAGATGCCTTAGGCCCTGGGCCACCAGAGCTCCTTGTCAGGTGTAATTGGAGGCGACATTTCTTCCCCATCTAAAGTTTGGGGGCAGAGGAGTCCCTCCTCATGCCCACCTTTGTCACACTGCAGTTAGCTAGGACATTGGGAAGGTTTCCATGAAGAGAAGCTGGATTCAGCAGACCCTTGTGAACAGCGAGGATGCGGCAGCCTGCGCATGGCCCCGCGGCCCACCCACCTACCTCCTGTTCCGGTTCCCTGTGGCCTGACGCTGTCCTCAGTATGTGTCGCTCAGCTGTTACGTTTCCGTCCTTCCTCTGCCCACCCGTGCTCTGTTCTCTGCCACACAGGCAGAAACCCGTGTGGGTCCCCCACTTGTGGTCGTCCTACCAGCCACTCTCCTTGTCCACTGGGAGCCCACGCTCTCACCTCCCACTGCTGGGGCCCTGCCTTCTTCATGCGTCTGCAGGAACATGCCCAGGTCACATGCCCGCTCATCTTTCATCAGCTGACTGCGGTGCCTCACGGGGTGAGGTGGTGTCTGACTGGGCGTTGGGGCACCCGAGTGGGACACAGGATGCTTCAGCCAGGCGAGCAGTCTCCTCACGTGGCAATAATACCTCAGCTCAGGTGTGCCGTCAGGTGATGGATGGTACCAAGTTCTGGAGGGCGGTGTCTGGCTCGAATGGTGACCCTCCTAATAGAGATCGGTTGAAGTCCTAGTCCCTAGAACCTCAGGTTGAAGTCCTAGTCCCTAGAACCTCAGGTTGAAGTCCTAGTCCCTAGAACCTCAGGTTGAAGTCCTAGTCCCTAGAACCTCAG
>NW_006921945.1:853323-862701 GCF_000298275.1 Orycteropus afer afer | reverse complement strand
TAGAACCTCAGGTTGAAGTCCTAGTCCCTAGAACCTCAGGTTGAAGTCCTAGTCCCTAGAACCTCAGGTTGAAGTCCTAGTCCCTAGAACCTCAGATGTGACCTTGTGTGGCGACAGGGTCTTTGTGGGTGTTGTCAGTTAGGTTGCCTTGAGGTCACCCTGGAGTGGGTTGTGTCCAAACGCAATATGCTGATGCCTCCATTAGAAGGGGAGACGAGACAGAGAGACAGACTCAGTGGGAAGTTGCCATGTGACAACAGAGGCAGAGACTGGATGGAGGCGTCGATAAGCCAGGGAACACCTGGGCCTCCGGGAGCTGCCAGAGGCAGGGCTGCACACTCCCCTGGAGCCTTCTGAGAGAGCGTGGCTCTGAATGCCCCAAACTTGGGCTCCTGGCCCCCAGGACTGTGAGGGAATGGACGTCTGTTGCTGCAGGCCGCCCAGCTCGTGGTCCTTTGTGGTGTCAGGCCAGGAACCCAGAGAGAGCAGGGCGACTTGTGTGTGTCTTTGCCTTCAGCCCCTCTGGGCTGGCACAATTCCGGCCCATACCAACAGCGGTTGCTGTGGGGTCAGCTTGCCTCATGGCGCCCGTGTGTGGCACAGTGGAACTGCATCCACAGGGTTCAGTGGCTGATTTTTCAGAAGTGGGTCACCAGGGCTCTCTTCTGAGACACCTCTGGCTGTTGGACTCGAACCTCCAACCTCTCGGTTAGCAAGCAACCAGCTGCATACACTGTTTGCACAGCCCAGACACTGGCGTAGCCCACGTAGGCGCTCCGTAAGAACATGCCCTGAATGCCACAGTCCTGGTGCTCAAACAGCCAGGCTTCCGCTGGCAATGTTAGCCTGCGGCAAGCGACACACACACTCACCTACAAAGAGCATCGCTAGTAAAACCACCAGGTTTGCTGTGAGTGTAACTGTGAACTCACTAAAATGGATGTATTTTCTCCCGGTGAAAACCCACTCCAAGCCTTCAATGGATTCACTGAAATTCTTCTCAACTAACAGAGGAGGCTGACTGGTTGTCTTCTCCTCCTTAGTTTGTTTTGTCCCCACCCGCCCACGGCCCTTCCCACCAGCCAGAAGGATCGTGCTGTGATCACCAAAACCTCATCCTAGAAATGGTTCAAGAGGCCATTAAGGTGGACAAGCAAATACCACCTGTAGGGGCCTGTAGGGTGCAGTTAGTGTGTTCGACCGCTAACCGGAAGGTGGGAACTTCAGCTGTGTCCAGAGGCGCTGAGGAGGAAAGGCCTGGTGACCTGCTCTGAAACTCCAGCTGTTGAACAGCCCCTGGAGCAGCTGTGGAGTCGCGTGACTTGGACTCAACTTAGCAGCAGCCGGTTTCAGGGCCACCACCTGGGTGGCGTTACCCCTTCCCAGCAGTCATTGCAGCCCCGGCAGTAAGGGAAGTTTGCACATGCCCAACCTCACTGTTTGCTAGATGTCTTATACACCATTTGGATCGGACTTGGATAGGGGTCCCAAACACTCACCCTTACTAACCATTATCTACACAAATAAGCAAAATCAAACACCCCAGGCTTCCTGGAACTCACGTGAAGGATCGCAGATGCTTCACATCCGCCTTTTCTGCAGAGACATCTGGGTCGCGTTCTGGGACAGGCCACGAGCTGCCCCACGGTGCCTCCTCGGCGGCAGTAAGGTGTCATTTTACCTGTTTAGGTTCCAAAGTCCGGCCGAGGACGGTCAGTAGCAGCCCCGCAGCTTGGTGGGCAGGGCCTGGGAGCAGGGCCCTCCTGGGTCTCTTCAAGCCGACTGGGTGAAGTCCTCGCTCTGAGCTCTCACAGCCAGCTCATCTTTTCCTGGATGTTGTTGTTGTTCATTGTTGTTGGGACGGCATCAACTCTGGGCACCTTGTATGTGGTACAACCAATCATTGCCCCATCCTGTGCCCCCTCCATGACGGTCGGTGTGGTTGAGAGCCTCGTCGGGGCTTTCTCCCTGGATGCCACTACTCTTCCAAGGAGCGAGGAGGTGTAAGTAGAAATTTCATAGTAAAAGTGTGCGCTGTGATTTACATGGATAATATTAGCACAGCTTCACAGGGGATGGGTGCCTGTCTCTCCCTCACCAGCCAACCGTAAGGAGTAAGTCAGATCCACTCTCCTGATCACCTCCTCTGGACCCGTGCAGTGGTCTCTCTCATAAATTGGTTTTGAAACTGGGTCATATCCAAGCCTGGCCTTCTGTTTATACAGCCTAATGGAAAACAGAGTGTACCTCTGTATGCAAGTTAATTCAGGCCGGGCAAGACAATGTAGTGAGAGCTGTAATCTGTTTCCCACTTAGGGCTGAGGATGATGGATGGGTGCAGGAGGCCCCAACATTCTGGGATCTTAAGATCTCCGATTAGCCAATAATAACACACAAGTGCACCAATTACACCAGCTGTCACCAGGCAGCACCATGATGTCAAAGTCATCAATGGAGTGACAACTCCTTTGACTTTCAGAATTGTCCTTGATCACTGCCAGAGGCATTATTAGTATTTAAGGGATGGGAAGAATCTAAGTGGAGACGATTGTGTGGGGTCTAGAGTTGACAAGAAGCCTTTGGATCTGAGCAAAGACCCTTCAGAGATTCTTGGGTGGAAGGCTATTTCCAGAGACCCCCATCTTTCTGCAGGTGGCAGGACCACAGGGGCCTCACTGATCTGCCTGGACATCCAGGAAATAATGAGAGAGTCTCTTTTTCCTCTCAAGCATGTGGCTGCTTTGGAAACCAAGCAGCATTTGACAGAGGTGGCCTTCGGGGACCACACGCATGGCTGGAAAACAGCTTGTTCTAGGCCCAAGCAATTACTACTAAGGGCATTTTAGCTTCACATCTAGAAATACTTCAAACAGTCAAATCCATGTCCTTTTGAGTTAAAATTCCCTTCCAGAAAAAGAAGAGAAAATCACTTAGGCTGGAAGGAGAGACTGAGGGAGCTGGCCAAAACTGGTGGGCCGTGGCTCGTCTTGCTGGGCCCTGGCCGCTGCGTCCCTGGCTCTGGGGCAGATGCTCCTACTGTGTGTGGAGGTGATTGTCACACTGTGGGCTCCAAGCCTACAGGGCCATGCTGTGCTGCTGTGGACAAACTCTGCTGGCTTCTGCTCCCACATCGGGGGGAGAGGTGGTACAGATAGTGAAGCACTTGAATACTAGCTGAGGTTGGCGGTTCAAACCCCTCTCAGAAGACAGGCCTGATGACCTGCTTCTGACAGGTCACAGCCTTGAAAGCCCTGTGGAGCAGGGAGTCGCCTCAATGCCAGTTCACACCCCCACCACAGTCTGTTCCACCAAACCCGTCTGCTGTGGTTGGGAGGCCAACACTCCTTGGAGCCACGCGCTCCTGCCCTGGATGAGATTGTCTCCAAGGGGCGGCTGCCCCCGGCTCCTCCAGGGGCCAGTGGGTCCTACAGTGTAGCTTCACTCACGTTTGGGTTTTCAAAGCCAGCAATTCTCCAACTCCTGGGCCCATCCTTCAGGCCATCAGGATGGAAATCGCCTATTCAGTGTAGGACTGAGGGAGGGGAGCGGCATTTCCCAGACAGGACCTGTATGTTGTGCTCATTCCCATGTTAGCCACGATCTGTCTGATGTGCGTACTTCCTGGGAAGAAAACTGATGCCCCCACACCTGCGCAGGGCACCTCGAGTGAGCCACACACAGGGTACTCAGCCCTGACCGGCACCTGGACGTTGGGGTTTTTTAAGAGTAAGCAAACATTTGTGGAGAACACAAACCGAATGCAGCAGGAATTCAGAGGAGGAGAGGGTTGCCCTGGCCAGGAGAGCTGGGGAGGGTTTTCAGAGGAAGGAAGATGGCTGCCAAGCCTGACTCCAGAATGGGTGGCCAGAGTTCAGGACTAGGAGGGTGATGGCAGAGAGGCTGCGGGGTGGCGTGGGGAACACGCAGGGCTGGCCCCCAGCAGGAGTAGCAGTAGAGCTGAGGCTGCCTCACAGTTACTGCACTTGCCAGCTGAATGAGAGGCTGGTGGATCAAGTTCACCCAGAGGCTCCTTGGAAGAAAGGCCTAGCTGTCTTCTTCCCAAAAAATGACCACTGAAAACCCTACGGAGTCCAGGTCTGCCCTGACACACAGGGGTCACCATGGGTTGGGACTGACGCAACAGCAACTGGTTCGACAAGAACTTAGCCTTTCTGTCCCAAAAGGTTTAACAGAGCCCTTCTGCCTGCCCTGAGCATGGCCCAGTGTGGTGGCCCGAGAGTCAGACGAGGCCTGGAACCCCAGCTCTGCTGCCTGTGTGGCCTGTGATAAGACACTTAGGTCTTTCTGAGTCTCGGTTTCCTGACCAGTAAAGTTGTAGCGATGGCCACCTTCAGGACTGTGCAGAGGATCCCAGTGCTAATGTAGGACCTCTCGCCCTCCACAGTGTGTGTCACATGACATACTGTGGCCCTGGTGTGGAGTAAGGATGCATGTGGCAGCGCCGTCCCAGGGACACGACCATTGCCAGTTATTACTGTCTCCCACCTCCGCTCATGCAAGTCTGTGGTATTTTGGGAAGTTCTGCCATTTTCCACTCTGCATCAATGCCTGGTCATTTTACATATTCCCAGATTCTACAAGACACAGAGCAGGCAAATTACATAAACAGGTCTTTTGTTCGCATACAGTCCCCCTCCGGCACATTTCACCCCACCTGCTCCTTCAGCTCCCCACTCTGGATTCCCAGTGTGCTAGCCATGTTCCGACTCGACAGCACATAACAACAATAACAGCAAGCCGTGTTCTCATGTCTTATCTATGTGCCACCCACACATTCTGGTCCCACCTGTGATGTCTTTGACCTTGCACTGCCTTCAGCCTTCTCCTCATCCACCAGTGTCGCCAACTCCATCCACACCCAGTGGGCGCCTCACGCCTTCTTCCCACGCTTTGTCCCAAGACTGAGCAGGGACAGCCATCAGCCTACTTATAGCTACCAATTGGGGTCAACTCCTTGTCTCTAGAACTGGCTATAGATATTCTGCAGACAGTCTACGGAGGAGTTCCACAGAAGGTGGACCAAACAGGCAGTGAGAATTTGGCCTCCCGCGTACACAGCATTGCACAATTTCATGGTCTCGTTGTTGGAGCCTCACCACAAGCTCTGGATGTGCACGGAGCTAGGGCACTGGCCCATTTTAGGACAGAGGAAGCTGAGGTCCAGGGACACTGGTGATTCCCGAGGCCTGCCTTAGTCTTCTGCAGCTGCCATCAGAAAACAGCACCAGCTGGGCGGCTTTGAACAACAGACGTTTACTGCTCATTGTTCTGGAGGCTCCAAGTCCAAGGCCCTGTTGATTCCTTTTGGGGCTCTGAGGGGAACTGTTTTGGTTCTGTGGTGCTGCTCTAAAAGAACATACCACAAACGGGTGGCTTTAACAAATGAGGATTTATTCTCTTACAGTTCAGGAGGGTAGACGTCCAAGTTCAAAGCTGCAGCTCTAGGGGCTGAGTGAAGGCCCCTCCACCTTGGGCTTCAGCCCTGCCTCTTGCTCTCAGCCCACTGGAGCTGGAGGCATCTCTTACTTCAGGCAGCTGCTGGCTGCCAAGGCTGACAAACCCAAGGCCAACAAATAAAATGGCACAGTCCCAAGATTACCAAACAACATGGCAGGCCACTACTTCAAGTCCAGAGACAGTCCCAAGATTGGCAGACAACATGGCAGGATGCTGAATGAAGACTCAGCTACGTGCGGGGTCCAAGCATTCCAAAAAGCTGCAGAGACGTTTCTTGAAGTGTCTTCTTGGCTACCGGAAGCAGGCCCCATCCCTAAGGCGGCTATTGAGCTGCTGCAGTCAGTCTCACCGTGGAGTTCATGACCAGTCTCATGGTGGGGAATAACTATATCCAGCTACCCGGCCACTCAAAACCAGGCCCAGCCAAGCTGACACACAACTTCATTACTGCAGGGACTCCCATGCCTCCCTCCTGGCTCCTGGTGACTCCAGCCTCCCGGGCTTGCAGCTGCGTCTTCACATGGCCTCCTTCTCCCTGGGTCTCTTCTCTTTGTCAAGGACACCCGTCAAGTGGGATGGGGACCTCCCCTACTGCATTACGACCTCATGTTAACTAACTGCGGACATCTTCAAGAACCCCATTTCTAAACAGTCACATTCATGGGAAGACTTAAGCGAGTTTTTTGGGGGGCATCATTCATCCCATAGCAACCCTTCTTCCAGTCTGTAATGGGGCCAAAGCCAGACTCTCTGTCTTCCAAGCCCCTTGCAGTGCCCGGCCCATGAGCTCTGTTCCCCAGGCAAGGGGCAGACCAGCACGACAGGTTACATCACTGACTTAGACACGTTTGGCTTTCTCGTTCGGGGGGGATGGGAGAAACGGATGGGGTGGGGGCTGGGCACAGGTTGGAACCGGAGAGCTATAATGAATTCTTTCTCCCACACAAACCACTGAAATACCACATGCAATAAGCAGCATCCCCCGAAATGCCACGATTACACAGTACAGCTTCATATTCTGGAGGGAGGCGGGGGGCGTGCTAATTAACAGGTGGAGACTGAGTGTTTACAACATACTATTACTGGTAATAGAATTATCGTCGCCCTCCTAGTCACAGTGGCGCTGTGGGGGTGCTCCCAGCCATACATCTGGCTGTGTCCTGCCTGAAGGGAGGAGGCAAGAGGCTTAGAGGCTCCAGTGCCCCCCAGAGAGGGGGTCACCTCCCCAGGGAAGGAGCAGCATTGTCAACCCTACAATCTGTCATCCAAGCTGTCCTCCTTTTCTTGTGTGCCTCCCCTCCCAGGAGGTTGCTGCCCACGTTCCACAGGAGGAAGAGAGGATCCATTTCAAAGGCCAGACAAGGCAAACGTCCCCCACTTTCCCTCACTGACACCCGTACTCTCACCCCATCACCTGAACCTGTTCCCTGTAGGCTTCCCTTACAGACCTAGTGACTCTCCCAAAAGGGACATCCCTGGACTTGCTGATTTGGAGGTCAAGGCTTTGAAGCTAAATGGCCTTTAGCACTCGTGGTCCAGGCATCTCCTGGGACAGAGAAGCAGATGGCACCTCAGACAGACTGCAGACTAGGAGGCAAGAGAAGGTGGAGCCAGCCTCATGGTGGTCAGGGTTCTCCTCCTCTCTTAGGGATACCTGCATCTGCTCCAAGGCAGGAGGCAACCCTCCTAGATGTGGCCTTTAAGAGGAGAAGGTGGGATAGGGCTTGGAGAACAAAGCAGCTGGTCACCAGCGAGCTGGCTTAGTGACCACTTGGCATCTACTAGTAGAAGCCCACGTGATGCCAAGGGAACGATGAGAAAGGTCACCGTTGCAGAAGGAAGCAGATGAAGGGCCAGTGGGGTGAGGAGAAAGAAGACTAGTTCACATCTCAGGGCCATGCCACATACAGAGACACTTGCGCAGTCGCTGCAGTCTGTGTGTTGCTTGGACCCCACCATCAATCCTGTCGGGGAACTATAACATGCTAAGTAAGACCTCTGGGATTACTGTCATTCGGGGGACAAAAAGAGAGAGCCAAGAGCAGAGTCCCATCAAAATTGTATTTGGTTTTTGTTCTCATGAGCTCCTTTGGGTAGGGTTGAAGAGAATGTGGGAGGGGTATCACGTCACTCTCACCCCAACACCACCACGGTGTTAGCTCCCCTTTGTTGAAGGTTGAGGGTTGTCGGAAGGGTGGAACTTCAGGTGATGCCTGAAGTAATGAGGTCATGGAGTTTTTGACCCCAGATCACAGTGATTGGCTGCGCCATTCAGTGTCTTTGCCCTGCAAGCAGCACACTGAGAGCAAAGCAGTGAGGACACAGTGTTGGGAGACTAGATAAGGCCCTGCTGCCCTCTGATGTTTGGCCACCTGTCACGTCAGGGTCCCCCGGGCCCTCCTGCCTAACTCCTCTGTAGGGCAGTCAGTCCTGGGGAAATGAGCCCTCCCTGAGTCGACCACCCTGGCCATCCCTAGACAAACAGACCCTGCACAGACCTAGTGTCTCCAACTTAGAGTGAGCCATGTTTGAATTGCTCTTAGTAACATGGTGATTGGAAGTCAGAACACATTTTCTGATGGAAACCATGCTACACATAGCAACAGGCTCCCCTCAAGGGAGCAAAAGCCCGTTTTACCCGTTGCCGTCGAGTGAATTGGGACTCGTGGTGGCCCCGGTGGGTCAGAGGAGAACTGAGCTCCACAGAGTTTCCAGGGGCCAATTTTGTGGAAGTAGAGGACAAGGTTTTCTTCCAAGATGCCTCTGGGTGAACTCAAACCTTCGGCCTTTTGGCCAGCAATCCCATTTGCACCACCTGTAACCTCGAGGTTGTGTCAGGGAGAGTGCAGGAACAAGGGTTCCCACCTGCCTTCCCTGCCTGTACTCTGGCTCCCTCCCAACAATGAACAAGGCGGAGCTCAGTCACCTCTGCAAAGAGTCCACAGCCAGTTTCATCCCAGTTTCTATTGTGCGGTGCTGAACGCCACACCCCTGTGCATTGAGGGTAGCAGGGGGACTGACCTACTCTGGTGCCCAGCAGCCCAGCCGTGAGGACACAAAGGACAGCAGGAGCCTACACCTGCCTTTCTGGCCTCAGAGCAACAGGAATGGGGCAGAGCCCAGCTCCCACAACCCCAATGGGGACCACGAATTCCTGTCTCAGTGATAGAGGCTAGAAGTGAGAATTGGGGTGTCAGCTCTAGGGGAGGGTCTGTACTTGTTGGTAAGCCAGGCGTTCCTTGGCATCCTATGGCTTGCTGAGGGATCATCACATGGTGTCTGTTTTCCCCTATGTGTATCTCCTTGTCTACACTGCTCATTTATAAGATGCCACTCAAAAGGGATTAGGTTTAGACCCACCCTACTCCCCTGTCTTAGGCTGGGTTCTCTCCAAAAAAACCACTCACTACCATCAAGTTGAATCTGACTCATAGTGACCCCAATGGCTTCCAAGGCCGTAATTCTTTATGGAAATAGATTGCCTCATCTTCCTTCCATCTTGGCTGGTAGGCTTGAACTGCTGGCCTTCCGGGTAGCAGCGAAATGCCTTATCTACTATACCACCAGAGCTCTCTAGGGAAGCACAAACTAGAGAGTGAGTTATCTCAGGGAAATGGCTGATGTGGTTGTAGAGGCTGGCAAGTCGCGAGTCCGTGGATCAGGCATCAGGCTGCAGGCCTCTTCTGACTCACATAGCTACAGGGGCTGACGGTTCCAAGATCAGCAGGTCTGATGACAGGCCGCTGGCTCACAGCCTGCGGAGGCTCATGATCCAACAACTGGAGGTCCGATGGTGACTAGCTGGATGTAAGCTCCAGAGCAAGCCAGTGAGCTTTGTCAGATGTCTGTATATAGTAGATGCCAGCCACACCCTTGAGGAAACTCCCCTGACAACTGATT
>NW_006921945.1:848275-851091 GCF_000298275.1 Orycteropus afer afer | reverse complement strand
GGTGTCACCTGGAGGCCTCCTTTGTACGGTGAGCTTCAGGAGAGGGAGGCGTGGTGGCTTCGAGGCTCTGCCCCTCGACTGGCAGATGTGCGGCCCTGATTCTTACTCCCCTCCTGCCGGCCCCAGAGATTGTCTGCTTCACTTTCCTTTTTTAAAGTTACGTCTTATTTTGAGTCTTGGGATTCTCTTTGCTCCTTCCTCCCTTGCTGCATCTGAAAGAAAGTGCACAGGTCTTCTCCGTTTGAAAAGAAACTAGTGGGCAACAGAAATCCATCCTGGGGAACCCTAAAAGCATCCTGTCTGCCATGCTTCTGACTCTGCCTGGGTTCTGGGAACACGTTGATGCGCCGGAGCTGGTGTCTGCTACCTGGAGGCCACGGTCAGGAGGAGGAGGCAGGCATGGGCACTGATGACATAATGTGGCCTTACACGTCACCCACGGGGACCCTCCAGCAGCAGGTCCCCCTCGTGTGCCCGGAGTGCTGAAGCTTTCGGACCCGTTGGGAGACTTCACTGCTCATGTTTTAGATCCTTCCTGTATCGGTTCACCAGATGCTGAGAGCAGACCCACGGCCCCGGCCCCGAGCCTGAGGCGTAGACGCCGGGGGCAGCTCCCGTGCTCTGACCCTCCCGTCTTCCGTCCCCTCTGCCCTGAGCTCCCGGAAGCCCTCTCCCCGGTCATTCTCAAATACTCCTGCACGTTTCTACCGCCTCCCACTGCTTCCACTTGGGCTTGGCGAGGCACGTGTCCCCTCAGCTTGGATCAGCTCTGTTCCTCCTTTTCCGTGACCATGTCATCTTTCCTAGAGCCTCCGTTCTAGTCCTGGTTCAAGGCTGGAAATCCGCCCACCCATTCCCGGAATAGCGTCTTGTACCCACATTCTTGTTTCAGGCAGCCAGCCGGCAGCAACCTGGGAGGGCGGTCTCACAGCAATTCTGGAAAAGGTAGTGAAGTTCTTGTGGAAAGCCAGGCCCTCGACGAGATCTAACACAGAAGTGTGCAGCCCAGTCTGGGTGGATGGGTGTGTGGCAAGGAAGGTTCACAGAAGGGGCTGCCGTAGAGTCCGTTCCAACTCATGGCAACCCTTCCTTGGGTTTCCGAGGCGGCGTCTCTATGGAAGTAGATTGCCCAGCCCTCCTTCTCAGGAGTGGCTGGTGGGTTTGAACCACCAGCCTTCCGGTTAGCAGCCAAGTGCCTTAGGCTGGTGGGTAGCACGTAGCAAATCAGACCGAAAGATTCCATCATCCCGGGTGCCCGGCTCGATCCTCCTCAGCACTGAGGTAAAAGAAGCCACAGTAAGCCCTGTGCCCTGTTTCCAAATCCTGGGCAGTTTTTTCTAGCACCAATTACAGTGCCTTGGGAATTTCCTTGCAGTGGTCTTGCTCTTTTAGTCTCCATTAATACAGCCAGTTGCCAGGGCTGCCTGGCTCATGGCAGCCCCCTGTGTGTCAGGTAGGACTGTGCACCGCAGGGTTTCCAACGGCTGGGTTTTCAGACTGCCATGCCTTCCTTCCAGGGAACCTCTGGGTGGACTTGAACCCACAGCCTTTCAGTTAGCACGTTAGCTATTGGCACCGCCAGGGACTCCACCAGGAGCCCTGGATAACAGCAGCAGGCATTTATTGAGCACCTTCTTCATGCGAGGAAAGTAGTTCTGGTGGCGCTGTGGTTAAAGCATATGGGGCTGCTAACCAGAGGTAACACAAACACAACTCACTGCAGTCGTGTCAGATTCGACTCATAGCGACCCCTCCCTGGTTTCTGAGGCGGTATCACTGCGGAAGTGGATTGCCAACCTTCTTTCTGAGGAGTGGCTGGTGGGTTTGAACTGCCAGCCTTCTGGTTAACAGTCAGATGCCTTAGGCACTGTGCTACCAGAGCTCCTTAAGAGACAGGACAGGGAAGGGTTAAAAGCAAGGTGTAGCACAGGGGGGGGCACCCTTCAAGGTCTGGCATACAACAGTTAGTTCCCAGTGGAAGAGCGAGGAGACTTCTGCAGGAAGTCTCCGTGGGCCTGTGCATTCTCCGAGCTTGTCTCCCCTGTCTGGGGCATGGACGTCCATGTGGGCAGGAGGTTGGGCGTGGGCTCCCTTCTTTGCATGTGCTGCAGGCTCCCCCACTTCCCCATTCCTGTCTCTCCTGTTGTGTTGGAGCTGTGTCTCACTGGAGATCAAGTGCTGGGCTCAATGTCTACACAAGGCGTACCTGGAGTGCAGGTGCCCATAGCCTGGGATCAGACACCTGACTCAGGTGCCAAGACACTGAAGAAGGAGAAGAAGGGCCAAAGTGGGAGGAACAGTTGTGAGCAGTTGTCTGGAGACAAGTGGCCAGGTGTGGTGGGAACCAGATGGACAGAAAGGAGACAGACATCCAGACCCTGCTGGCTTGGGTCTGTATTCTCTCCTGCCAGCTTGTAGCACTGAACAGCATGGCCAGGCACCAGCCTGGGCAACAAGTGAGAAGAGGACAGACCACAGAAACCAGACACGTGTTTTCCCTCATTTCCCACTTCACCCCCTAAAGGGGAGCCGACCCTTGTGCAGAACACTGTCAGCTTGCTCCCTTACAGAGCATGTGGAGGTGGACAGGACCCCCTCCCCCCTCAGCATGTCCCACCCTGCCATTGCCCAATGGGAACGTAAGGAGAGTCAGGTGTGTATGCTTTTTAATGTTCCAGTTAGAACATTAAAAAAAAGCTGAAGAGCAAACAGGTGGGATTAATATTTCATTCAACTCAACATACTCAAAATATTACCATTTCAATGTGCAATGATATAAAATCATCAACGTGGTAACTGACATTGTTCCCTTTGTA
>NW_006921945.1:846017-847304 GCF_000298275.1 Orycteropus afer afer | reverse complement strand
CCCCCGCCATTTTCCAGCCATGTCAGCACGCTGCATGTTGTATGTCAGTGGTATGTTGCCAGGGCAAGGCCCTGAGCCCTGAGTGCGCTTCCAAAATGGGACTTACTTGACTTTTGACGACTTGCAGGGGTTTTCCGGCTCCTTACTCTCTCAGGAGGAGCAGGTCACCAACTCTTGTATTTCCATCGTCTTTGCCAACTTGTACCCACTAAGTTCTGCCCTAAGGGGTCAGAAAGTTCCTGTCTTTGCCCCAGTTACTTGGTTCCCCACCTTCATTGTCCTTGGGTGGTACAAATGGTAAAGAGCTCGGTAACTGGCCCAAAGGTTGGTGGTTCAAACCCACCAGATATGCCTCGGAAGACAGGTCTGGTGCCTTGCTTCCAAAAGATCACAGCCTTGAAAAGTCTGTGGAGCCCAGTTCTCCTGGGCACACATGGGGTCGACATGAGTTGCAATTGACTCTACACCAGCTACCAATAACACCGCTACCTTCTGTCTTGACCCTGTGCTTGACTAAGCCCTGGCACTCTCTGGGGCATGAGAACAGGCATGCCATCAGCCACCCACAGATCTACTTACAGACTTGCAACAGAACGAAACAACTAGTCATTCAACCCCAAGTCACTTGGAGAGCTGTGGTGGAGTTTATTAAGGCTGTGTGTCATCACACTGTTAATGCTCACACAATTGCGGTGTATACATGCTAGAGTGAAAGCCCCTGTTTCCGTAGCTTTAATTAACTCCTAGAAAAATATTTTAATTTGAAATATTTGATTATTTGAAATGCATGTAGTTGTTCTTTTTAGGTCCCGTTGAATCAGTTCTGATTCATAGTGACCCTGTGTAGAACAGAATGAAACACTGTCCAGTCCTGCACCAGCCCCACGATCCTTGCTATGCCTGAGCCCATTGCCGCAGCCACTGTGCCAGTCCATCTCATTGAGGGCCTTCCCCTTCTTCGCTGCCCCTCCACTTTACGAAGCATGACATCCTTCTCCAGGGAATGGTGCCTTCTAACAACACAACCAAAGTAGGTGAGATGAAGTCTGGCCATTCTCACTTCCAAGGAACGTTCTAGCTGCACTTCCTCCAGGGCAGATCTGTTAGTCCTTCTAGCAGCTCATGGTACTCTTGGCATTCTTCCCAAGCACCACAACTCAGAAGAATCGACTCTTCTTCGGTCTTCCTTGTTCATTGTCCAGCTCTCACATGCATACGAGGCAACTGAAAATACCATGGCTTGGGTCATGAGCACCTTAGTCTTCAAAGTGACATCTTTGCTTTTTA
>NW_006921945.1:839660-845122 GCF_000298275.1 Orycteropus afer afer | reverse complement strand
ACTGGTATCTGTGCAAGATTAGCCCTCAGCTGAATCCATCCTTGGTCTAGAGTACACTCCTGTTCACTGACTCCATCTGATCTTCTCAGATGTTTGTGTGTTTATCTGTAGCCTGTTAATGGTGTTAATGGTAATGCAGTATTGTGGATATACTGGTTGGTGTTAGCATCTGCCATCTATATCTTATGTTTACAATTTGGTGTCACCTCCCTCTTCATCCCATGTCCCCATGCCAGCTCCTGGAAAATCTCCCATGTCAGAGGGTCCCACGTGTCTGTTCTGAGCACTTGGCCTTGACTTGCAGTGCCTCTGTGGCTTTCAGCTGGTGCCTTGGTCTGGATAAAGAGCCTCTCTTGGCATCTCCACTGACAGCCTGGACAAGCTTTGTCACTGCAGACACAGCAGATCCCCGCAGTGAGGTCCTCACAGGTGCACACCCCTCGGGGCTCCGCCCCTCAGCCTGTCTTCCCTGGAGACTCCACCCCTGGGATTTTTCTTTTGTTAAACCGAGGGTTGAACTGGCTTGTATTCAGCCACGCGTACACTCTGGCCTGGAAGCCAGTCCTCTGAGACCAAGAACTAGCAGGTGAGGGCGTGTGGAGTCCCTGGTGGTGGAAATGGTAACATGCTCGACCAAACAATCTCCACAAAGGTTGGAGATTCGAATCCACCCAGGGACACCTTCCAGAAATTCAGCCATTGGAACCCTGTGGGGCACAGGTCCCCTCTGACACACGTGGGTCCGAGACCACCTGAAGGCAAGGGGTCTGGAGGTGTCTTGTAAGGGGCTAGGTAGAAGCAGGTCCTAACCCCAACCTCCCGACCTGGTGTTTGGTATTAACTCTGAGCACCTCTGAAAAGCTAAGAGGACTCTCCCATGCTGTCCATTGGTGCTGTGGCTACTATTGTTGTACTAAAAACCAACCACCATGAAAACGTGTCTAAATGCAGAAAGAATATTGGGGTGAAATGAAAATAAAATCTCATTTTGCTAAAGCTTATGTGTTGATTCAAAGTCCTTCTCTTAGCTTTTGGGGCACAAAGTTGTTTTGTGTATAACTTGGGTTGTTTGCAGAATTACCGTGTTTGGTGCGTTAGCGTACAGGTAGGATCCCAGCAGCTGAGCCACTCACTTGGCGCGTTGGTGGGGCCTGTGTGGGAGGCATCATGCTCAGCGCTGAATAAAGCAGTCATTGCAAACTCACTAATTGAATTTCCTTTAAAATGGCCTACGTTTCTCTTAACAATGGCACTGCCATCTGCTGAGCTTAAGGCATCTGGCCTCTGCTGGTTCTTGTGGGTTTCCTTGGTGGATCTCTTCTGATAGCCAGGAGGCAGTCAGTCCAGACCACCTTTGGTGAGGGGTGTTTGCAGCAAGGAACCAAGGGCATGAAGTCTCGAAGGAAGTTATGCTCTCAGGTGCCCAGGTTCTCTGGTCCTTGGGCTTCTGAGACTGGACCCATGGGGACAGTTCCTCAGTGTTATCTGGGCTTCAGGCTGGCTTGAGTGATCCCCTCTGTGTGTTCCTCACACCCCTGAATCCCCAAAAGAGGTTCTGATGGCACCACCTTGTCTTTCAGTGAGAAGTGGCTCCGTTGGACCCCATACAGCCTCGTCACTAAGGTTGTCAGGAAGGTGCAGTGAGACAGTTAAGGCAAAGCACTGAGAACAGTACCTGGCGTGCAGTAGGTGCCCACTGAAGCTGTCTGTCTGTCCTTGGTGAAGGAGCACACAGGGTCAGACTCCAAGGAGGAGAGCGGTACAGACTCAGCGTGAAGTCTGATCGGAGGTAGGGTGCTCCGTTCCAACCTCAGCCAGATAGATACACATGGCCCGGAGTCTAGCTCTGCGCGAGCCACACACTTAGAGTCAAGGCCGTTCCCAAGCGGCACAACCACCCCTTTCATGTCTGCCTGACTCACAGGCCCAGGAGATTGGCAGCAGCCTGAGTTGGTTGACAACATTTATGCTGTTTATTGACAAAAAAAAACTTCCACTTAACATATTCGTTTAGAGTCTGTGAGACGTTGGGTTGTATTTTACGTGGGCCATTTGCTGACGAGTATTTGGACAGATTCAGGCGGAGAGAACGGAGAGGGGACGTGGCCACTGATGGGGACCCAGAGGGCTCTGCTCGCCAGGGCAGCCTGTCCAGGAGCGCGTCCTCGTGGGAGCACCTGTATGTGCCCTGCATGTGCCCCTCCAACATCACATCTGAAGGGGGCACTGTCACTAACCCATTCCACAGACAGGGAACCTGAGGTGACCAAAGTCACATGGCTGGCAAGAGCAGTCTGACTCCCAGCCTCCGGGTCTCCAGATTCTCAAGCTTGGGGTTGAAGAGCATGACTTTAACAGGTGAGGGCTTTTGCTCGTCTTTGGACTTCTTGACACATGCCCAACTTCAGAAAGTCACAAATGCACAGTTGGTGGCACCCTGCTGTGGGGCCACTGTGATCTTCCTGTAAGAAAATTGTCCGTCAGTCAACAGAGAATAGTTCTCATCACCTCCTGTGTGCTAACACAGTATCACTTTCAGAGCACCTTCCGCTGCCCCATCCTCTGTGTGGCGGTTGGGCTTTTACAGTGGTAGCCCCTTCATATCTCACCTCTTCCTCCTTCCTCACTCCCAACGTGAGTCTGCACATCTGTAGTTGTCTCTGATGGCTCTTCCAGATGTCCTTGAGTAGACATTGTTCTTTGAAAGAGCCCAACTCGGAGCACACGAATGATAGAATGGTCTCCAGAATTTAGAAAACTAACCAAATAAAGACGCCGACCAGTGAACACTGTCGGTCGTGGACAGAGATGGTGCAGAGAAGCCCACTGCTCTCTCATGATCCTGGTGCCTTTTCCTCTAGCGTCACAGGGTCACCTTGTCCCTACTCGTGTCGTTGACAGTGTTCCGCGAGCAGCTGCTCACTGCTCTTAGGCAGCGAGCCTGGTGACGAGGAAAGCTCTGTGGGGAGCAGCTGCCTCAAGGGAAGGACAACTTCTGGCCGGAGAAGCTGGAAAGAACCACTTGAACTGCTGCTGTTCCTGTGCCGTGCACGTCCTACGTGCCCTCCCTTCCAGCTTCCTGTAAGGCAGTCCCCGGGTTAGGAATGAGTGCTAGTCCTCAGTCTATTTAAGTTGGCTTTGTACGTAAGTTGGAACAGTTACATATGGTTGGTATCTAACGTCAGGTGGCCAGTGTTTGTCTTAGTATGTTGTATGTAGGGGACCTTTGTATGAATAAAAACATTAAAGAAATGCTTCCAGATACACTGAAGCATCTTTCACAGAATAACACAGTAATAATAATAAAGTTTTGATGTGTGTTACAAACTAGTGTCCATTTGTTATTATGGACTTCTCTGCATACTTACAATCGTTAACATAATAGGCTTTATGGAGTTGGTTCCTAGCTACAGGTTATACATAAGTCTCAGACGTTCATAACCCAGGGACTGTGTCCTCCCACACTCAGCTTCCTGTGTCCCCACGCTTCTTATCCAAGCCCAAGGACGTTTCCTTTTTGTGTTTATTTAAGAGAGTGCTTGGACTGGAAAGGAGCACATGTTTATCGCTGAGAATTCGGAAAGCAGAAAGGATGCAGAATATGAAAATCCCTCCTAATCCCTCTCCTCACTGGTACCCTTTGATGTCTTTCCTTTGGTGCTTTTCATAATGTTGTTGTTTCTGATGATGATGATAGATCTGAGATCAGACGGAATGTATCCTGCTTTTGTTCAACATCATTTAATTTCTTCAGAAGCAGCATTGTTATGGCTGCAGGATAGCCCGTAACGTGAGTGTACCATAATTTATTTAACCATTTCCCAGTTGTTGGGATAGTTTAAGTTGTTTTCTGTTTTCACAGTGGGGTTTAATGCCTGCAATATGCTTCTTACAGAAGGATAGGTTTGGTCAGCCTATAACCATTGGAAATTAATACTTCACTCGGGAGTGTCTGAAAATGACTTTTATTTGTTGAACTGGTTTGCTTATCTAGAGATACAGAATTGCTGTACAGACCACTAGTGTCCAGCTTCTGTGGCTCTATCCATGTATCCATCCCCCAGCACCCACAAATACAGCATGCTACCATGAACTTAGGTGTTTACTAATGGCATCTCAGCATAATAAGCACTGTCCCTCTTTGACAATTAAGTGATCCCTGCAGAGCTGTTGGGAGGGCTCAAGTTGAATAGCCAAAGGAAAGCATTGTAATGAAATGTGCCAAGACCTAGAGTCCGAAGGCAGAAGGGGAGCGCATACTCGGCATTTGTAAAGCAGAAAGAACTGAAGGGAAAGAAGTCGGTTGGGGAAGAAGACACCCAGAATGATCCTTCGAAGCAAGGATGGCGAGAGCCTGTGTGGTTCCGTGCCGTCCAGTCGGCGTCAGGTCACAGCGACCCCACGTACGACAGGACGAAGCACTGCCCGGTCGTGTGCCAGCCTCACATCCTTGCCGTGCTTGGGCCTGTCGTCGTAGCAGGCAGTGTCGGTCCATCCCATCGAGGGTCTCCCCCTCCTTGCCGACCCTCTTCTGACAGCGTGACCAAAGGAGGTGAGATGGAGTCTGGCCACTCCCGCTTCCGAGGAGCATTCTGGCTGCACTTCCTCCAGGACAGATTTGTTCATTCTTCTGGCGGTTCCTGGTATTTTCAGGTTCCTTCACCAACATCTCAATTCAAAGGCGTCAACTTGTCTTCAGTCTTCCTTATTCATTGTCTAGCTTTCATATGCATTTGAGGAGATAAAAAAGACCATGGCTTGGGTTAGGCACACCGTGGTCTTCAAAGTGGCATCTTTCCTCCTCAACACTTTCAAGAGATCTCTTGCATCACATTTGCCCGGTGCAATACTATGGTCTGATTTCTTGACTGCTGCTTCCATGGGTGTTGATTGTGGATTCAAGTAAAATAAAATCCTTGACGACTTCAGTATTTTCTCCATTTATCATGATGTTACTTATTGGTCCAGTTGTAAAGACTTTTGTTTTCTTTATGTTGAGGTGTAATACGTACTGAAGACTGTTGTGTTTGATCTTCATAAGTAAGTGCTTCAAGGCATCTTCACTTTGAGCAAGGAAGATTGTGTCACCTGTATATCTCAAGTTGTTAATGGGTCTTCCTCCAATTCTGACGTCTCATTCTTCTTCATATAGTCCAGCTTCTAGCTCTGGTAGCACAGTGCCTAAGGCACTTGACTGCTAACTAGAAGCCTGGCGGTTCAAACCCACCAGCCACTCCTCTGAAGGAAGGTTGGGCAATCTACTTCCGTAGTGATTCTGCCTCGGAAACCCAGGAGGGGTCGCTATGAGTCGGGTCCAACTTGACAGCAAATAACAACAACAACAACAACATACAGGTTGAATAAGTATAGTGAAAGGATACAACCCTGACACACACCCTTCCTGATTTTAAACTACGCCTTGAAATCTTCTGTTCAGCTCATTTATTTCACCAAATCTTCCA
>NW_006921945.1:838142-838725 GCF_000298275.1 Orycteropus afer afer | reverse complement strand
CCATAGTGATACTGCCTCAGAAACCCAAGGAGGGGTCGCTATGAGTCGGGGCCGACTCGACGGCACATAACAACAACAACAACAATGCACACAGTAGGCTGGCGGTTCAAACCCACCAGCCACTCCTCGGAAGGAAGGTTGAGCAATCTACTTCCGTAGTGATACTGCCTCGGAAACGCAAGGTGGGGTCACTATGAGTCAGGTCTGACTCGACGGCACGTAACACACACACACACACACACAATGCACACAATATTGATTTTAACACTGTAAAGCGGTTTTTTTGCAGCAGGTTTGCCCAGTACAATATGTCATTTGACTTCTTGACTGCTTTTTCCATGGATGTTGATTACTGATCTGAGTAAAATGAAATCCTTGACAACTTCAATCTTTTCTCCATTTATCATGATGTTGGTTATTGGTCTAGTTGTGAGGATTTTTATTTTCTCTAAGTTGAGGTGTACTCCATACTGAAGGCTATGGTCTTTGATCTTCATCAGTAAATGTTTCAAGTCCTGTTCACTTCAGCAAACAAAGTTTTGTCCTGTCCATATCTCAGGTTGTTAATGAGCCTTCCTCCATT
>NW_006921945.1:811137-817547 GCF_000298275.1 Orycteropus afer afer | reverse complement strand
GAGGTCTTTAGAGAGCAAACAGAAGGGACTTCAGGGGGATGAATGGCTCTTCCTCTAAGTGGTGTTTATTTAAATGCAGGTAGGCTGGGTTTCTGGGCAGAGTTGCTAGGAATACCTTGCCATTTAAATGTTAATAGGAGGGTAAACTTGAAAATCCAAGTCTTCCGGCTCCTTCAGTCCTATTCACTGGCTCCTGTCCCCACCCTCCTGCAGTCCTTGTCTGCTCATTCCTCTCTACAGCGTGGAGCGGAGTGCGCTTCCTTCTCAGAAGGATGAAGAAGGCGCCTTTCCCAATTGGAACAGGACAGCGTTAAGCGTTGGGGTCGTGGAGTAAACATAACGGACTCCAGCCCAGACCATTCGTCACATTTGTCTTCACCTTGGTCTTTGCCTCAGAGCCAGACTCGACGTCCCTGGCTCTTTGTAAGGGGATTATGCTGACGCGAACCCTGAATGCTGAGTTTCCCAGGCCTCAGCGTTAGACGAGTTGATTCTGTTTTGCTTTTTTCTAGAAAGGCAGGACTGGCTGGGCAAAATAGACAAGCTTTGTAAGCTCCCGGGTACCAGCTACACTGGGAACACTCACCCAGAATAAGAAAGGGCCTCTTCCTTCTGGAAGACAGGAGGAGCACATAGGTTAACGAAGACAGAAGAAGGAGCCATGGACATGCAGAGGGGCAGTTGGGACTGACCCAAGTGCCACCAAAAAGCAACAAAGACTGGAGTAGTTAAGTTCATGCTTTAAGTTCAGATATGGGGAGTATGAAGTTCAGACAGCCTTCCTAAGGACCGTATGGGCCAAATTCTGTGTGAGTGTTCTATGTGATGGTAGAACTGGCAGGTCTCAAGGCCTTGGGTGGGTCAGGCACAGGCTGAAGGCTTTTCCTGACTCACGTGGTTGCAGGGGCTGATGAACCCAAAATCTGCAGGTCAGGTGGCAGACTGAAGGCTTCTTCAAGAACCGGAGGTCAGACCATGGAACAAATGCAGGTTAGAGAGAGGGCGTGTTCATGAGCTTTACCCGAACATCCATGGATAGTAGATGCAAGCCACACTCCCAGAGAAATGCACCTTCCAGCTGATTGGCTGCTCACTTCAGATCACTACATGGAGAGTGGTCACATAATATCCGAAAGACCACTGAGAATCCTGGCCTAGCCACGGTGACCCATAGAATTAAGCATCACAGATACAGACCCTGTCTACAGTATCTGCCTCAAAAGGTCAAAATGCCCATCCACAGATGAATGGATAAACAAAGATGTGGTCCTTCCATATGGGATGTTACTCAGCTAAAAAGAGAAAGTCCTAATACGTATGCCACGGGAGCTCTGGTGGTATAGTGCCTAAGGCATTTGACTGCTAACCAGAAGGCTGGCGGTTCAAACCCACCAGCTACTCCTCGGAAGGAAGGTTGGGCAATCTACTTCCACAGAGATACCACCTTGGAAACCCAAGGAAGGGGCGCTCGGAGTCGGATGCGACTCGACGGCAGTGAGTTTGGTTTGGGTTTTGGAATGTATGCTGCAGCATGGATGAGCCTTGACAACACGACGCTGAGTGGGCTGAGCCAGGCACAAAATGGCAAATACTGCATGGCCCCACTTCCATGACACATCTCAGAAGCAAACACAAAGAGCAGAGTTCGTTAGCGGTTACAGGGCCTGGGAGGAGGACAGTGTTTACAGTGACTGAGCTCTGTGTGGAGTGGCGGAAAAGTTTTAAAAGGAAGGGTGGGGACAGCAGCTCAACGCATTGAATGTCATTAATGGATCATAGATTGTGCACTTGAAAATGGTTAAAATGGAAACGTTTTATATTGTGTACCCTTAAAAAAAAGAAACCTCACTGCCATTGAATCCATTCCGACTCATAGAGACCCCCTTTGGGTTTCCGAGGCGGTAAATCTTTATGGAAGTAGATTGCCCAGTCTTCATTCCACGGAATGGCTGGGGGGTTTGAACCACAAACCTTCTGGTTCACAGTCAAATGCTACGTTACCAGAGCTCCTTTGTGTCCCTTTAGCAACACTTTAAAAAGTTGAGATGTATGTGTGGTAATTAAGGTTATATGTCACCTTGGCTGGGCCTGGTTTTGAGTGTCTAGGTAGCTGGATGTAATTATTCCCCATGATGAGATTAGTAATCAACTCCATGGAGCAGCGGAGTAGCTGTCTTAGGGATGTGGTCTGCTTCCGGTATAGGTAAGGAGAAGCTTTGAGAAAGGTCCCTGCCGGTGTTTGGCACGCGTGGACCCTGCGTGTAGCCGAGGCTTCGTTAGCGGCCTGCCATGTTTCATGCCAATCTTGGGACTGTCGCTGGACAGTCACTTAACTAGTGATCTGCCGTGTTGTTTGGTAATCTTGGGACTGTGCCATTGTTATTTGTCAACCTGGGGCTTGTCAGCCTCAGCAGCCAGCAGCTGCCTGAGTGGGCCAAGAGCAAGAGGCAGAGCTGAAGCCCAAGGTTGAGGGGCCCACACCCAGCCCCTAGAGCCTGGCACTTTGAACTTGGACTTCTAGCCTCCTGAACTGGAAGAGAATAAATCCCTGTTTGTTCAAGCTGCCCATTAGTGGTATGTCTGTTAGAGTGTCCCTGGGGGACCCAAACAGCAGGCATGGGGAAGACGCGACTCTGTGCCTGGCACTAAAGGAGTATCTAATGAACAGCAGCTGATAGTGTTATCATCACGGGTGTGCGCATGAGTGTGCAGTCACCGTGGGGCCGTCTCTTCCCAGGAGGCCAGGTTGCGTGGGCCTGGCTGGATGGGTGGGCTGCTCCAGGTGCTTCCAGCCACTCCTAACCCCTGTCTGGGCTGGAGCCCCGACCAGAGTTCCTGGCTCAGACGCTCACCCCAACCCCTCTTCCCACAGACCTGCGCAGAATGACAGCCGGCTTCATGGGCATGGCGGTGGCCATCATCCTCTTCGGCTGGGTCATCGGGGTGCTGGGCTGCTGCTGGGACCGAGGCCTTATGCAGTACGTGGCAGGGCTGCTCTTCCTCATGGGAGGTAAGGCGGGACTCTGCAGGGGGGTGTGGGGAGCTCCTTGAGGTCCTGGAGCACGAGGCCAGACTTGAGGAAGGGGAGGGTCTTGTGGGGCCTGGCTCTCAAGGCTGGGCTCATGGAAGGGAGGGCCCTGGAGGGTCTGGCCCATGAGGTCAGACTTATGGAGGGGAGGGCTCTGGGGGGGGGGCCCCGGCATGCGAGGCCAGATGCTCAGAGTGGGAGGGCCCTGGAGGGCCTGGCACACCAGGCCAGGACTGGAGTGGGACCTTCACACGCATTCCTTCACCCGTGCGTGTCCTCACACGCATTCCTTCACCCGTGCTTGTCCTCACCAACCTCCCCGAGTCTCTCGGCCACTGAGCACAGTGCTCACAACTGCTGGCACAAAGGAGATAAGATCTGGTCCTTCTCGAGACCTGACCACTCCATGATGCAAAGGAACCTGTCTCCGTGAAGAGAGACACTTGTCACAGTAGCCATGTGGCTCTTGGGTATGGTGTGGCAGAGCTGGCCAGCAAGGAGGAAGCAGCCACCAGGAAGGGCCCACCATGGTCCATGCAGGTCCTGCACTTGGGTGTTTCGGGCAGGTGCCCCCAAGGCCTGTCTTCATCCTCGGTGTGGGGCCCAAGGCCACTCCCATCTTCAGATAAGTCAGTGTGAAGGGGTGGGTTGGGACTGGGCCCTCTCCTACTCATCACAGCTGTGACCATAGGACCAGTCCCAGTTACTGACCCAGGGACTATACCTAGGAGAGCGATAAGGCCCTGGGGGCCTGTGTCTCGCCATGGGATTACAATCTTCATGTGCCTCTTTGGTCCCCGAAGAGCTAGCACATGGTCAAGGTCACCTGGCTTATATCTCGGTCAGAAGCTCAAGTTAACCACTGGGTTGTATCCCTCACAGCCTCTCCTCAGGGAAGCCCAGATGGATGAAGTGTGTGGAGCTGGGTCCGGGGTTATTGGGCTAGGACAGAGGGAATCAAAATTTCGGTGGTAAGAAGGCCAGGTGAGGTGTAGACATGGAGACAGGTGCCCACTGGACCTCAGGAGCCGCTGGCACGTGCCCCCGTGAAACACCAGCTCCGGGGCCAAGCAGAGGTAGAGGTGGGCTGTGGCATCACTGGGTCTGCATCTGGGCTGCACTGGGGAGAGGCAGGACCCTCACTCTCGCTGTACGAAGATCACTGGCAGAAGCCACTTGGAAGGGATGGAGGAGATCCTGCATAGAGAGGGAGAACAATGTGGAACAAAACTCAAAATCATTTGGAGGCAAAAAAAAAAAAAAAAAAAAGAAGGTGGGGACCAGGTTTGCTGGTCCAATAGAGCCTGGTGGAACCACTGAGACTATGGCCCCTAGCTGCCCTTCGGGTCTGGAATTGAACCCACAACTGTGGTTTCCAGCCAAACAAAGTACAGGCATGTGAGTTAAACATTTACCTCAAGTAGACACACGCCCTGGAGTGAACAATGATGGGAGAAGGAAGGGCTGCTTATGCACAGGGAGATAGCTCAGGGTGCAGAAGAGTATGAAGGGATGGACACTGGGAGGAGGCAACTATGGGGAGGAAGTGGGAGGGGAGCTGCTGCATTGTAAATTTTGGTCAATGACATGAGACAAAGTATATGTGAACTGCTGTGTGAAAAGTGAATTTACTCTGTAAATCTTCACCCAAATCCTAACAAAAAAGAAAGAAGGAAAGAAAGATCACTGGCAGAAGTGAGTGATGGGTGGAGGTGGGGAGAATTATGAGGCCCAGCTGGGGCCTGAGGGTCACTCTCACTTCTCTGAGGTGCAGCCAAGGACAAGCCAGACTCTGCAAGGATATTCTTAGGCTGACCAGACTCTGCCCTCAGCCAATGCCCTGCCGCAGCTGCTTCTGTTGGGCCCACTCCTGGGTTCCGGCAACGGCTGGAGGAGGGAGGGTGAGGTGGCCGTGGCCGTCGGTCTCCACGAGTCCCCTCGTGAAGCAGGGCCACACTGGGCGTGAGCAGCAGTGGGCCTTCCTCCCCTCCCCGCAGAACCTTCCTGGGCGCAGTGTGAGACGGTAAAGTGGTGGCCTGTGTGTAGTGTGTCTCAGCCCTCGAGACTTTCAGAGGCTGTGGAGAGAATGGTAAGCAACTGGGCCTCGGGCAGCCGGCGCCCTGGACTGACAGCTTTCTCTCCTCCTTCCGTGGCTTTTGTGCCTCGTACTTCACCTGCCTGTCCCCTCAGGTGGGGGACAAGGCTTATACCTGTCCAGGTGCTAAATCTCCAGGCCCAAGCCACCCATCAACAGCTTCCTCCCGAGATGCTAATCCAGCTTCCTGAGAACCAGAGAGAGGTGATCTGACTGGCCCCCCACCTCTCCCGGCCAGCCCGCTCCCTACTGGTCAGTGTGGGCCAGCCGCTGGGCAGGATGGGTTAGTGGGACATGTCCCACCCACCTGAGACCTTGAGTGGGACCCTCCCAGGGAGTGTGAGGACAGACCTGCTCCCCACTGCTGAGGCACCTTCCAGAAGCCTGGGATTGTCTGGCAGAATGATAATCAGCCCTTCCCACAAGGCTGGGGTGATCTTTGCTTATCTTTACTGCAGTCGGGGTGAGCTCCTAACTCTGCTGATGCCAGGGTCCCGCCCAAGCAGGACATTGGGGTGACCCATGTGCATCTGGGTCAGAACCAACACACGTCAGCGTGCTCTCCAGCCCTGGTGTTCTGTGGTCCTTAGGACGCCTCGGCTGGTTCCAGCAGCTCCGATGAGTGTCCCTTCCCCGGCCTCTGTGAGTACTTTTCAGGCCCCATGCAGCCTGATAGTTCAGGGCTTTGTTTCGTTTCTCATAGACTTTAGTTTCCAAAGCAGTATTAGACTTACAGAAAAACTGAAATGATTGTACAGGGTTCCCGTGTTGCACATGTGTGTGCGTGTGCACACGCACACACACACACATGCACGCACACATTTTCCCCTGTTATTAACATCTAACATTAGTACGGAGCACTTATTACAATTTCTATTGTTGTTGTGTGCCTTCAAGTCAGTTCCGACTCACAGCGCCCCTAGAGGACAGAGGAGAAATGCCCCATTGGGTTTCCCAGGCTGGGAGCAGATCGGTAGGTCATGTCTCCTTCGGAGCAGCTACTGGGTTTGAACCACCAACCTTTTGGTTAACAGCCAAGCACTCAACCATTGTGATACCAGGGCTCCCTTTGTTACAATGAATGAACCTGTATTGAGACCTTATTTTTAACTGACGTCTGTAGCTTATTCATATTCCCTAGCTCTCATCTGATGGCCCTTATTGGTCCCAGGGCCCCATCCAACACGTATATACACCATTTGTTCTTGTCTCCTTAGAGTCTCCTTGGCCGTGACCATCTCTCAGACCTGTGTGGTGTTTTTCTCACCAGTAGGCTGAGAAGATGGG
>NW_006921945.1:808272-809127 GCF_000298275.1 Orycteropus afer afer | reverse complement strand
TTCAGCTCCACGGGCCCTAAGCCGCACACACAGCTCTGCACACTAACCAGGTGTCCGGCTCTGCACCTGCACGCAGGGGCCTGTGGTCCCAGACTCTCGCTCCACCCCGTCCCCTGTTCCACGCTGTGCCTCCTGCTTTCAGAGCCTCCCTCCCCTGAGCCCAGAGGGGCCTATGCACGCACTGTAGCCAGGGCCTGCGGCTGGGTGGTCATGGGAAGAGGAGGTCAAGCTCCTTCTCCATCCACCTGTGACCAGTGTGACCTTTTGCTCCTCCCCACCTGGTCGGGGGAAGGAAGAAAACAGCCTGAGGAGCTTAGGCTGCTGTGCTGGGATGGTTGTGGTGATTTGCAGACCAATGAGAGCCGAATGTCTGCCATCTGTCCCCCAACTCGCCCACCCAGCTCCCCCAACAAGCACCAGAGAGCAGGTCAGCTGGGAGGTGACCTCCAGAGGCTCAGCATCACATCTGCTCTTTGAGGGACAAGGGTGCAGCGATTGACTGAAAGCTAGGGCCTGAGGCCCCAGGCCTTGGGCAGCTTGCTGGGGGCCTGTTCTTCTGCCCAGTGACAGTACTGCACCCTGGAAGGCTTATGAGAACAGATGTGTTGTCTGTCAGTTCTGAAGGCTGAGAGGCTGACATCAGCATGCCAGCAGTGTCGATTCTTTTGGAGGCCCTGAGAGGAGGCCTATTCCAGATTCCCTCACAGCTTCTGGTGGCTTGGGCGTGTTTTGCAGCCATAGTGTCACGGGGCAGCCTTCCTCTGTCTCCCTGTCTTTGTGCCTCTTCTTTTATAAGAACACCACTCAGAAGAGATTAGGACCCACTGTACTCTGGTGGCATAGTGCCTAAGGCAC
>NW_006921945.1:802576-806932 GCF_000298275.1 Orycteropus afer afer | reverse complement strand
TGACCAAAGTGGGTGAGATGAACTCTGGCCATTCTCACTTCCAAGGAGCATTCTGGCTGCACTTCTTCCAGGACAGATTTGTTAGTTCTTCTGGCAGTCCATGGTCTTTTCAGTATTCTTCACCGACACCACAACTCAAAATCATCAACTCTTCTTTGGTCTTCTTCATTTATTGTCCAGCTTTCACATGCATATGAGGCGAGTAAAGATATCATGGCTTCAGTGAGGTGCACCTTAGTCTTCAAAGAGACGTCTCTGCTCTTTAGCACTTTACAGAGGTCTGTTGCAGCAGATTTGCCCAGTGTAATACATCATCTGGTGTCTTGACCGCTGCTTCCATTAGTGTTGATTGTGGAACCAAGTAATATGAAATCTTTGACAACTTCAGTCATTTCTCCATTTATTGTGATGCTGCTCATTGGTCCAGTTGTGATCATTGTTTTCTTTATGTTGAGGTGTAATCCACACTGCAGCCTGTATGTGGTCTTTAATCTTCATCAGTAAGTATTTCAAGTTATCTTCAACTTTCAACAAGCAAAGTTGTGTCGTTTGTGTATCGCAGGTTGATTAGCATTTGATAATTATACTCAAAACAGGTTCTGGAGGGACAGTCGTGTCCATGACAGCATGTGGTGCTGAGACATGTTGTTAGCAGGGCTAGGAGGTGACATTGCGGCTTACCTGAGGTGGGATGGGGGCTCCTTGGCCAGGATAGCCCCCTCCGGCAACCACAAGAAACAGAAGAGCTTCCTTCTCACCTTGAAGTAGAACAGACCCCAAAGGAACTACACCCTTCCCACTCGATGGGAGCGGCCTTTGTGATAGAGGTGGGTGCTGGAGAGTAAGCAGCCTTGGCCCTTACTGCAGACCCACATCAGATGTCCTGCAGCTGCCCGCCAACCTGATAACAAAGCCAGAGCGTCACATAGTCCCCGGAGCAAGGAGCTGCTTTTTCTGGCATCCCCGGCCGGAAGGAGCTGGGCAGGAGGGTGGCTGTGAAGGCCTCCAGGAGTGCTCCTGTGGGCTGAGCCCACCCACATTGCTTAGGTATCCCTGCCCATGAGCCTCCTCCCATTCCCCACCTCCTACTGGGGGGGTAATTCCATGCTCAGGAAGTAGCATCATCCAGTTAACAGGGTAATTGTCCCTTTATCACGGAGAACTAGTGCAAGACCAGAGGAATCTTGGACTAGCAGACAGGAAGTCCACGGACTAGTCCTAAATCTTCCACTAACTCACCGTGTGCTTTGAAAGAAGTTCACACATTTTTTTTTTTGAAGAAGTTACACTTCTGGTACATGTTCTACATTTACGCTCTAGCCAAGGAGCCCTGGGGGTGCCACAGTTAAGCCCTTAGCTGCTAACTGAAAGGTCAGTGGTTTGAATCCACCACTGGCTCCTTGAGAGAAAGACCTAGTGATCTGCTCCCATAAAGATGACAGCCTAAGAAACCCTGCCGGGCAGTTCCACCCTGCCACATGCAGTCGCAGTGAGTCAAAATCGACTCGCCGACACCTAACAACAACATTGCTCTCCCCTCTTTTAATTGGATTTCACTCTGAACAGTAGACGGGCCATCTTTACATCTGAGGAAACTGAGACCGAGAGAAGGTAAGTCACCTTTCCCAAAGCTGACCTCAACCCAGCCTGCCTGACTGCCAGGCCCAAGACGCCCTGGACAAGCCACCTGCATCTCTGGCTGCAGTGTCCTTTCCTGTGGAGCACGTGTGAGACAGGGTCACCTCTGCATCCCTTCCAGCCCTCACTGTCTCCAAGGCCATGACAGCCTTACTTCACTTCTGCTTTGGGATGTTGTTGGAAATGTAGGAAGAACCCTTTGGTCAAACGCAGAGGTTTAGCTTCTTGTTTTCTGGACGAGAGGGAAAGAGGCCGTGCTGGGCAGCAGTTAAGAGCACAGAACATGAGCCGGGCTAATGACCGTGAGCCCCAGCTCTGCTGCTTACGGGCCGGGGCCTCAGAAAAGTTGTTTGCACCTTTCACCCCTTGTTTTGATTTTCTGCTCGGCCACAAACCAAAACCAGACTCACTGCCATCGAGTTGAATCTGACTCATAGTGCCCCCTCCTTGGGTTTCCGAGGTGGTATCAGTATAGAAGTAGATTGCCCAACCTTCCTTCCGAGAGTGGCTGGTGGGTTTGAACCACCTGCCTTCTGGGTAGCAGTCAAATGCTTTAGGCACTATGCCACCAGAGCTTCTTGTCCTCGGCCAAGCAGGTCATAATAGTGCCCACCTCAAGCACAGTCATGACAATTAGAGTTAGCTCATGTACAGGGCCTCAAACAATGCCTGCAAGCACTCAAGCACTTTGAGAGATTATTACTTGAGCAACTTGATGCCTCTTTCTTCAGGAGCTCCCAGGAGTGGCGCTGAGCAGCCCCCAGCCATCGCTACCAGCACCCCTACTCACTACACAGCACAGGTCCCGGGGTGTCACCTGAACAGAGACTGTGGCTCTGGCTGCTCACCAGCCTGTCCACGCACACACACCCTCGCTCAGTCGATGAGCAGGTGAATGTTGGTGCCAGCCACTGTCCAGTCTACTCCGACTCATGACAGCTTCATGGGCAACAGAATGAAATGCTACCCAGTGTTATGCTGGCTTCCCTGTCATTGGCATGTTTGAGGCTGTGTCTGCGGCCGTGTTCTGAGTGCCTTCCGTCGGGGGGGCTCACCTTGCAGCACCGTGTCTGTCTTCCATCGTGACCCGTAGGGTTTTCACGGGCCGATTCTCAGAGGTACATCACTTCCAAGCTGTCTTAGTCTGGGAGCACCGTTGCAGCCTGCCCGCCATGGGAACCCTGCTGGTGTTTGGAGCCCCGATGCAGAGCCTGCAGCATCACAGCAACACACAAGGCACACACAGTCGACACACAGAGACACGGGGTGGAGACAGAGAAGTACTGGGAACCTGCTCTGTGCCAGACACACAGCAACACGCAAGCCACACAGTCGACACGCAGAGACACAGGGTGGAGACAGAGAAGTACTGGGAACCTGCTCTGTGCCAGACACACAGCAACACGCAAGCCACACAGTCGACACGCTGAGAGACGGGGTGGGGACAGAGAAGTACTGGGAACCTGCTCTGTGCCAGATACGGTTTGAGCCCCGGGGCCAGTGGGCGACGGGAGAAAGTGAAGCTCACGCTACAGTGTGTTGTGAGGGGGCAGACAAAAAGGGGACACCTTAGATACCTGATGCAGCTCGAGGGGATGAGACCCGTGGAGACGGCCGAGGCGGAGGAGGCCGGGTGCCGAGGGGAGAGCCGTGGAGACGGCCGAGGCAGAGGAGGCCGCTGCTGAGAGCACTGCTTTGCTCTGGGCCAGGCCGGGCTGCTGCCGTCTCACAGGTGGTGGTGTTTGAACAGATGGGAGTGAAGCCACAGGAGGAGTCAGGACAGAACATTCCAGGAGGAGAACAGCAGGTGCCAGGGCCTGGGCTGGAAGGAGGTCTCTGGCTGAGACCTTGAGCAGGGGAGGGTTGTGGCAGGAGCAGAGCCAGGTGGGGACTTGGAGGTTGGAATCAGAAAGGAGGCAGGTCTTGCAGGGCCTCAAGACCGTGGGGAGGTGGGAAAGGGGTGATTCCACTCCTGTTAGGGGCGAGGGGCATCGGCCCCAGCCTACCCACCCCCGTCCAGTTCCCAGAAGCCCTGAACTTCACCCCTGGGCTGTCAGCTGACGTGTGTGACTGCTCTGTGGCTCTGGCTCCCTGGTGGGGGGACCACCGCCGCGGCGTCCACCCTGTAGCCAGCCCAGTCCAGTACCCCCAAGGTCTCCTCCTCCCGAGGCCACAAGGCCTGGTTCTTCTTAGGGAGTAAGAAACACTTAGGCACTGAGTCTGGGTCCCTGCCCCCGTGGACCGCCAGCCCACGAGTGGGGAAAGGGCTGGCAGAAGCAGAGGACAGGGCACTGAAGGGCCACCTCTGCCTGGGCTGTCTGTTGAGAGGGAAGGGTCCCCCCAGCAGCGTTTGCTGTGGGAATGGGGCAGAGCCACCACCCTGTGGGCGCTGGAGGAAGCCTGCCTACGCGACTTCCTGAGCATCCCCTGTGGCTCCCATAGGACGCGCTCACCGAGATGGGCAAGCTGCAGAGAGAGGGAGTTTGCCAGGCAAGCTCCTGGCCCTTGAAACCAGTTGCAAATCAAAGAAACACACTGGCTTCTGAAGTAAATGCAGAGACCTTTTGACCCTTCCCATGGGGCTGAAGAGCTGCTCTCACAGCAACAACTGAGAGGGAGGAGCTGGCATGCGCCTGCAGGGGTGAGGACCTGAGGGGGAGGAGCCTGCAGGGGTGAGGACCTGAGGGGGAGGAGCCTGCAGGGGTGAGGACCTGAGGG
>NW_006921945.1:798611-802143 GCF_000298275.1 Orycteropus afer afer | reverse complement strand
TGCAGGGGTGAGGATCTGAGAGGGAGAAGCCTGCAGGGGTGAGGACCTGAGGGGGAGGAGCCTGCAGGGGTGAGGATCTGAGAGGGAGAAGCCTGGAGGGGTGAGGACCTGAGGGGGAGGAGCCTGCAGGGGTGAGGACCTGAGAGGCTGCTGGGCGCCCCATGGCCTCGCTGGCTGGGGGCACGTGTCAGGGCCTGGAGGATGGGTGGGATCAGGGCACCCATCCCAGCAGGCCAGGCAGACACAGGGGCCCTGAGATAAGCCCAGATGCAGCTGTCACAGGGCCAGTCACGTGCATCCTGATGTGTCAGGGAGCTGATGGGGAGAAAGGCCCAGGGCAGAGAGCCAAGGGTGGCCTCTGCACCCAGCCCATAGATAGGCCCGTGTGCCTGGTAACTGGGCTGGCCACGCCCTGAAGCCAGGGTGCCTGGGACAGGGACTGTGAAGGCCTGGGGGCAGCACACTGGAGGGGCGACACAGCCGGCCTGCAGTCCCACCTGGTTACTTAGTTACTGGTACTGCCGTGACATCAGTACCCCCTATCGTGGCTTTAAGGAACGAGAATTTCTCTCTCACCGTTGGGAGGCTACAGGTCTGAATTCATGGCAGCCACTCCAGGGGAAACCCTTCTTTGTCTCTTTCAGCTTCTAATAGCTGCTGGCAACCCTCGGCCTTCCTGGGCATCTGTCTTCCTCCTGAGTGTGTGTCTGTCTGTTTTCCCTTTTCATAAGGCATTACCCAGAAGGGAGGAGCTCTGGTAGCATAGTGGCTAAGGCACTTGACTGCTAACCAGAGGCTGGCTGTTCAAACCCACCAGCCACTCTTGGAAGGAAGGTTGGGCAATCTACTTCCGCGCCTCGGAAACCCAAGGAGGGGTTGCTATGAGTCGGTTTGATTTTGGTATTTACCCAGGAGGAGTTAGGGTTAGGCCCCACCCTGCTCCCGTGTAAGCTCATGTTAATGGATGTTGTTGTTGTTGTTATGTGCCGTCAAGTCAGCAAGGAGCAGGGGTGGGGCAGGAGGGAGCAGGGTCAAGACCATAACAAGACGTCCCTTCTACAACCGACCACTCACAACTGCATCTGCTCCACTTGGGGGGAGGGTCCCGGCAGAGTCAGACACCTGGGGCTGTGGGTGGGCATCAGAGTTCGGTAACCTTGGGCAAATTTATACCCTAAAAGAGTGTTAACCAAAAGGTTGGTGGGTCGAATCTACCCAGAGGCGCCTGGAAAGAAAGGCCTGGCTGAGATCTGCTTTCGAAAAGTCCGTGTTGCAAACCCTGTGTGGCTCCGCTCCACTCTGACACAGGTAGGGTCTGCAGGAGAGTGGCCTGGAGGGTGGCTGGTTTCGGTTTCTTTAACCCTTTGTGTACCTCGGTTTCTCCATCAGTAAAGCGACAGGATTTTGGGAGAATTATTTCAGTAGACATGGCTAAAACGCTTCAAACAGTGTCTGTCACAGAACGACTCTGAATTCTTTTTTATTGACGTGTGCCCCGTCCATCCAGGTTCTTACCTTCTCCGCAGTTTCTGGTTCCTTCTCTGAGAGACCAAGTACCTTGCCCAGGGTCACAGAGCTCCTGAGCCAGTACTCAGTCTCTGTCTGACTCTGAAGCCTGGGTTTTAATTATCACAGAGCACCATCTCCCAAATAACAGCTAACTGATTGACCATTTAGGATCTTCAAGCAGCTCATGGCCTTGGGGAAGAGGCAAAACCCACAAAGTCATCCCAGTGCATGGACAGAGGCCATTGTTCTAGGGATGGTGGATGGGACATGGACAGAGGCCATTGTTCTAGGGGTGGTGGATGGGACAGGCCGATTCCGTTCGTGGCCTGTTCCTTCGGAAGTGGGAAGATGGCTCTCTTTGGCTGAGAGCTTTGTATTTTCATATGCTCTGAGACAAAAGGCAAAGTGAGGGGCTCGCAGGGCGAAATGGATAATCCTCAGTTATCGCTCTACAGCTCCTCCCCCTCCGCACTTCACCTCTTGAAATCTCGTTCATTGCCATGAGGGGCCGAGAGGATTCTAGAACCTGTGCTGGGGATGGAGTTTTCGGAACCCCAGCCTCATTTTGGTTGCTGAGCATTCTGGAACCTGCCTGCCTCGACCTAGACTTGTCCTCCCTCTGCGTACGGGGTGCAGTGGCTTTCTCATCCTTCAATGTGCACAAAACCCCTGGCTCATGGGCACTCAGTAGGCATCACCTCTGTCCTCCCCAGTGACAGGAGCCTCTTTTCTTGGCTTCCTCCACATGTCATCCGTCACCTCAGACATTTCTCACCTCTCCGTTTTCACCCTCCACTTTGCGTCAGCACCAACATCAGCCAGTGTTTCCTTTATACTACCCTTAGCAGCCCATCAGCCACCTCCCTTCACTGAATGCCATCTTGCTGTACGCTGCTGTCGCGTTGGCCCTCAGGTCGTGGTGACCCCATGCACAACCAAGCAAAGCGTTGTCCATGTTGCCCGGTGCTGTCCGTGTTGCCCGGTGCTGTCCGCGTTGCCCGGTGCTGTCCGTGTTGCCCGGTGCTGCCACCGTCTCCACGCTCAGGTGCACATCAAACCGTTGTGACCCGTAGGATTCTCACTGGCCGGTTTCCAGAAGGAGATCACCAGGCCTTTCCTCCTGGTCTGTCTTCATCTGGAAGCTCTGCTGAAGCCTGTCTAGCCTCCCAGCAGCGCGCCTGACTCCACTGGCAGATGGGTGGTGGTTGCACGTGGGGTGCCCTGGCTGGGAGTCGAACCCGGGTCTCCTGCGTGGGCAGTGAGGGTTCTCCACGGAGCCAGCTCTGCCACCACAAGCGCCGTGTTGGTCGCCATGACCGTTGCAGCGGCTGGGAGTCGCTCAGCCCTCGGTGGGATCCTGTGCTCCCCCATGTCCTTGCTAGCCTCAGTGCCTCCATGTTCTCGTCCGTGCAGTGGGGATATTGATGCTTGTCCTGTGGGAATCGACTGGACGGCAGGTGACCACACCACACAGGGTCGGTGGGTGAGTGAGATGAGACCGCGTCCAGGAAGAGCACCCCGCAGAGGGGTGTGCCACAGCATTGATGGCTCTGCTGTCTACTCACTGTCCTTACACCCTTCGTCTGTGTAGAGTACAGGTCCCTGTGGATCCTGAGTGAAGGCTGTCGCTCACAGGATGAAGCCTGGGTTGAATGTGGCTGCACTCATGGCCTTGTGACTTGTGCTCCCACCACGGAGCCTGTGGAACCCTCTGCCTCCCTCAAGGCTCGAGTGACAGTCAGCATGTCCCAGAAACCTGCCTGGGCCAGGCATCTACCGAAACCAGATCCTCTGACCACTTCAACGCCCATCTTGCCAGTGGTATCTTGGAGAGCAGAGACCTACCTGGTTTCCTGTCTCCCTTGGGTGAAGGCTCCACAGTGACAGGGTGCCCTTCCTTGCTGGACACACTTGTCATTTTGCTCTTCATTTGAATCTCACTGGCTGGCGATTCAAACCCACCAGCCACTCCTTGGAAGGAAGACTGGACAATCAACTTGTAGTGATAGGAGCTCTGGTAGCA
>NW_006921945.1:796050-797071 GCF_000298275.1 Orycteropus afer afer | reverse complement strand
GAGCCCCTGGGCCCAGCACCACTGGCCTCTCCCCCGCTCCCTGTGCACTCAGAATTCCTGAAGCGAGGCCTCGGGGGTCACTCTGGAGACAGGCCTTTCTCAGCCCAGCGGAGGGTCTATACTTTTGGGTGAGTGGGTGCGCTCTGAAGCCCATTGTCCCCTTAGGCGGAGGGGGAGGTCTTGGCAAGCTTCCTCGTGGCCATGTGTCCAGCTGCAGTTGCCACACTGGCCCTGACGCTGATAAAGCTGCCACTTCTGTCCCTGTCTGCCTCCCCTGCCTCTCTTCCTGTTAGCTTTTGAGTTTAGAAGGGGGCTCAGGGAAGCGGCCATCATCGTCTGTCATTCCATCAGACTGCAGTGGCTTATGTGTTGCTGTGGGCCTGGAAGCCATGCCACCGGGATTGCAAATCCCAGCAGGGTCACCCAGGGTGGACAGCTTTCGGCAGAGCTTCCAGACTAAGACAGACACGGAAGAGAGGCCTGGTGGTCCACTTCCAGAAACCAGGCAACGAAAGCCTTGCGGATCACGACAGAACATTGTCTGATGCTGTTCTGCAAGGTGGGCCCAGGCCCGGGTTCAAAGGCTCTCAGAGGACACAGTGGCCACGACGTGGCCTGGAGCCAGCAGAGAGCACAGGGCCGGGTGCCGTTTTGTTCTGTTGCACGTGCATCGCTGTGACTTGGAGCCAATGTGGCAGCGACTAGCAACCGAGGAAGAAGAGGGAATAATTAGCATCGTCCAAAGTCCCCAAGACTGATGCAGAAAGAATTGCCAGGTAGAGACCCACTCCCAAGCCAGTAGGGTGGGGGTGGGGATGAAGAGAGAGGAGGACACCTTGGATAGGCTGAGGGCCAGTCTCAGCCTCCTTGGGCCTCTTTGGGCCCCAGCTGACCCAGTAGACGAGAATGCGTGGCTGGCTTGTCTGGAAGCTGCAAAGCTTGTCCATGGAGAGGTCACGTGTTCTGCTCTTGGTTCATGCCTTGACCTCACCCTCCTCCCACATAGGAAGTTCATCTCCCA
>NW_006921945.1:783747-786190 GCF_000298275.1 Orycteropus afer afer | reverse complement strand
ATGGTTGCAGCAACACATTGACAAGGAACTGCCAGGAATTCAAGTGGGATTCAAAAGAGGATGTGGAACAAGGGCTGTCATTGCTAATGTCAGCTGGGTCTTGACTGAAAGCAGAGAATACCACACAAATGTTTGTTGGTGCTGTTAGGGGCCGTCAAGTTGGTTCCAACTCGTGGCAACCCCATGGACAACAGAGTAGAACATTGGCTGGTCCTGGGCCCTCCTCACAATTGTTGCTCCATTTGAGCCCTTGGTGCAGGAAGATGTTTATCTGTGCTTTATGGACCATGCAAAGCAATTCAACTGTGTGCATTATTACAAATTATGGTTCACATTCCGAAGAATAGGAATTCCAGAACACTTAAATTGTGCTCCTTGGAATCTGTACGTAGACCAAGAGGCAGTCATTTGAGCAGAAGAAGGGGCGACTGCATATTTTAAAATCGTAAAAGTTGCATGCCAGGGTTGTATCCTGTCACCATACTTTCACCATTATTTAATCTGTGTGCTGAGCAAATAATCTGAGAAGCTGAACTATATGAAGAAGAACATGGCATCAGGATTGGAGGAAAACTCATTAACAACCTCCCATATGCAGATGACCCAGCCTTGCTTGCTGAAAGTGAAAAAGGCTTAAAGATCAAAGACTCCAGCCTTCAGTATGAATTACACCTCAGCATAAAGAAAACAAAAATCCTCACAACTGGACCAGTAAGCAATATCATGATAAATGCAGAAAAGATTGAAGTTGTCAAAGATTTCATTTTACTCAGATCCACAGTCAACAACCATCAAACCAAGGAATCAAACAATGGCTTGAATTGGGCAAATCTGCATCAAAAGACCTTTTTAAAGTGTTAAAAAGCAAAGATGTCATTTGACGACCAAGGTATAGCTGACCCAAGCCATGGCATTTTCATTTGCCTCCTATGCATGCAAATGCTGGAATGAATAAATAAGGAAGACTGAAGAAGAATTGATGCATTTGAATGATGGTGTTGGCAAAGAAAATTGAATATACCATGGACGCCAGAAGAATGAACAAATCTGTCTTGGCAGAAGTGCAGCCGGAACGCTCTATGGAAGCGAGGATGGCAAGACTTCATTTAAAAAAAAAAAAAAAAAGTGGAGGGTCTGCCAAAGAGGAAGACCCTCAGCGAGATGGTGCACAAAGGGCATGGGGTGGCATTCTCTGACCTCCTCTGACTTCACAGGGGGTGGAGGAGTGACAGAATTGCCATCAGCAGCCCAAGGCTGCTCACCCTTCAGCCTGTTTACCAGTTCTGACACCAACCATCCCTCCTGGGACACACCCTACTTCTCTGCTGGGCTCGATAATTTGTTACAAGGGCCACAGAGAACTCATAGACTATATTCATGACGCTGGGGTTTGTTAGGGAAGTAACAGGGTATGATTCTGGTTCAGGAACACTCAGGATACAGTTCTTCCATCTGGACACCCTTCTCTGGGCCATGACCATAGGCACGTCTCCCTTTGACCGTTGGCCTCTTGTCCTGGCCTCCACCCTGCTCCAGCAAGTGTTACAGAGCTCTTTTAGCTCTGCAGATAGGTGCGCTCCACTCCGTCAGCCAGCCTTCTGCCCGAAAGCACTGGGCTTTCTTGCTCAGTGGGCCAGCAAGCCTGCCACTCTGTCTGAAGCTGGTCTCTCGGTTGTGGTGCCGCCATCTCTCTGCTGCCTCTTTGCCGAGGAGGTCCAGCGCAGCAATCCCGGGTCCAAGGATGCACTCCACTCCACCTCCAGCTCTTCTCTTTTGATGGCAGTGAGATCCCACTTTCCAGCCTCTGGGATGGCTCCTTTTAAGCCTAACAGGATGGGAAAACTGACCAATCCCCACATTAGGGTGCCATACACCTTATTTCCATGGTCCTACAGGGTGCCATATACCTCATTCACATTATTAGCAAGCTATCCAATCCCCTTGGTGGGCCGCAAGCACCTTACATTTGCATAGTTCCACCCAGTCGTCTGGTGGGAGTCCAAAAGACTAGGGCTGGAAGAGCCAGAGCAAGTCATTCACTGCCCCGCAGATGGATTGACACAGTGGCTGCAACAGTGAGCTGAAACATCGCAATAACTGAGGATGGCGCAGGACTGGGCAGTGTTCCGTTTTGTTACACATCAGGTCTCTGTGAGCAGGGCACCTAACAACTGTCTAGGACCCCTGGTGGCGTAGTGCCTAAGGCATGTGACTACTAACCAGGAGGCTGGTGGTTCAGACCCACCAGCTACTCCTCAGCAGCCAGCAATCTACTTCCGTAGAGATACTGCCTCGGAAACCCAAGGAGGGGTCGCTGTGAGTCAGATCCGACTCGACGGCAGTGAGTTTGTTTTTTTCTGGGAACAACCATCAATCATATCTGTATACCACATTTTTATTCAAATAGTGCAGATGTTATAAATTTCCTTTGCTAACACCTCCT
>NW_006921945.1:780576-782942 GCF_000298275.1 Orycteropus afer afer | reverse complement strand
CACACTGCAGGCTGGGACCTCTCTGGGGTCCATTCCTACGTTCCCAACCAGGCCCCCAGAGGAGCTGTCTCAGGGGCGGTTCTGAGCTCCCTCTGCGTTCCATTGCTTGGTTCAAGAAAGCCCAGAGTGAGAAACCGAGGCTACACCCTGGCAGAGGGCACCCCTCCTGTTGAGACCTGGGGTCCAGCAGCCCTGGCCCGAAAGCGCCTGGCGAGGGTGCAGCGAGCCATGCAGTTGAAAATGGCAGCCACAGTTTTTCTTGTCAAGAACAATTTTTTCTCACTTAAAGCCTTCCGTTTCTAATATTATACTTTACATATAGAAAGCAATTTTAACTTCTCTAAGGCTTTTCACATTTATTATTATCACTCTTCAAAATAATCCTGCCGATCAAAAGCCATGGCCGTCCGGAGGGTGTTTCCCAGTGCTGAATCTCTGGCACATGCGCAAGCTTCCTGAGGTCCAGGGTGCCCCTGGAAGCGCAAGGCAGGCCCGTGTGCATGCGTACACGCCCACGTGCGGCGCAGGGTATCACGCAGGAGGAGGCTCTCCAGCAGCCAGGCAGCCACAGCTCGGGAGGGAACAAGGAGCTGACGCTTCCGGCTGCAGAAGCGTTGGTGAGAGATGGCGGGCAGCAGGAGGGTGCAGGTGTCCCTAAGGGAGCTGGCCAACTGCCACCTGTCTTCACCTCCCTCCATCCTCACTAGCCTGGGGTGGAGGGCAGGTAGGGGAGCGGCCCACCCAGGACAGGTGACAGCCATCCTCCAGCCTGGAGTACTGCCAGGCCCACATCTGGGGTAACTCATGACGAGCTTCAAAGACATGGTCCTCAAAGAAGGAGGTGTGTGTAGACAGTCAAAGGAGGCGTTTCTCTTCAGCCAGTCCCTCCTGGCCCCTGGACCTGCCTTCCCATCACGGTGGGCTTCCAGTAAGGACCAGAGACCAGGGGGCTGGGGTGGCGCAGATCCTGTAATCCCAGAGGCTACGGGGGAGGCACCGAGGCATCCCTGCCCGGACTGGCTGGCTCCCGGCCGCGTGGAGGAGGATCCTGAACATTCATCTCTCACTGCACTTGCTGACTGGTCGCAGCTGCCTGGGGGCCAGTCTGAGACTTTCAAGGCCCTGTCTGGGAAGAGCAGGAAAAAGGCTGAGGCTCAGTGAGCTGTCTCTTCTGCAGACCTGGACTTGCACACAGGGGGCAGCTCAGGACTTGACTTTCCAGAGGACTATGCCAGTTGGCATGGCCTCCAGGGTCTGGGGCCAGCTGGGCCAGGGGTTTCTAGAAATGGAATCCATCTTTCAGATGGAATGCCACAGGGAAACAGGCGCTTCTGTCTGAGAGAGGAGAGAGAGCTGGGGTTTCTTCTACTCCCTCCTCCTCCTTCCGTGGGGGCCTCTGAGACCCCTTCTGGAGCACAGTTTGGGGTCTGTTTTAGTAGAGGACCAGAGGGTCCACTCCACAAGGATGGCATTCAGCCAGAGGTCTGAGATGAGTGGGACAAAGGCCATTGCAGGCAGCAGGAACAGCACATGCAAAGGCCCTGGGGTGGGCCTGTGTGCTTGGCATGTGTGAGAAAGAAATGGTGTCCAGCTTGTCTGGTGTGGAGGGAGGGGGTCCAGGTGAGGACTCGGGTCAGAGAGGAGGACAGATCCCATGTGTGGAGACCATATGGGCTTGGCAGGGGCTTTGGGTTTATTCTGAGGGCTAGGAAGCCATTGGCAGGTTCTAAGCAGGAGAGACATGCTCTCATTAAAGTTTAAGTATCACTGACTGCCATATGGGAGCTCTGGTGGTGCAGTGGTTTGCTCAACTGTTAAGCAGTAGGTCAGTGGTTCAAACCCACCACATTCCATGAGAGAAAGATATGGCAGTCGGCTTCCATAAAATTGACGGCCTTGGAAACCCTATAGGGCAGTTCTACTCTGTCCTACAGGATTGCTATGAGTTGGAATCGACTTGACATCAGTGAGTTTGGTTTTGGTTTGGTGGGAGCAAGAGGAGCTCTGGTAGCATAGTGGCTAAAGCACTTGACTGCTAACCAAAAGGCTGGCGGTTCAAATCCACCAGCCACTCCTCGGAAGGAAGGTTGGGCAATCCTACTTGCGTAGTGATACTGCCTCGGAAACCCAAAGAGGGGTCGCAATGAGTCGGGTCGACTCGATGGCACATAACAACAACAACAACATGGGAGCAAGAGTAGAAGGCAGGATCCCTGTTAACCACTGGGTGGCTCACTTGAGGGTAGCAGTGGTGGTGTTGCAGAGTTGGAAGTGGTGTGTGGGCAGACCTTCTCAGCGCTGGCATGGGAACCCAGGACAGGGACCACCAAGATGGAAGGAGGGAGGTCCCCAGACCAAGGGTCCTC
>NW_006921945.1:777368-780021 GCF_000298275.1 Orycteropus afer afer | reverse complement strand
TTGCTGATAACTGTCCTGCCCGGTGGGTGCTCGCAGGAATGCCCCTCTCTGCAGCCCATCGTAGCTAACGGGCCTCCTCAGCAGGCCGTGCTGTGTCACAGCCCTGGGGACCGAGGGCCACACAGCAGAGCCTCCCACCCATCAGGGAGGAGCTAGGGGCAGAGCTTATAACTAGTTTCTACACAGCAACTCTGGTTGGTATTGGAGTCTGATTGGAATCCAGCCCAGCCGTGGAGGTTCTCCTAAGAAGAGAAGATCGTGTGTTTTCACTCCTGCCTTCCTGGGATCCTCACTTGTCTACTTGTCTTCAGCAAGTACTCATGAGGAGTCAAGTGGCAGATTGCAAAGGCCTGTCCTAGAGGCACAGCCCACTGCTGTGAGGGCGAGGACTCCATGGCTCTCATGGAAGTGACCAAGCAGTGACCCTATGTCTCTATCTACTGGTTCTCTGCAGGCTGTACGGCTTCCCCAAATGATGATTGTTCTTTGGGTGGATGGGGGAAGACTGTGATCCCAGTGCTGGGACACCCGCCACCACGCTTTCATCAAGACATCTTTCCCAGAAGAGGCGTTTAGGAGCTGAGTTTTGTTTCAGAGGACCCCTGGGGCCCTGGGGAGGACCTGGCGGGCAGTTCAGCACCTCCATGCTTCCGAGAGAGTCATGTATTGGGCTCATCATGCTAGCCAGTCAGCTGAGCCAGGCGGGATCCTTGTCCTGTCCATCCTTTGTCTCCACCTGAGGCTTTACACAGCAGCACAGCGTTGGTCCGAGCGCATCACTGTTTACGTGGACAGAATTGGGTGCTGGTAGCATAGTGCCTGTGGCACTTGACTGCTAACCAGGAGACTGGCGGTTCAAACCCACCAGCCACTCCTCAGAGGGAAGATGGGGCAATCTACTTCCATAGTGATACTGCCTCGGCAACCCAAGGAGGGGTCGCTATGAGTCGGGGCCGACTTGATGGCACATAACAACCACAACAGCAAAGGATACAGGGCAGTGGTAGACTTCCACCCTCCCCATGGGAGACCCAGGTTCGATTCCCGGCCAGTGCCCCTCCTGCGCAGTGACCATCCCCTGTCCCTGGAGGCTGATGTGTTGCTGTGATGTTGAACGGGCTCATCCGAGCTCCTGGACCATGACAAACTAGGAAGAAGAGTCCGGTTATCTGCTTTCAGCAATCAGCCAGTGAAAACCTGCTGGCTCATCGTGGTCTGATGCGCAGCTGGTCATGGGGATCTGCAGCCCCATTTCATTCTGTTGTGTGGGGGGCCACCTCCACGACAGCTGACAATAGCAACAACACCATTCGTTTAGTCCCTTCATCGAGGAGCTGCTAAGTGCCCGCACACATATACATCTACTCACTAACACATAGCTCCATTTTGATCTAATAAGTGGGAACATTCATGAAATACAAATTCTTGCTCTTAGCAGAAAACAGTAGTGTACATGGAAACCAGCAAAACGTTTTCCAGTTCTTCCCTCTTTGTTGTAAGAACTTCGTGGTAAGTGCCATAGGTGGCCTGCTTGAAGGGAAGTTAGCACTGAAATGGAAGCCATACATGTTTTTCCTCTGTGGGAATATTGACAGGAGCTGGCAAACAAAAGAAAACTTACGGTTCCAAAGTCACAGAACAACTGACAGCAGCTTAGGACAAACGGCTCCCCCGTCACCCCATGCACATGGCAGCAGGATGTATGTTGCCAAGAAGTCGGGCCATTCCCAACGGGCTCTTCACCCTCCGCTCAGCCACCACGTGCTTTCTGTCCTGTCCCCTACCTACAGGGCACGGCCATGAGAATAGTGGCTGTCAAGCTTTCTCAGCTCCTGGCAGCTTGGAAGAGCAGGACTTCCTTGAGACTGGCCTTCTCTTCCTAAACAAAACTGGGCTCCACCAGCCCAGTGCAGCTTTTGGTGGGAGAAATGTCTCCATTTTCTTTAATCCTGTGTAGGTTCTATGCATATGAAGTCCTGGGGGACCTCAGGACCATCTCTGGAGGATAGCTGACATAAGGAAGACTGGGCAGTCTACTTTCTTAGAGATAAACCACCTAGGAACCCAAGGAGGGATCACTGTGAGTCGAAATCGCCTCGCAGCAGTGAATTCTCATATTTAGCTCAGAACTTTCTATTGGGCTCCAGATCCACATTCGCAAGTGCCTTAAAGCGTTCCCACCTTTTGACCTAGTGATTTCTTTGGGGGCTAAGAGTAACCTCACCTGGGGCAGAGGTTTAGACACAAAGGTGTTTGGGTAGTAGGTGCATGGGGTGGGGACAGGGGCCACAGCCAGCCCAGACTAGGGTGAGCTATGGGCTGTCAGCAAAAGGCCTGAGTCACTTTGGTGACTGATACGCAGTGGTAAAGACCACTGAGACAGAAGGGTAGAGGGCAGATGCAAGGAGGGGGCCTGCAGCACCGGAGGCACAGAACCAAACCAAACCCAAACCTCTACCGTTGAGTTGATTCTAACTCTTAGCGCCCCTATAGGACAAAGTAGAACTGCCCCCATCTTTCTCCCACAGCGCAGCTGGTGGGTTCAAACTGCCGACCTTTTGGTTACCAGCTGAATGCTTTAACCACTGTGCCATCAGAGCTTCTGGGGGGGAGGATGGGACTGCAAGGAGGGGCCGACTCAGTAGCTCCTGAG
>NW_006921945.1:775651-776959 GCF_000298275.1 Orycteropus afer afer | reverse complement strand
CTGAAAGAGTTGAGAGTTTGAACCCACTCAGCCACTCCATGGGAGAAAGATCTGACCATTTGCTCCCATGAAGTTTCTCAAACCAAAACCAAACTCACTGTCATTGGGTTGATCCGACTCATAGTAACCCCCATTGGGTCTCTAAGCACACTGTCTCATCTTTCTTCCATGGAGTGGCTGGTGGGTTTGAATCATCAGTCTTTTCGTTAGCAGCCAAATGCCTTAACCACTATACCACCAGAGCTTCTCCTGTAAAGATTACAGCCTAGGAAACCCTATGGACAATTCTACTCTGTCCCATGGGGTTGCAATGGATTGGAATCCACTCAGCGGCACCCAACAACCACAACAAATACAGTGAAACCGTGAGAGCCGAAAACCAACCGGACTGCCCTGTTTTTCCAGGTTTCTGAAGTTCTCCGCCTTGGACAGGGAGTTTTCTATCAGTCTGGATTAAGAATCCCACCTCATGAACTCCCAGTGCGTTTTCCTTCTTTGACAGTCTTCAGCCTGCAGAGGTTCTGGCTTTCACAGTTTTACTGCACACACACACGCACGCACACGCACACACACACACGTTCTGCTGTCATTGTCGTTAATGAGGGGCCCCATCATCAAATAAGTTTGTGAAATACAAAAGTGAACTTAGAAGATGAGTGAGAAGGTCAAGTGCACTTTTCCCAGATTCCTGGACTGTGCCTCCCTCAAAGGAGGGATGTCTATGAGTCGGAATTGACTCAATGGCATCATGTTTGGATTTTTTGTGTGGGTGTGGGTGGTTTTTTTGGTGGGGGCGGTTCTTATAGGGTTATTGGGTTAGGATTCCATGTAAAACACTTTGGGGAATGTTGTCTTAGAGGAGGAAGGAGGAGGTTTCCATGACTTGGATGAGGTGTGGTGGAGGGATCACAGGAAAACTGCATATGGCGTAAGATACTCTGCACAGGAAAGACGAGAAACCGGGTGTTTTCCTCCGTGACGAGGTGGCAGGGCATGTTGTCTGGGTCTCCAGGGTACGGCAGTGCATCGGACGTGCTTTAGAGAAACAAGCAGAGTGTTCTCACACCCCTCTCCGCCCCACACGAAACTCTGCTGAGGTTGTTATTTGGTGTTTTCTTGGAGGAGAGACTTTCTGAGCTTGTCCGAGACAGGGGAATTACTGGAGGAGAAGGAACCAGTGACCCCTTCTCGTAGTCTCCTCCCCCTGGATGTTTCTAAACACTGATCTTGTTAGCAGGCTGTACCTTACCAGGATCTTCTCCCGTTTCCTCCTCAAGAAAGTTTGAAAATACTGATCTTCCCTTCTCT
>NW_006921945.1:770708-775255 GCF_000298275.1 Orycteropus afer afer | reverse complement strand
CCACACACACACACACACACACACACGTATATAAATATCTATATATAATATACATATAGAAAGCAAAACTACATCAAGATGATGCCAGGGCCAAGGTAGCGTTGAGTTGGCTCCGGCACCTGTGTCTCCACCCAACTTTGTGTCGTTTCATCACCAAGATGGGGAAGGCTTTCCCATCATGTGGCTCTTCTGCCCAACCCTAACTTCTGGCTTCAGGGTCCTTGAAGACAGAGTGAACATCACCCCTTGCGATGGCATCTCCATTCCTGTCACTCACAAGGACGGGGTGGTAGGCTGAGAAGGGACAGCGTGGCATTGTCTGAAGCAGCCCAGATGTAGAGAAGGATGCCCCATCCGTTGGGCCAACGGAAGAGGACACCATCCCCTGCCAGCCCTGTCACCAAGAAACAAAGCCCCTAGTCATAGAATGTAGCCCCCACCTTAGAGGTCACACTCAGAGCCACTTCTTGTCTGGCTCTTCCTGTTCCAGCTTCCTTCCTGGCCCACCAGCGACACAAGGCGTGGAAGAGGAAGCAGACTGAGAAGAAATCTTTCTCTTTGCTGCCAAACTTGCAGACAAAGCTTGACAAGTGGGAAGGGGGAGAGGACTCCGTGGTGAGAGGCAAGACGCACATCAGTAAGGGGACACCTCAGTGGATACCCAGAGACCCCGTCCTGTCTTCCAGCTGCCTTACCCCGAGGTTCACTGAGAGGCTGCCCACCCCGACCCCCACCTGCACTCCCTGGGCAGACGGGAGCCCTGGAGTGACGCCGTGCTACATGTGTGTACGTCTGTGATGAAGTTGGGTGGCTTTCCTTCAGCTCCACCTTCTCAATGGAAATAGTGCATTGTGACTGTTTTCACTGTCATGTGTGGTGGTTTCATGGCCCAAGATGGAGACTCAGAGACCTGGGAGGTACCAGGAAGGGCAAGCCGAAGTGGATGTGAGTTCTGCAGCTACGGACTCCTGGTGTGAGTGTGTGTGTGCACGTGGTGGGTGTCTTCTGAGTGTGGGGTTTTATCATTTGGTTTGCGTTTTTCTATTGTTTTTAGTACAGCTCCAATTTGCAGAGGGCAGAACTGAGGGAAAAAGCCACTGGGCTTGAGGTCCCTGTGGCTCTTCACGTCAGCTCTGGGGACTCGCAGGATTGTGTGCTCTGACTCTGGACATGCAGGGCACAGCTGGGCACAAAGCCGTGGCAGCAGAAGGGGCATGAGGTTGAGGCGGGAGCAGGCATGGCTCCCGCTTGCTGTCCCTCATGTACGTATGCCAAACGAGACCTCTCGCTGTCTGGGAGCCGTCCTCTGTCCCTGGACACTGGCCCCTGTCCTCTGGGTGACCTTTCTGTACAGATGAAAGCAAACGGGTCACATGCAGAGAAAGAAGCCCATTTTCCACGGGCTTAGTGTGTGTGATGCTGTGTAAATTAACGAGAATTCCAGACTCTTTCTGTCCTCTTCGTTTTCCCCTTGATGTTCAAGGCCAGGCATCCCAAAATAGCCATCTCAGTGGCTGGCACCCAAACACAGGTGGGATGGGTCCCCCACCCCAGTGGAGCCACTTGGCTCTCAGATGTTGGTGAGCAGGGGGTGGGAAGCCGTAGGGGACCTGGGCAGCTGTGGGGGCAGCCAGAGACAGTGAGCTTTGGGATTCGCCACACGTCAGCCAGGTAGCAGGGAGTCAGCTGTTTGGTAAATAAACAGCTCTGAGCCCCCCCACCGCCCCAGTCCCCTGCAAGGTTCCTTCTCACCCATGCGTTTCTGTCATCCACCCACCTGCTGGCGTCCCTTCCTTCCGACCGACCGACCGCCACCTTTCCCACCTCTACTGTCCCCCAGAGGGCGGAGCCCACCTGTCCCATCCTCTGCTCTTCGTGGCTCTGTGGGAGACTCGGTGGGTGTGCACGAGCCTGGCAGATGCTTCCCAGGTGTGCTTTGGGTCTGGCTGTGGAAGTTTCTGCCTGGAGGCAGGTGAGGGTGTGCTGCTCAGACTGCAGCCAGGGACACTGGCCCTGCGTGGGTGGGCTCGGATGTTAAGAATTGTATGCGGCCACCAAGGCTACTCTTAGCTTCCACTTGAGGCCCAAAGGACCGGTTTTAAACAAAGGATGCATTCTGTAAGAAGGGAAATAATTTTCAGGAACCTCTAGTTTTTCAGTTGCACAAGGAAATCTTTTTTCTTTTCTTTGAAAAGTAATTTTCCTCTGAGGGGGAAGCATCTTGGGCTTGAGGAAACACGAAGAGATCTCGGACTGAGTGGCTGGTGTTTCTCCTGGTGTCTGTGGTGAGCTCTGCCAAGGTGGAGGAGAGCCAGGGGTCCGCATGACCTGTTTGGGGGCAGAGGCCTTGTCTGGGACCAGATCCAAGTTCTGGCTCTTCCCTGTTGCAGGGAAGGGAAAAAAGATCTAAATGGGGCAATGTGATCAACACTGAAGCTTTTCTTGGGTAACAGGGTTGGAGGATATGGGTTCGCAGTCATTAAGGATGCCCTCTCTTTTACTCCCTACCTGCCATAGATAGATCAGGTTACTCATCTTTGTGGCAGATCTTCAGCAAAGCCTACTTCACCCCTTCCCGACCTTGACCATCCCTGAAGTGTAGTGAGGCTCCTAGGGATGGAGGGGCCACCTGGGCTCAGCTCACCCTCAGTGGGGAAAGGGCTTTGAAGAGCCAAGTAGAAGCATATAGGCCCACTCTGGGGGCCAAAACCCTGCCCATTGGCTGGCCAGGACGGAGGCCCTGTGGGAGCGGCAAGCCCTGGCCAAGGGCGGCACTTCTCGGTGGCCAACACCCTTCCAGCAGAGGGGCCTGGTCAGATTGAATGATGCCCCTCTCCCACCCCCGCCCCCCACGCAGTTACAGGGCGTTCTTGCCGAGCAGTGGCTGGGGGAGGAGGGAAGAAAGAGCAGAGAAAAGAGGGAGGAGCCCTCTCTCCTGCAGCCCGACTCTGAGCTATAAACCCAAGTAGAACCCAGCCTTCCGGGGGTTGGGGTCAGGACCTCTCCACGCACCCAACTCCCACCCCAGGTCAAGTACAAGTTCCTTCCAGGCATGTGCTTGTGTTCGGAGCTTCTGGTCAACCTGAACATAGGGTCCATTCCAACTTTTACTCCCTTCCCTACTAGGTTGGGAGTTCAGAAAGTGGGGTCTCACTCTGAGTCTCCTCACTGGGGAGTTACAGTTTCTCCTGCCCACTTTTCCATCAGCTGTGATCCATTAAGTTCCATACGTCACTGCTCTCTAGAGGGGCTCGGGGACTCCAAGTGGCCCCCCCTTGCTGGTTGCAGCTGTTGGTTTCCTAAGGGAGTCTGAGGTTCCCTGGAATCTAAACATAAACAGGCCTGATTCCGCTTCACCCTCCTGTAGTCTCCGTCCTTCCAACAACTCTACCCTATCAGCTTTAGTGCTCGTGACTGCCCCTCTCCCAAACCGAGACCAAGCCTTCCGCAACCACAAGTCCACACACAGCAGGCTGGCCCTGGCGCCATCTTGGTCTCACTCCTGTAGGCGGTGAGTGTCTCCTTCTGGCAATGTTTGCCTTTCCTTTGAGCAGGAGAAGAGGATGTGATGAGATTGTGAGATTGGGATCTGGGCCTTACAGTGCGTTCATCCGCCAGATGTCAGGAGGCCTAAAGGTGCCCCCTCTTCTTGGCCTGATTTGGTGGGAGGCTTACGTCTCTAAAGCTGCCCACCTGAGTCAAATGCAGAGTAGTGAAGCCAGGTACTTGGTTCAGGGGCCTTAGAACGACTCTTCTCCTGGGTTATTCTGAGGGGTAATTAGCTGATTCCCAAGTGTGTGGAAGGGAGCAGGAGGAAGCATGCCCTGTCGCCCCCTGGTGGGCCTGTGTCAGATGCTTGGTTTATTCTTGAAGCAAAGCCAGGCTGCTGTGCTGAGGAGGGCCCCTCCCCCCCACTCCTGGGACAAGCGTCCCTGCAGACACATCCGGCCCTTTCCAGGGAGAGATGCTGAGTCACAGTGAATGCTTTTCACCAGAGGCGGAGATTGTGTGAGTGCAGGCCCTCCTCAGGGCTGACCCTCAGCCGTGTACAGTCGGGCCAGGGGACGGATTTGTAACCGGCGCCTTCCCCTCCACCCCAGTTCGTGTACACAAGGGATGCTGCTGGCCCTCTAAGCGGTCAGCCTGGGGGCTGGGTCTGCCCCTCTCCAGCAATGCTGCCCTGCCGCAAAATGTTTCTGAAACATTACCATTAGCTCTGAGAAGACATGGTTACTGGCTAGTGGACTATCCCCCCACCCACCCCACCTCGCAGAGGAAGACATGCACATTATAAAACTTAACACCAAAAATCAAACTCACTGCCCTCAAGTTGTATCCAACTCACAGCGACCCCTCCTTGCGTTTCCGAGGCCATATCCTTCCAGGGAGTGGCTGGTGGGTTTGAACTGCCAGCCTTCTGGCCTTAGGCAATTACAAGACTTAGAGAAGTAAAATACAACAAAGCCTAAGAGGTTGTTCATCGTTCAGTCCCTTTGAGCATCCGTGGATCTGGTGGAGCCAGTCATGATGGCTGTAACCCCAAAGTG
>NW_006921945.1:768033-769433 GCF_000298275.1 Orycteropus afer afer | reverse complement strand
TTCTCCTCTGGGTCCCCAGCTTCTGCTTTCCACTCACAGCCCAGGCATCAGTGTATGCTGAGGACTCCCACAAGCGGCGCCTGGGCCCTTGGTACTTGACAGGTAGAGCCCAGCCAGTCGCCTCGGTGTCGAGAAGCCCAAACCTGGCGCCTCCAGACAGCCAGCACCCTCAACAGTTGCATCTCCTCTTCCTCCAGGGCTGCTGGGGAAACCTCTGTCTTCTGCTGTCTCCCTTCCTCCCCGTCAGCCCCTCCTGCTCTGTGTGTCCGCGTGTCTGTGTCATGCATGTGGTGCTGCCTTCCCCATGGAGCGCCCCAGTAACTCATACCCAGTCTCCTTGCCTCCACCCACCTTGTGACTGTTTTGTTATTCAAGACTCTGTAAAAATGTACAACTAAACATGGAAGCTGGAAAGGAAGGGTAGGGCAGTGGAGGCCACGCAGAAGTAGTGGTGAAGCCGCGGTTTTCTGAGGGCTTCCAGGGCAGCTCACAGACCCTGGCTCTGAGTGGGGCCGGGGGCGGAAGCCATCACACAGGGGGTTCTCCTGGTGAGACCCTGTTCTGAGGGTTTTGCCGTTACAGTAAAATAGCTTTTCCCCAAGTGAAGGCATGGATGTCTGAAAGCTGAAGGTCACTGCAAACGTCAGTGCCTGGACTTGACCCTGGGGAGCCCTGTCCCCGCTCTCGCGACCTTGCAAATCCTGGTACTTCTTCACATCCCCAGTGGGAGGAGGTATCTTGGGCTCCGAGAGGGGCCTCGTGCTCCTTGCATTGAGGCTGAGTGAGACCTTCCCTCCCTGCTGTTCTCGTCTGCTTTACTCCAGAGAAAGTAATCAACAGGCAGCTTGTACTCTGAGTCCAAAGCCTCTACCCAGCTCCTCACCCTCCAACTTCCTCTGGCTTGGATGAGTTCAGTGGTGGTCTTTGCCGGCGAGGGGCAGGGGTAGGAGAGAGAACCAGAGGAGGAAGCGTGGGGATGTCAGAGCAGGGAGCCTGGCTGGGGGACACCACCACCCAAAAATGAGCATGGCGGTGGTAGGCGGTGGGGTGGGCAGAGAGGTCAGCCAGAGGAACGTTAAAGAAGGAAAGGGCTCAGGCTGAGCCCCTTTGGAAGAGGGGGGCCGTCCCAGCCACACCCTCGACGTGGTAGCAGAGCAGGACACACTAGGAGGGAGGAAGGGGGAGCCGGACAGGTAACCCTGTAGCGCAAAGAGCTGCCTCCCCAGAACCCAGAGGGAGGCCCACGGAGTTGACCAAGTTGGCCAGCAAACCAACTCCCCATGCTGTGGACTCACCCATACAGACCTTTCCCTTGGGCCGTGCGCAGGGGTCAGTCTCTGGGACCAGCCTCAGGAAGTCGACTGTCCAATAGAAGCAGAACGCCAGCCACACACAAAATC
>NW_006921945.1:736711-763543 GCF_000298275.1 Orycteropus afer afer | reverse complement strand
CATTCATTGTCCAGCTTTCACATGCATATGAGGTGATTGAAAACACCATAGCTTGGGTTAGGTGCACCTTAGTCTTCAAAGAGACTATCTTTGCTTTTCAGCACTTTAAAGAGGTCCTTTGCGGCAGATTTGCCCAGTGTAATACTATACCTGATTTCTTGACTTCTGCTTCCGCTGGTGTCAATTGTGGAACCAAGTAATATGAAATCTTACAGTTTAGGAGACTAGAAGTCCAAATTCAGAGTGCCAGCTCTAGGAGAAGACTAGACTCGAAGTCTGAGTTCAGAGTGCCACCTATAGGGGCTGAGTGGAAGCCCCTTGACGTTGGGCTTCAGCTCTATCTCTTGTTCCAGCCCCATGCAGCTGGATCACACAGCTGCTGGTTGCTGAGGCTGATGAATCCAAAATCAGCAGGTAAAATGGCAGATTGTTGCCTCACAGGTTGCACAGGAAACAATCTCAAAATCGTCAGGCAACATGGGAGGCCACTGGTTTAAGTCCAGGAACTGGAGATGGTGACAGGCCAAATGCAGGACCCAAAAGGAGCTGGAATGCTAGAGACTTCCCCAAAGCTTCTCCATATACTGGAAGCAGGACACACCTCGAGGGCAACTTCCCTCAACTAATTGGCTGCTCACAGCAGATTCCAACATGGAGATGGTTGCACCGCATCCAACCTCATCGTGGGGAATAACTACATCCAGAGGCTTAGCCACTCAAAATCAAAGCCCAGCCAAGTTGACACACAATCTTAACTACCACAGTCCACCCCTTGTCAACTTGGTACCTGTATACATCTCCTTAAACCACACATAATCTCTAAATAAAGAGAATGATAAAGTCATACTTGCATCTAACATGATTACATCTTACACTTTATAACTGAAGAGAACAAAAATAGTCCATGCACGTATACAAAGGAGAAATACACATAACAACAAAAGTCCTTGTTTCTGCAACTGGTGTGTGGCCATGGCTGATATTTAGAACTTTTCTTCCAATCATTTTAAGTATAAGCACACCCATGAAACATGTAAGCCAGCCACTTCATGACTTTGATTTTGTATCCCCTCATTTTAAAAAAAAATAAAAAATAAAAAACAACTCACTGACATTGAGTCGGATCCAACTCATAGCAATCCTTCCTTGGGTTTCTGAGGCAGTATCACTACAGAAGTAGATTGCCCAACCTTCCTTCCGAGGAGTGGCTGGTGGGTTTGAACCACCAGCCTTCTGGTTAGCAGTCAAGTGCCTTAGGCACTATGCCATCAGAGATAACCAATTTCTAAATTGCCATCCCTGTTGAACCAGTGCTCTGAGGAGACAAGCATGATCCTTTCCCTGAAGAATCTTTTGTTCAGTTGGAAGTTTGAGCATCTGCCTCCATAAGCAAAGTCCAGTCCAGAGTGAGCCATCAAATTGCAGTTTACGCTAGCTCAGTGTTAAACATCTTCATTCAGTCAAGTCTGGTCAGCTCAGCCCTAACAATTCAAGCTAGGTCATGGGTACCAGGTGCAAGCTTAGAAGTTCACACTCCTCCCTGCACTCCGGACCAGCCAGCCCTTCTCTCTCTCATCCTTAGCCTGCGTGGTCTAGGCCAATGCCCACAGGCCCAGGAGTCCACACAACTCCCTGCACTTCAGACCATCCAGCCCTTCTCTCTCTCTCTCTCTCTCTCTCTCTCTCTCTCTCTCTCTCTCTCTCTCTCATCCTTAGCCTACATGGGCCAGGTCAATGCCCGTAGGCCCAGTGGTCCGCACAACTCCCTGCACTTCGGACCAGCCACCCCTTCCTCTCATCCCCAGTCTCCACAGGCTAGGTCACCAGGTGCCAAACTCAGCCCATTTCTTCACCACTCCACTTCCTCCACTTCCATTAGCATACCAGGCTATCCACTGACTGGCTTCCTTTAAGGGTTTTTTCTCGTGGGTCAGGACTTTCCTGCCTCAATGCACCCAAACCCAAACCAAATCCTTGAGATTCAGAAAGCAAAACAGCCATTATTTTTTCTCTACCTCCTTCCTTCAAATGCAAATCTTCTGTTCCCTCAGCAGTTCTGGGTAAGTACAAATGTCTTTGCAAATGCAAATTTAATGACTCTGAATGTTCGGGGTGGGGCTTAGGTTAGAAACTAAGCCCCCAATACTCTATACACTGGGCTACCGCCTAATACAAAAAAAACCCCGGATTTACTCTGAGCAAATTCTAGGGAGCTCTGGTAGTGTAGTGCCTAAGGCACTTGACTGCTAACCAGAAAGCTGGCGGTTCAAACCCACCAGCCACTCAGAAGGAAGGTTGGGCAACCTACTTCTGTAGTGATACTGCCTTAGGAACCCAAGGAGAGGTCACTATGAATCAACATGCAATGGCACATAATAACAACAACTTTTAATATATCCAATCAAGTTTTGGCTGAATGTGGACTTACACACTCTCTCTTATCCTCCAATATTCATATCTAATGTACAACTAGGTAAGACATTCAATATCCATAATATATTCAGATAAACTCATACTCCAAAACACATAACCCTTTTTAAAACACTCCTTTTATATTCTCTTCACCTTGACTCTCTTCCCATTCTATGCATATGGCCTTGGGCCTCTGCATGGGTGGAGCCAAAAGCCCTGGCCTCCTATCAGTCATCTCCTTTATTTGGCCTGGCCCTTGCTCCAAGCCACTCCAAAAGCAGCTTTTCTGCCTCAGCTGCAGCATCTCTTACATTCCTGTCATCCATTACTGAAAACAACAACCAGAGGAAACATCTAAGCATCGGAAGTTTCACTTCCTGGACCCCTTCCTTCTCTCTCTCACAAAATCCCATGCTTCCATGGGTCTGGAGTCATGGCAATGAATCTCACTCCTGACGCCAGCTGCAAAAAGGGTGTGGAGGTGGCATCTTCTGACCTCCTCTAACTTCACGAGGGGAAGAGACGAAGATCAACAGCAACAACCCAAAGCTGATGCCCGTAACGCAGAGGTCAGACATGCCACCGCCCTCCAACCTTCCCACTCCCAGCACCAAATTCTGTCTTGGACTTGTAGCCTCTACTCATTACCCAATCCCAAAACTGCTTCCACATTTTCGGTGCTATTAGAGCAGCGCCTGACTCTTCATACCAAATTCTGCCTTAGTTCTCTAGTGCTGCTATAACAGAAATAGCACAAGTGAGTGGCTTCAACAAACAGAAATTTATTCCCATACAGTTTAGGAGGCTAGAAGTCTGAATTCAGAGTACCAGCTCTGAGGGAGACTAGTAGAAGTCCAAGTTCAGAGTGCTGGCTGTAGGAGCTGAGTGGAGGCCCCTTGAGTTTGAGCTTCAGCTCTGCCTCTTGTTCCAGGCCCACTGGAGCAACTTGGAGGCTTCTCCTGGGTCATGCAGCTGCTGGCTGCTGAGGCTGGTGAATCCAAGATCAACAAGTGAAATGGCAGATTGTTGCCTCACAGGCTGCACAGGCAACGGTCTCAAGATCAGCAGGCAACATGGCAGGCCACTCAAGTCCAGGAACTGGAGATGATGACGGTGTTATCGGACCAAACGTGGGTCTCTGCCTGGTGCTCAGTCAGGCCAAAACAGTGGTGCTCAGTCAGGCCAAAACAGTTTACACACCGAGACTGAGAGGAGAGAAAATTATTTATTGCAAAGCAGCAGTGTAAGGAGTTAGGGGTAGTTAGTACCAAACTCCCCAAGAGGCTATGAAACACAATTGTTGTAAGTTTCAGGAGAGGGGGTTGTGCATATTCACAAAAGGTTGAGGAATTTGGGGCGTCAGTGTGAATTGGGTCACACTAGTTTCCTGTTATCAGCTGATAGGGGCTTGGGCAAAGGGGAGAGGGTTGCAATTAACTTTTTGTTCCTTTTGTCCTACTGCACATGTCCCCAGATTTACAAGTTGTTTCTAAGACACTTTCAGCAGCCTGTCATCTGCAGGAAGGAGTGTTTTCCATTCAGTTCTTTAAGGAACTGAATACTCATCTGTGATGGGAAAATGTTGTTGTTGTTATGTGCCATCGAGTCATACCCGACTCATAGCGACCCTCCTTGGGTTTCTGAGGCAGTATCACTACGGAAGTAGGATTGCCCAACCTTCCTTCCGAGGAGTGGCTGGTGGGTTTGAACCGCCAGCCATCTGGTTAGCAGGCAAGTGTCTTAGCCACTATGCTACCAGAGCTCCTGATGGGAAAATAGTTGGGGGTAATTTTGTTTACTTATCTATTATTGCCATCAGGGTCTTACCTAATTATCTGTTTTAACCAGGGTGGGGGAAATAGTTGGGGGTAATCCAGTCTACCTATCTATTCCCATCCAGGTGCCAGGGTGGGGGAAATAGTTTTTACTTTATTTGGTTGCAATAGGACAAATGAAGATCCAAAGTGAGCCCCAAAGCTAGAAACCTCTCTCTCCCAAAGCTTCTCCACTGGAAGCAGGCCACATACCAAAGGCAACTCCCCTCCAGACAATTAGCTGCTCACAGCAGATTCCAACACAGAGCTAATCGGACCACATCCAATCTCATCATGGGGAATAATTACATCCAGCTGCCTAGCCACTGAGACTCACAGCCCAGCCAAGCTGACACGCAACCTTTACTATCACAAGCACAAGCACTCTAATATGCTCTTTGAAGGGTAATTCCTCAGTCAGTGCTCCTAGCTCAAGTAAAAGAAACTAGCTCTGCCGAGATGGATGTGGAGAAGTAACTCGGGATGGACATGGGTAGCTGGAAGCCTGTGGAACAGGTGTGTGTGGTCCAGCATGGACCTGCTCACCTCTCTTGAGCTCTGGACACCATAGCTGGTATGGCTCTGCTGTTGCCCTGGAGACCATCTGATGCTTCCTCCAGCATCACCTCCACCAGCTGTGTCTCCTGCCCCTGCTTCTTCCCAAGAGCAGTCCCAGCATCCGAAGCCCAGGCGTGTGCACCGACTATGGGAGCAGGGAGACACATCAGAGCGTCCCATGCTTTCTGCTGGGAGGTCTGAGCTGAGGCTCAGATGTCGCACATCCTAGAGGGGGCATTTCTGTTCCAGGTGGGATACCTGAGGGACATGGGGCAGTGGTGGTTCAGTGGAAGAATCCTGGCCTTCCATGTGGGAGACCTGGGTTCAATTCCCAGACAGTGCATTTCATACGCAGTCACCGGCTATTTGCCAGTGGAGGCCTGCTACCCCTTTGCTGATGAACAGGTGTCGTCAGACGCCAGACGGAGGTAGGCTAGGAAGGAAGGCCTGGTGGTCTGTTCCCAAAGTCAGCCAGTGAAACCCTATGGGTCCCGGTGGTGCCATCCCCGCCGATCATGGGGACAGGGCCGCACCAGAAAGCATTGGCTCTGTTGGTAATGGCGTTCCCACGGATCAGGCTAACTTGACAGCAGTGAACAACCCTGAGGGGGGAGAGGGTTCCTGGGGGAGAGGCAGATCCCTGCACCTCTTGAGGTGTATCGGATCATGGCCAGTCTCCGCAGTGGGGCTCTGTGCCGTGCGCCCAGTCCCTGGCAGAGCTGAGGACGGTGTTGGGCATGGTACAAGAAGGCCTGCGTAGGTTGGGGCTGACGCAGGAGCACTACTGTGCACAGTGGGAGAGTCAAACGGCATCCAGAGAGCAAATAAACAGGCCAGTTTCAGAAGGAGGTGCCTTACAGGATGGGGAAGGGGAAGGGTTAATAAGTGGAGAAGAACTTGAAGAATGGGGAGCTGCAATCCTGAGGGTCCCCTCACCTTGGTAGCAATGTCCCTTGAAGGAAAATAAGACACATGCATCTCTGGCCTTATGAACAAGTGGGGGCCTTCGGGTCCTTGTCCCGTCGAGGGAGAACTGAACATCTGCCCTGGCTGGGGGACCCCTGGGTGGCGCACATGGCACGCTACTGACTAGAGGACTGAGCGTTGAGTTCCCCCAGAGGTGCCTCAGCAGAAAGACCTGGCGAGCTACTTTCACCAGCCACTGAAAACCCCACGGAGCACAGGTCTACTGGGCCACGTCGGGTCACCGAGAAGCAGAGCTGACTCAACGGCAATGGGTTGGCCCTGGCTGGAGCAAGGGTGTGTGGACGTGGGAAGGTGCCTGCACCCAGGGATGGGTGGGTCACCAGGAGATCCAAGCAGGATGCCTGGGTGCCCCTCAGAGAGGAAAGCCTCTGGGTCCTCCTTCCTGTGCAGCAAGACTTTGAGCCTGCGTCTGCGATAAAGTACACAGTCCCTTGAATTTGGCAGAGGAGCTCTGGCAGTGCAGTGGATAAGACATTTTTGACTGCTAACCAGAAGGTCGGTGGTTCAAACCCATCAGCCACTCCAGGAGAGAACTACAAGGCAGTCTGCTTTCATTAAGGTTGTTGTTGTTGTTGTTGTTAAGTGCCGTCAAGTCGTTTCCAACTCATACTGACCCCATGCACAGCAGAACGAAACACTGCCCGATCCCGCCCCAGCCCCACAATCCCTGCTATACTTGAGCCCATCATTGCAGCCACCGTATCAATCCATCTCGTTGAAGGCCTCCCCCTCTTTCGTCGACCCTCCACCCTACCAAGCATGACATCCTTCTCCAGGGAATGGTCCCTTCTTACAACATGACCAAAATAGGTGAGACGAAGTCTGGCCATTCTTACTTCCAAGGAGCATTCTGGCTGCACTGCCTCCGGGACATATCTGTTAGTTCTTTTAGCAGTCCATGGTACTTTCAGCATTCTTCACCAGCACCACAACTCAAAAGCATCAACTCTTCTTCGGTCTTCCTTATTCATTGTCCAGCTCTCACAATGCATACGAGGCGATTGGAAATATCATGGCTTGTGTCAGGAGCACCTTAGCCCTCAAGGAGATATCCTTGCTCCTCAGCACTTGAAACAGTTCCTTTGCAGTTGACTTTCCCAATGATACACGTCGTCTAATGTCCTGACTGCTGCTCCCGTTGGCATTGATTGTAGAACCAAGCAACGTGAATTCCTTGACAACCTCAATCTTCTCTCCATGCTGCTCATTGGTCCAGTTGTGAGGATTTTTGTTTTCTTTATGTTGAGATGTAATCCATACTGCAGACTGTATTCTTCAACCTTCATCAGTAGGTGCCTTAAGTCATCCTCACTTTCAGCAAGCAAAGTTGTATCGTCTGCGTATCTCAGGTTGTTAATGATTCTTCCTCTAATCCTGATACCACGTTTTTCTTCATATAGTCCAGCTTCTCAGATTATTTGCTCAGCATATAGATTGAATAAGTGTGGAGAAAGAATACAACCCTGACGCACTCCCTTCTTGATTTTAAACCATGTAGTGTCCCCTTGTTCTGTTCGAACGACAGCCTCCTGGTCAAGGTACAGATTCCTCATGAGTACAATCAAGTGCTCGGGAATTCCCATTCTTCTCAATGTTATCCATAATTTGTCATGATCCACACAATCAACTGCCTTTGCATAGTCAATAAAACACAAGTAAACATCTTTCTGGTATTCTTTGCCTTGAGCATTAAGGTTACAGCCTTAGAAATTCTATGGGGCAGCTGTGCTCTCTCCTATAGGGTCGCTATGAGTTGAAATGAGCTCAGTGGCAGTGGTTTTGGTTTGGTTTTGAGTTTGGCAGAGAGTTGGGTCTATGAGAAACGACCCTGCACACATCTCAGTGCCAGTGCCTCCGGCCACTGAAATCCCTGCCAGGAGAGCTAGTGCGGAATTGGAGACAGGCAGCTCCAGGAACCGAACCATCCCCTGAAGTCCAGGCATGGGGGGAAAGCCACTGCGGGACACTCTCCTCTGCGAAGCCTTTCTCCCCGAATGCTCACCTGTGCTCAGTGCCAGCCCTGACCCTTGGCACCATGCCATGTCTCTGCAGTGGGCCTCAGTACTTCCGGATGGACCGTGTGTATTTCCTGGGGTCTCCTGAGATCCTGGGTTGTCGTGGAGGGCAGGGATTCTGACAAGGGAGTCCCTGGATCAGACTTCAGAAAACACTAGGTGAAGGGAGGACAAGTAGAGAACGAAGCAGCCGAGTCCATCCTGGTTGACAGCAGTGTCACTTTGTCCCACCTTGCTGTTTATACCAACATTTAGGTTCTCACCACACTGTAGCACTGACGTTCGCTTACCCCCTCTCAGTTTCACCATCCCTCAACTTCCAGGAAGAGCTAGACCTACCCCATTGTTTTAGTTACCTCTAGTTCTGCTCTAAGGTGCTCTGGTGGCACAGTGCCTAAGGGATTTGACTGCTAACCAGGTTGGCAGTTCAAACCCACCAGCCACTCCACAGAAGGAAGACTGGGCAATCTACTTCCATAAAGATTTACTACCTTGGAAACCCAAAGAAGGTCACCATGAGTCAGAATCGACTCAATGGCAGCGAATTTGGTTTTTGGTTTTTGAGTGCTACTCTAACAGGAATATACCACAAATGGGATGGCTTGAACAAACAGGAGTTTATTCTCTTAGTTTTGGAGGCTAGAAGTCTGAGTTCAAAGTGCCAGCTCTGGGGGTTAGGTGAAAGCTCCTTGACTTTGAGCTTCAGCTCTGCCTCCTGTTCCAGGCCCACTGAAGCTGGAGGCTTTCTTCACTCAGGCAGCTGCTGGCTGCTGAGACTGACAAACCCAAGGTCAGTAAGTAAAAAGCCACAGTCCCAATGTTACCAAACCACCCAGCAGGCCACTGATCTGAGTCCTTTAAGAGTTCCAATGTAGGCAGTCAACGTGGCAGGCTGCTGAACTTGGCTTCATGCAGGATCCAATTGTGCCAAAAGCTGGAGCCCATTCTTAAAGCTTCTCCTTATTACGGGGAGCAGACCACTGTCAATTGCCCCATGGAGTTGATTACCAGTCTCATCATGGGCAGTAACTACATCCAGCTGCCCAGTCACTCCAAACCAGGCCCAGCCAACTTAACTACCACATCCATAAAACCTCAATTCCTTCATCTCCCTTAAGCCTCAAGAGTAAACCATGGAGACTGACGTTCACATTTCCAGCTTATCTGTCCCCATGAGTCCAGGACAGCAAAGCATTTTAGCCATGTCCAAACCAAAACCAAACTCACTGCCGTTGAGTTGATTCAACTCATAGCGACCCCTCCTTGGGTTTCTGAGGTGGTATCACTACAGAAGTAGGTTGCCCAACCTTCTTTCTGAGGAGTGGCTGGTGGGTTGAACCGCCAGCCTTCTGGTTAGCAGTCAAATGCTTTAGGCACTATGCCACCAGAGCTCCCTTTAGCCATGTATGTGGGAGCATCTGCGACAGTGGGATCCCATGCCATGCTCCACTTCGGGGCTCATCAGTCATTTTAGTGGTTTAACAGACTTTGGGGACATTGAATTCTCCTGAAAATTTTAACCATAGTAGTTACTGTCCAAGGATCTTGTTCACAGGAAGGATCATCTCTACTTGAGGATAAAATGGAAACATTTCAAAAGGTGGAAAAATCAGACAGTTCAATGAGGACCAGAAAGCACTTCTTGTTCCACATGCCCCTCACCCCACGGCATCTTTCAGGTCAGTTTTCTTAATTCTTCCAACAGTGTCCAAAGCCCTGAGGTATTTACCACCATAAAACGGTGGTTCAAATAACTGGATAAACACCCGAACATTGTGAGCCTGAAGGTTGATCATCTGTGAGGTTCATGGACTAGAACAGTCATGGCCTTTGATCATCTCTATCTACAAGGTGAGTGGGGAGAAGCCCCAAAAGGTGCTGCTTGAGAATATAAAGGGATATCTATGCAGAGTAGTTCTCATTCATTCTGAACCAAATGTCCGTGAAGACAAAATGGCGTTTGGACAGCACTGGAGCTAACCAAGCGGAGAACATGGCTTCCAGCCCCAGGAGTCTACCCAACTCTCAAATGTTGAAGGATCGAGCTCCATCTGCACTAACATTAGGACTAAGCAAAAATTAGAAGTGTCCTAGTTATTCTGAAGGCCAAGTGTGGATTCGTTTATTGAATATTGCGTGTTCTAGAAGAGGCATTTTCTTCTAGGAGAGTCCAGCTCCTCAGATACTGAAGAATTCCTGACATTAAAATAACCAATGACTGTTAGCCATAATTGTTGTTGTTGTTATGTGCCATCAAGTTGGACCCGACTCATAGCGACCACTCCTTGGGTTTCCGAGGCTGTATCACCGTGGAAGTAGATTGTCCAACCTTCCTTCTGATTAGCCATAGGAGAGGAAACATATTGAGCTTCTGTCTCATTGACACCAAGAACTTGACCAACAGTAAACAAAGGATTCTACCTTCAAATAATCATTCCATTTAGGAAAATAGGGGACATGCAGAAAAACAGCAATAAAGGGGAGAAAGCAAAGGAGGCAACCCACTGTAATCCCACCACCTCATGACAACCATGGTCTTCATCTCAACTGGTTGCCCATCTAGCTGGTATCTGTTTAGTGAATCGTCACCGTGCTGTAGAAACCTCACCATCACGTCCAACCTAAATACTTCCACAGACCAACTTGTGAAATCAGAAGCACACTCTTCCCTGCACTGGACGCTTTATCCCCACCCCTCCTGGTCCTCCTGCCTCAAAATCTACAATAATCTACAACGTCTGAGCTTGAAAGGAGCCCAGCTCCACTCCCCAGGCTCAGACCTGAGCTGAGGCTCAGGCTCCGTGCGATTCCTGCTGGTTGCCCTGCAGGGCGTGGCCACAGAGGCAACCAGTCAAGTACTGCTGGCCCCTCTTCCATCCCTTAATAATTACACAGTAAGGGGCCTGGTGTGAGGGCCTAAGCACTCGGCTGCTTAGTGAAAGGTTGGTGGTTCCAACCCACCCAGCGGCTCCACCGGAGGAAGACCTGGCAATGTGCCCCGGTAAAGATGATGGTAAAGATGGAACCCTACAGGGCAGGTCCACTGTCACAGGAGTGTGACTCTACCCAGCCAATGAGTCAGAATTGACTCCACGGCACCCAACAACAGTGACACTGTGGTTCTGCCAACAGCCAAGTTGCTGGTGGGCTTCTCCAGACTGAAGTTTCTTCTCTGAGCTAGTGTTCTCAGCCATTTGAAGGATAATATACAGGATATCCCATTGTGATTTGTTGCTCCCCTTGTTTTTCTTCTCTTCCTCTTCCTCCCCATCCCCTGTCCCCCACCCCATCCCTCTCTCTCTCTCTTAGACACACACACACACACACACACACACACATTTCGTGGTGCCCTACCGACAGGCCAGAAGCAAGCCTGAATACATAGCAGGGAGACCAGGGGGAAAGGTGTTGAGGAGACCAACTACGGTGTAGGGGTTGGGTGTGGTCTCAGGGTTTCTGCACATAGACTCTAGTGTGAATGGCATCCTCTAGATTTGTGCAGTGCACAACCTAGATGCATGCACAGTAGTCCACAGGTGCACTTCCAAGACTGAATCCTAGCACCACCTGAGACGGAGTGTGCAGGAGGCATTCAGGGTCATTGGAAAAGGGCTGCCACATGCAGGGGGGCACACATGGATGTGGCCCTGGGTGCCTGCTGCAAACTGTAGCTGTTGATCTGGGAGCTCTGCTAACATAGTGGCTAAGGCACTTGACTGCTAACCAGAAGGCTGGTGGTTCAAACCCACCAGCCACTCCTCGGAAGGAAGGTTGGGCAATCTACTTCTGTAGAGATAGAGCCTCAGAAACCCAAGGAGGGGTCGCTATGAGTCGGGTCGACTCCACGGCACATAACAACAACAACAGCTTCCCCAGGAAGGACGTCTCCGGCAGGGTGCTTTGCGGACGCTCAGCCTACATGCTCCACTCCCTCCTCAGCTCCCCAGCTGTGGCCAGGGAAGCATGCAGGTGGATGTGCTGGGTGTCTGAGGAAGCCCAGTGGGAATGGATGCTCATTCTCAGGGACATCGTTGTCACTTCAGAGAAGTTTTGCCTCCCTCAACACACATCCCCTAACTCCTAACACACCAGCACAGGTGTGTCCTTTCCCCCAGTACCTTCTATGTACTGAGCCCGTGCCAGGGTCCAGCATCATGCACTTTACTTCATGGTTTCATCTACACCTCACCATCACCCCGCACATTAGGCATGGGCATTAGCCACATTTGCACAAGAGAAAATGGGCTCAGTGAGGTTTGAGGTTCGGTGACATCCCCATGGGCTACACAGCTACTAAGTAGCAAAGCCAGGATTCAAAATTCAGATCTCTCTGGCTCCAAAACTTGCATTCTTAAACCACCATGATGTACTTCCCTTTCTGCTGTAGCTACGCCTCTAAAACTCTAACCAAACCAAACCCAGTGCCATCAGGTCAGTTCCTACTCATAGTGACCCCATGGGACAGAGTAGAACTGCCCCATAAGGTTTCCAATGTCGTAATCTTCATGGAGGCAGACTGCCTCATCTTTCTCCTGCAGAGCAACTGGTGGGTTCAAACTGCCAACCTTGCAGTTGGTAGTCAAATGCTTAACCACTGAGCCACCAGTGCATCTTTCCCAAAACCCTAAATTTGTTTAAATCCACGCATTAAGAGTCCTTTTTAGATTCTGTCCATAAGCCCTAAGCTCCATCTTTGTTGCAGATCCCTGCTTTAACTGAGCGGGGAGACACTTTGCACTCACACCATGGCAACTTCACTACCGGAGAGCAAGGACTCCTGGTCTTGGAAATTGCGAGTCAGTTTCCACTTTTTGACCTTGTTGGGTAAAGTAGAGTATGTCAGAAAACTGTTGTTCAATATTTCTGGTGTGTTGCTAGTCATGTGACCATGTCTTTCTACAAAGATCTTGCGTTTTAGAGGTGGACACTGACGCAGCTCTGGATATCACATGGAGGGTGGGGAACTGAGGAGTGTGCACAGCGTCCAGGGCTCACAAGTGGATAATTACTGAAGCTGGTGGAGGGTACACAGGGGTCCATCACACGATTGGCCCTCTTTTCTTTATGCCTATCATTTCCCATAATAAATGTTTAAAGAATAACTAACGAAAACAAAAATCAGGTTTACCCAGCTCTCTCCCCAGACAAACAGCTGAGGGTGTCTGGGTTTGTATGGAAACCAGCATATCGAATCTCGAAATTGATTCAAGAGTTGTCAGTGAAAGCAAACATGGGTATATGGATGGATAGATAGGTGAACAAGCCAAACAATTAGGTATGTCTAAATGGGGAGTGTATCCAAGATCATATATAGGGTTGGCAGACAATGGGCCTATAAGTTCATGTGAATTATCAGAATTCCCAGGTGTATAGTAGAGCTGACAAGGGGCAAGGTTATGGTCATTGCTTGGTCACAGCCAGCTACCCAGAGGGACCGAGTGGTTGATCCTGCGGGCTTGGGACCATAGTCGCAGGGGACATCAAGCTCAATTGGCATAACATACTATACAAAACATTGTTCCACCTCCTACTTTGGCGAGTAGCTACTGGGACCTTAAAAGCTAGGAAGCTGCCATCTAGATGCAACAACAGGTCTCTCCTCGTCAAGAAGAAAGAAGAAAATCAAAATTAATGGAAACAATCAGTCCTAGCGACTGGTACACCATCCGATCTGCAACCTATACAACTATGAGACCAGAAGAACTAGATGGTGCCCAGCTACCACTGCCATCCACTTGGAAGGGATGTAGGAGATCCTGCATAAAGAGGGAGAACAATGTGGAACAAAACTCAAAATCATTTGGAGGCAAAAAAAAAGAAGGTGGGGACCAGGTTTGCTGGTCCAATAGAGCCTGGTGGAACCACTGAGACTATGGCCCCTAGCTGCCCTTCAGGTGTGGAACTGAACCCACAACTGTGGTTTCCAGCCAAACAAAGTATAGGCATGTGAGTTAAACATTTACCTCAAGTAGACACACGCCCTGGAGAGAACAATCATGGGAGAAGGAAGGGCTGCTTATGCACAGGGAGATAGCTCAGGGTGCAGAAGAGTATGAAGGAATGGACACTGGGAAGAGGTAACTATGGGGAGGAAGTGGGAGGGGAGCTGTTGCATTGTAAATTTTGGTCAATGACATGAGACAAAGTATATGTGAACTGCTGTATGAAAAGGGAATTTACTCTGTAAATCTTCACCCAAATCAAAATAAAATTTAAAAAAAAAAAAAAAAGAAAAGAAATTGGCTCAAGAACAGCCATCTGGGTCAAGAGGCCAGCTCATACTCAGTACATAGGGGTCATCGTTGAGGGAAGCCCAGTCCCCTGAAAGTGCAAAGGGCATCCCACTGAGCTGCCAAGGAGAAGGCAGCTACTGACAGGTATCCTCTGTGAGGGGGACAGTGGACCCCCAAATAGCACCAATGATGCTCGTGGGAGAGTTCAAGAGAAACCAGCAGCATTCTTAGCATCTTCATCATTCATTCAAGAAGCTCCGTCAGGAAGAAGCCTTCTGGGCTGTCAGCACTGGGCATAAAGGTGGAGGCTCTTCGGAAGTGCAAAAAGGGGTTGGCATTTTCTGACCTCCTCTAAGTTCACAAGAGGAAGACAGAACCACCATCAGCAGCCCAAGGCTGATTCCTATGAAGCCGGGGTGCTGCCGCCCTCCAGCCTTTGACCAGTTCTGACACCAACCGTCCCTCCCACCACACTCTCTACTGGGGTCAATTATTCATTGCAATGCCCACACAGAACTCACAGACAATACTCAGGATTGTGGGATTTATTAGGGAAGTAACAGGCTCCAATTCAGGTCCAGGAATGTGCTCAGGATACAATTCTTCGATCAGGATAGCCTCTCCTCTGCTATGTTCTCAGACATGCCTCTCTGGCCCTGGGCTCTCGGCCTGGCCTCTACCCTGCACCGGCAAGTGTTACAAAGTTCTTTTAGCTCTGCCAATAGGTACAGCTAGGTGCACCCCACTCTGTCAGCAAGCCTCTTGGCTGAGGGCACTCGCCCTCAGGTAAGACCACCACTCTGTCCGTGCCTCTTGGTTTCTTAGCTGGGTCTCTGCTGGGTCGTCTCTGCCAAGGAGGTCCAGTGCAGGGATCTCAGGTCTTCTCTCTTGAATGGCACTGAGATCCCTTCTCTACCTCTAGGAGGGCTCCTTGTAAGCCTGGCAGGGAGACAAAACCAACCAATCCCAAGATCAGAGCTCTACACCTTATTAGCATGGCCCCACCCAGTAATCCAGAGGGTGTTACAAAGACTAGGGCTGGAAAAACCATACCCAGTAATTCACTGCATGGCAGCAGGACAGCTTGACAATATCAACCCCTTAATGGCACTTCCAGCGGTTCTCTTTCCGGGAATTTTCCCACAGCTCTGTTTGTACAAGGACACTCATTGCAGCAGTGTTTATCCAAGTAAAAGCTGTAAACATCTTGACATTCGTTCTTGGGAAATGGCAGGAACAAATGGTGTCCACACAGTGGCATACCACACCACATCGAAACGGCCAAGGTCCGTCTCTTTGTGTTGGTGTACAAGGATGTACAAGGCATTAAGGGTGAAGCCGCAGGCATGTCGATAGACCTGTGGGAGTCTGCCTGTCCTTGGACGCAGCTGAGCTCTCCCTGGCTGGGGGAGGGATGCTGATGGAGCTGATGTTCAGTCTCCAGTAAAGCTGACCACTCAGCCTGGGCACCTGGCCACCCATGGCCTCCATGGTCGACATACTCCATCTTCGGTGCTTCTGGTGGCACACACTTGAGGATTAGGTTGTTGTCTGCTACACCCAACATTTCCTTGTCGTTGTGTGTCCAAAGCTCTTTCTAGAGAACCCCTGAGCTTTCATACTATTTCCCTCACACTCACTGTGCTGGTGTCTAAGCTGGCTTGAGTCTGGTGGGAAGGTTGCAGTGGTCTATATGCCCCCTGGAACCTGGGGTGGACTCTAAGGGGGAAGATGTTTCACATCTCAGCTGAAACAAAGGTTCAGAGGCCAGGCAGAGCCCACCTCATCCATGTGGGGTCTGTGCAAGCCTGAGGCCACTCCACTGCTTTTGCTCCTGAAGCCCCTGTGACCAGGCGTGGAGCTGGAAGCTCACCCAGTGAAGGCCTACACAGGTGGAGAACCATCTTTAATTGCTAAGAATTGATGACAGAAGGCCTTAGAACTTCCAGAGAGAGACCTTCGGCTGGGATCTCAGCCTTGACCAAAGGGACAGGAGACGAGATTGGCTTCCAGAATATTCTTTGCTGAGAGGCCAACAGGCTGCAGGGAAATCTCTGGGTGCTGCAACTCCCCTCTTTTTCCCTCTCCTTTCCTCCTACCTCCAGTCCCTGGAGAAGGACAACATGCTTGGTCACGTTGTCAGAAGAGACCAGTCCCTGGAGAAGGACATCATGTTTGGTTAAAAAAGAGGAAGACCCTCAACAAGACGGATTGACACAGTGGCTGCAACAATGGGCTCAAACATGGCAATCATTGTAGGAGGGTGTGGGACGGGGCAGCGTTTCATTCTGTTGTACATGGGGTCACTATGAGTCACAACTGACGCAACAGCACCTAACAACAACATACACAAATATACACAAACAAGCATTCCGCATCGGACTCCTTCCGGTTCCCTCGGTTACCTGTGGTCCCAGCACTGTCTACTCTGGGAGCAATGGGAGATGGTTTCAGGGCAGGAGTGAAGTGCCACCCCAGGGAGGGCTTACCCCCAATTCCCACGTTTCACCCGGAAGGTCTTCTACGTCCTTGGGATCTTGGCACTGTGGTATTGTCCACAGTGTCAGACTACTCAATAAGCAAGATGAACACGGGCTTACTTGTGCTTACTTACTAAACCACAGTAAACAATTTCACCTTTTTTTAAAGCCACATCAAAGTTTCTGCTTCTGGGTATGGTTGGCAGCTGTCTCCTTCCCAACCCCACAGCACATTCTGACAGAATCAAAGTCTCTTTTCAAATTTACAATCCCTGATGGGGACGGAGTGCCCAGTAATCAAGGTGAGCACGGGCTTACCTGTGCTTTTACTAACGTGTAGTGAGCAGTTTCACATGTTTTCACCATAGGTATGGTGAAACTCATGTCAAACTGTTCCGGACAGACTCGTAAGCCTGTGCTTACCTTGCTTACTGGGTAATTGCCCCCCTGATCACTCACGTCCTTCATATGGTCAGCAAGGAAAGGGCAGGACCCCCAGCCACTCAGCTCAGCTGGGGGAGGTGGAAGAGGTGCTCAGGAGGCACAGCAAGTTCTAGTGGGGAGGAGCACGTTGACAGGGGACGATGTTCAGGGACGCGGGACCTGCAGCCTCAGGCAGATGTCAGAGGAACTGAAAATCTCTCCCACTGCAGATGCCTGGCACTTACGTGGGGGTCCGGGACAGCTCCGCCATGCCCACTCGGTGCACCCTCAGTAAAGGATATTTTCAAATCCAAGTAAATCTGACCTGGGATGTTTCCAGAACTTGCACTGGGTCTCAAAGACAGAGTTAATTGTTTCTGAGTGATGATGGGAGAGAAATAAAATTAGATGTAGCCACAAGAGGGGATCCCCACCATGGACAGTCGGCTGAGTATCAGTGGCAGGTCACGGTCTGGATTAGACTCATTTGAACAGGCAGGGAAGATGTAACCCGGGCCAGCACTGGCTGCCGAGAAGCCGCACCACACAAGCATTGTTCTATTTCTATTTTAATGAATTACCTAGCTAGCAAACTGGGGGGAATAGCCCTGGTGGCACAACGGTTAAACGCTCAGCTGCCAACCAAAAGGTCCATGGTTCAAACCCACCCAGTGGCTCCACGGAAGAAAAGACCCAGTGATCTGCTTCCATAAGGATTACAAGCCTAGGAAAGCCGATGGGGCTGTTCTACTCAGTCCTATAGGGTCGCTGCAAACCCACCAGCCACTCCTCAGAAGGAAGGTTGGGCAATCTACTTCCGGAATGATACTGCCTCGGAAACCCAAGGAGGGGTCGCTATGAGTCGGGTCAGACTCCATAGCACACAACAACAACAACAACAACAACGTAGGGTCGCTATGCATCTGAATCAACTAGAAGACAGGCAACAAAAACAATTGCAGACAAAGTCGGTCTGTGTCTTAGCAAATCTTTAAATGAACATGAATGATCTTTGTGGGTAAGATGCTACAGTAATGGCTGGCTGGTGGCATTTTCAGTTTACGGTTGATGACCCCTACATTTCATGAGTGGTTCAGGGTCAACACAGCGGCGGTGGTCACTCTGGGAACTTCTGGCCTGTTCCCACTCCTTTCAACATTGTTGTCAAAGCCTGTGATAGAACCAGAGAAGGTGTGCGCGTGAAATTCACCTGTAGGTTGTCTCCTACCTCATTGACATAAATGCCTCTAATCCTGCCTCACTCACACCCCAGAGGTTAGAATTTACAACACATAGGATAATTCCCTCAGATCACAAAATGGAGCATTGTTACATAAGACTGAGAATCATAGCCTGCCCCAGCTGACACATATATTGGGAGGACACAATTCAATCCATAACTCTAATCTATCATCAATACTTACCTATCTTCATCAACATCTACCTACCTACCTACTTACGTTTCTGTCTGTCTGTCTACCTACCTATCAGTGTTTTGCTTTCCTTAGAGCACCCACATCCTGCTGCTTGTGAGGCAGGGGAAGGGCCCCCACAGTTTTGTTTACTGGGGCTTTGGGGTCAGAACTTGAATTCAGAAGGTCCGTGTTCACAGCCACGTGTGCTGAGACGGACACCCATCCATGAACAGCTCTGCTTCTTGGGGGTGGGTGGCTCCCACGGGCGCATGGTCTGCCTCAGCTCTGGCTGTGCTGGAAGCCTGTGGTCAGCAGAAAGCCTACCACCAGTCAGAACTTTCTAGACTCAGAGGGCCCACATCTGACCTTATCTCCTCGTCTTCCTCACTCTTACTTTTGCTGTTGATATAGATGAGGTTGTTCAGCTTCTTTCACCTGGACAGCCAATAGCATTACAGGTTGCAGGCCATCTCCCACCCCCGAAATAACCTCACCCCTCACTGGGCTCCGACAGGAACGTCCTCACTTTCCGTGCCTGTTGCTGCTGCTGTCAGTTGCCATGGAGTCTTCTGTGACTCCTCTCTCATCGTGTGCAGAGTAGCCCTGCTCCACGGGGTTTCCAAGGCAGTGGCCTTTCGTAAGCGGCTTGCAGGCCTCTCCTCTGAGGACCTCTGGCTGAGTTTGAACCGCCTACCTTTCAGTTTAAGGATCTGAACCCGCAGGCAACGCCCTCTTCTCTTATCCTCAAAGTTGAGAAAAGATGACCTTTTCCTTCCTCCAGGTCAGCACCCTCCCATGGCTCCTGACCCAGCCTCTCCTCAGCGCTCACAGTCACGCATCTGCCTCCTTCCCCAATATCAAAAACCACCTTCCAACGTCTCCGGGGGTTTCAAGAAGAAAGAAAACCCACATTCCCTTCCCGTTCAGTGGCACCTTGTCCCTCTCCCTCCCCTCTGCCACCCAGTTCTTCAAATCTGTTTTCTGTGTCGTCACCTCCCATTCACTCTCCAACTTGCCACATTCTGCCTTGCCCACCTCACCGTGCCCTCAAACCCACTCTGCCAAAGACATCCTGGCTGCCACACCCACTGGGTGCTCTTCTGGACTGTCCTCCCTGGCCCTGCCCCTGTCGGCCTTCATCATGTTAAGCTGCTAAGACGTGAGGGCCTACCTGTCACAGCAGCTGGCATTCCCCACCGAGCTCCACGAGCCCCTCTGTGGTGCCACGACTGATGCATTGCCACAGGAGGATCTACTCTTCTCGGAGTAGCTGTCCCAAGGCCACACACTCATTTGTAAATGCTGGGGTCAGGATGCAAGCCTGAACTGTGTGGCCCAGGCCCCCACCCACAGCCATAGTTCCTTCCTGTAAGGACCCTGGGGATGAAAGAGATCCTGCTTGGTAAGGGCTGGTGCCCGAAGAAGAGTTGATGCTTTTGAGTTGTGGTGTTGGCGAAGAATGCTGAAAGTACCGTGGACTGCTAAAAGAACGAGCAGGTCTGTCCTGGAGGAAGTGCAGCCAGAATGCTCCTTGGAGGCGAGAATGGCCAGACTTCGTCTCACATGCTTTGGTCATGTTGTCAGAAGGAACCATTCCCTGGAGAAGGATGTCGTGCTTGGGAAGGAAGGTGGACGAAAGAGGGGGAGGCCCTCAAGGAGGTGGATTGACACGGCGGCAGCAACAATGGGCTCAAGTGTAGCAAGAATCGTGGAGCTGGCTCAGGACCGGGCGGCATTCCCTTTGCTGTGCATTGGGTCGCTGTGAGTCCAAGACGACTCGATGGCACTTAACAACAACAACAACAAAGGGCTGGTGCAGTGGCTGCGTGGTGCGGTCCATGCCAAACACCACAGCACCGCCAGTCGCTGTCCAATCAGCTCCGACTCAACGGCAACCCGTGTGTCAGAACATAACTGTGTTCCACGGGGTTTTCAGGGACATCTTCCAAGGTGCCTCTGGGTGGGTTAGTTGAGCACTAAACCGTTTGTGCCACCCAGAGACTCCCAGTGCCAACCATCAAAGGTTGCTTAATGCCACCGCCATTGGTGGCGGAGCTGGTGTCCAGTGGTCCTGGTGCAGGCTCTCCCGCCCACCCCTCAGTGCTGCGCCCACTCGCACCAGTGGCGAGTCTGTGACATCTGTCGGCTTCTTTCCTGTGTGGCTAGAGGTGCGTGTGGAGGTTGCACATACAAGCGGGTGCTGCGGGCTGTGCTTGTGGGCTCAGCCTAACTGCGTCTCAGCAAAGTCACGCTCTGACTGCGTCCATGCTTCATCACCGGCTTTGAAGAACCTCTTTGTAGAGACGCGAGTCAGCCTGGAGGGTAAGTCAGAACTGGGGAAGGGTTCACGCGAAAGAAGCTGGAGTGATGGCCAAAGCCGGGACGAAATGGAGTAGAGACGAGGCAATGGCAGACTACCAATAAAAGGAGCCAGAGGGTCAAGGCGGCCTCTGATTAAATCCTGGAGCTGGATAGACTTTCCCTCCTGGTTTTTATGATTCTAGTCACACCTGTTTCTATCTGATTATCTCTGTGTGTGTGAAGAAATTACCTTATCTGTTTAAGAATCTTGTTACATTCCCATTAAACGGACTGGCCTGGCTGACGGGAAACTCCAAGCTCGTAACTCAGAGGCACCAGGGAGCACATTTGTAGCTAATCCCGGGTGGGTGCTCTCTGCTTTGGAAGGTGTTTAGTGAGCAAACTGCCGTGCTGTGTGTTAGCGACCGGAGCAGGGGTTCGGAGGGGGACAGTCACTGTGCGTGTACAGTTTGACTGTCACCTGCGTGTTCCTGTCACCCGAGGAGAAGGCGCTGTGGAAAGGGCATGCGTGTATCCTTCTAGGAAAGGAGACCCGATCTACGAGTTTCCCCACGAGAGAAGCGTTAGCCGGTTTGATGTCTGGTCAGGTTGTGGCACAAATAGTGAAGGATCTCCTTCTGAAAGAAAACTCAGTCCTTTAAATGCTGTGGGGCGCGGGGTTACTGTGACGCGTGGGGTTGCCGTGAGGCAGGGTCACTGCACAGCGGCAGCTCTTCTTGGATGTTGCTGAAGCCAAACCCAACCGACCAGACAAACCCAGTCAGTGCTGTGAAGGTGGATTCTCACCCATGGCCACCCCATCTAGGCAGAGTACAGCTGGGCTCCATGCAGTTTGCAATGGCTGCGACCCTTCAGAAGAAGGTGGCCAGGCCTGTCCTCCGAGGTGTCTCTGGATAGGTTTGAACCACCAACCTTTGGGTTACCAGCTGAGTGATTAACTGTGCCATCAGGAGCCTGCTAAAACCTAAGACTCCCCCCCCCAGGGTGTTATGACTTTAAATGAAAAGATTCAGGGATATGCTTGTCTCCATTTTATAGAAAAGAACAAGGGCAGGGGTGCAAGGCCTTCTGACCACAGCACTTTGCTTCACCTTGTAGAAATGGGTTCTGGATGTGGCTCCGTCAGCTGTGACCTTGGATGTCCCTTAGGCTTTCAGCCTCAGTTTCCTCGTCTGTGACACTGGGCAAGAAGGTGACCCGCCTACCTAGGTGGGGCCACAGACCACGGCTGGACCTCTGCTTGTGCGGTGTCTCTGATGGCTGTCCCCTAAACCTTTGCCGGCACCATTCTCCTGGGCACTGACTGAGCACCACTCTGGGAACTCAAAGACAAATCAGGCATGACCTTTGCCCTCAAGGAGCCTGCCTACTGGGTAAGGATAAGAAGATGAGACTGAAGGATTTAAAAAAAGAAAAAAAATGAGGACCACAGCCTTCAGAACTAAACCCCACATTTTTATTGACGCGTAACTCAGACACAGAAAAGGGTGAATCGGTAAGTGTCCATATCAGTGAAGCTTCATGAACGGAACAGACCACGTAGCTGCCAGGTCAAGAAGAGGAGCACGGTGCAGACCCCGCTCCTCCCCTGATCCTCATCATCCTTCTTCTTCGCCTCCTCCTCCTCCTCCTCTGAGCATTACATCACGATGACTCGACCATTGGCGCCCACGTCAGCAGTCAGCGCCGCCTCCCGGTTAATGAAGGCAGCACAGCTAGGGGCCGTCACATGCCTTTGGTCCACATACACATGTCTGCCTGTTGCTTACTCTCTTAGAGGGAAGCTCATTGGGTTGGTCTATGAGCATCTTCAGGAGCTCTGGTGGCGTAGTAGTACCTAAGGCATTTGACTGCTAATCAGAAGGCTGGTGGTTTGAACCCGCCAGCCACTCCTCAGAAGGAAGACTGGGCAATCTACTTCCATAGAGATACTGCCTCGGAAACCCGAGGAGGGGTCGCTATGGTCACTATGAGTCGAATAGATTCAACGGCAGTGAGTTTAATGAATATGTCCATCTTTAAAAGGAGCTCTGGTGGCACCACAGTTAAGCGCTCAGCTGCTCACTGAAAGATCGGCAGTTTGAAGCACCCCTGGCTCTGCAGCAGAAAGGCCTGGTAATCCGCTTTGTGAAGATGACAGGCCAGGAAGTCCTAGGGGCAGTTCCCCTCCGTCACCGAGTCAGAAGTGACTCCGTGGCACCCAACAGCAACAACATGCCGTCCTCAGCAGATACTGTCAAGTGGATTTCTGACGTGGTTGGAAGGTGTTCTCCGATTTGCAGGTGACCGGGCATGTCTGAGTGTTCCCACTGCTCCGCCCTCGCTGACGCTCGGTGACTTGTAGTTGTAAACCTTCTGTCATGGTTTCATGGTTCCCCACTTCAGATCCATCCACAATTCTCTAGTCACTAAGGAGGCCATGCACGTTCTCACTGTCGTTGGCCATTGCCATCCCCTCTTTGGTAAAGTGTCTGATCAACTCTCTTGCCCTGTTGTTTCTTCCTGCTACCGTGGTTAAGGCTGAATGGGATTTGGAATGTAACTGTCCAGTTTTCTGGAGAGAGAGTTATAAACATACATGAGCCAGTGGAAAGAAATACCCAACAAAGATGAAAATCTCCAGCAAATATTTACTGAAACAGTGGTCGTAAGCACCAATAGGGTGTTAGCATTTTCTTTATAGATTCATCATCTCTGCATGAGAGCGTCACACCCAGGGCTCTGGGATGTGTGAATTAGGGCTGGCCCGGGTATTGAATGCTGAGACCGAAGTGTGATTTTCAAAAACTGATATAACTTTCAAAATAAGTCATCCATCCGATCGGTGACTCATACCACCCGTCGGCGTGCTCTGCTACTCGTTGGGAGATTCTTATTTAATTTAAGCGTTTTCATTACTTGTATTTTTATCGTGCGTCATTCCGTGCTGAGTCTTGGCAATTGTTGTAATGCGGTTACTAGTCAGAGACCACAGATAAAGAACAGCCGTTCAATAATTAAAAGGCAACCGAGAGGGCGCTCTGTCGGCACACAATCAGGTCCAAAACGCCTGGAGACGGGCCGGGAGCCAAAGCAATCGGTGCAAAGTCCGATTCTTTCCAGCGGTGAACGAACACGCACAGGGGTCCCAGGTTACAGAGGGGACGGTGGAGGTTCATGGACAATGCAGGGGACTGGCACTGATTGCCCCGATCACAAGTGTCAACAATGTAGACACCAAAGGCCTGTGCCTGGGCTCAGACGGCCTGGGTTCGAGTCCTGGCCTGCCAGTGAGTGGGCGCATGCGCTTCAGAAGCAGGCTGTTTCTGACTGTGAGCTAGGGCCTGGGCAGTGCCGCCCCTCCGTGCGCTGTTTAAGCCTCGAATGGATTCAAAGTTGTAAAGCACAACCTGAATGTGAGGTCTTTCGACAGATTTCTACCCAAAACAAAAGGACCAGAGACGGAATTGTATCCGAGTTCAATGAAAATAAATATGGAGAGCAACAGGGGAGAGAAAGGGAGCGTGCTGAGGCCGCTGGACGGTGACGGGAGACGGTGAGGGACCGACGGGCCGTGTCCCCACTGCCCGGGCCTCCGAGAGCCGCCATGACAGAAACGTCACGTGTTGGCTACCACCCTGGTGGCTAAAGTCTAAACGCGGTGCCAGCCGTGCTGACTGCTTCTGCAGAAGGACGGCCTCACAGGACATCTGTCTTCCGTGTGTGGGTCTACTCCTAAGAGCCCCTCCAGAAGGACTTGGCTGGAAGACCTCCTTAAAACCGCCCAGCTGCTAGGATCCCTGCCCCCTCGATGCAGGCCCATTCTGGGGCTTGGCACTGACGTCAGGTTAAGAAACACGCCCAGGTCCCTGATCTCTGCACAGCGCCCCCTTCCCCGCGGCGCCGTGGCTGACGCATCCAAGCGGCCTCAGATGAGCGAGTGAAGGGTTGGAGAAACCAGGCTGAGCCTCTCCGGGGGCGCAGCGACCTGTGATGGAGCCTTGGGGACACCACCACCCAGCCCAAGAGTCCTTGACACCGTGCAGAGCGCTGCGGTGGGGCTGCCGAGCCAGCCCCGGGCCCTGACAGCAGAGGACTCGCAGCTGCGCCGGCCAATGGCTGGCTGGGTACCGCGCGCGTGCGTCGTCCGCTCCCCGCCTGAGCCGGGGCTCCGGCGCCCTCTCGTGGTGGCTCTCAGGATGCGCACCCGCCAGGACGCACGTGCCGGCTCAGAGGGGCAGCGGTTAGCGCCTCCCACCCCCCGGTGGCCCCGAGAGACCGATGGGGGTGCAAGGAACACACGGAGCGCGTTAGGACTAACGCCTGAGCAGTTCAAGTCACAGAACTTCATCTCCGCGATTACACACGCAGTTCACTCCAGGGCTCTGTGTCTGTGCCTGTCGTTTTGAAAGTTTGGACGCTGAGCAAATGGGTCCGAGATCAAAGCTGAAGCTGTGCGCAGAGGCCGCAGTGGCCGGTGGGGAGGGGAGGGGCGGGAGGCGGAGGGGCGGTGTCCCCGCTCAGGGGGCACTGAGCTTCTCTGAAGGGGACACCTGGGACGCGGGAAAGGGCGATGGTTGTCTAACGCGGTGAACGCGTGATGTCACTGGAAGAGCCCTGAAGTGCACAGGTTTTGTCGTGTACGTGTTGTCAGGTGCCATGGAGTCCGCTCCGACTCCTAGCCCGCCCATGTGCAGCAGGAGGAAACACTGCCGGTCCCGGGCCAGCCCCACGACCCTTGCCATCCCTGAGCCTATCGTTGCAGCCACTGTGTCAATCCATCGCGCTGAGGGCCTTGCCCTTGCTCATTGACCGTCCACTTTACCGAGCATGATGTCCTTCTCCAGGGAATGGCCCAAATGGGCTGAAGGCTGGCCAGGCTTGCTTCCGGAGAGCATCCTGCTGTATTTCCCCTGGGACCGACGGATTGGTTCTGGCATCGGCGGCCGACCCCTCAGTACTCCTCACCAAAGGCATCACCTCTTCTGTACACTTTGTCCAGCTTGTGCGTGCATGGGAGGCGGCAAATCAGGTGCACCTTAGTCTGCAGAGTGACGTCTTTGCTTTCAGGAAGCCTTTTGCAGCACAGTTGCCTGTTATAGTTACCATCCCCCCTCCACACACAAATCATTTTAAGAAGACAGCTCTGCAAAGGAAATGCAGGACAATGAATGGAAAGGGAGTGGACCCAGCCCCCTGCCCAGCAGGTGAAGCATCTGTACTTCTCACAGTGGACCCAGCAGGGCCCCATTAACTGCCCAAGGTCCAAACCAGAGCCAAGAGCCTTACTGTGGAGCCCACTCGGACTCATGGTGACGCATGTGTTACTGAGTGGAACTGCTCTCTTTATGGAGTGGAGCTCTGGTGGCACCATGGTTAAAGCATTTAGCTGATACCCAAAAGATGGGTGGTTCGAACCCACTATCTGCTGCATGCAAGACAGGTGCGGCAGTCTGCTTCTACAAAGATTTACAGCCTGGGGACCTCTATGGGGGCAGTCGACTCTGTCCTATAGAGTCACTATGAGTCAGAAACGACTCGATGGCAGTGGGCTTGAATCTTTATAAAAGCAGATCACCAGGCCTCTCTTCTCTGGCACCACTGGGCAGGCTTGAACTGCTCACCTGGAGGTTGGTAGCCCAGCACAGTTTGTAGCACCCGGGGACCGAGGTCAAAAGTCCCATAAATGAGGCAAGGACCCTGGCGGGCTTAGTGTACTCTTGCTTTTACCATTCTGCTTCAAAGTGTTTTTTTTTTTTCATTCATAGGAAAGTACCTCTCTGTTGAAGGAGCTCTGATGGTGTAGTGGTTAAGCACTCAGCTAGTAACCAAAACGTTGGCAGTTCAAACTCAATAGCCACTCCACAAGAGAAAGATGTGGCAGTCGGTTTCTGTAGACATTATAGCCTTGGAAACCCCGTAGGGCAGTTCCACTCTGTCCTCTAGGGGCGCTGTGGGTCAGAATGGACTCCACGGCAGTGGGTGCGGTTTGGGCTCTGCTTCTGTGAAGACTGACAGCCTTGGAGACCCTGTGGGCAGTTACGCTCTGTCCTCTAGGGGCGCTGTGGGTCAGAATGGACTCCAGGCAGTGGGTGTGGTTTGGGCTCTGCTTCTGTGAAGATTGACAGCCTTGGAAGCCCTGTGGGCAGTTCCACTCTGTCCTCTAGGGGCGCTGTGGGTCAGAATGGACTCCA
>NW_006921945.1:731563-736481 GCF_000298275.1 Orycteropus afer afer | reverse complement strand
ACTCCACAGCAGTGGGTGTGGTTTGGGTTTTGCTTCCTTAAAGATTCATGGCAGTGGGTTTTTCCATAAAGATTGATAGCCTTGGAGACCTTGTGGGCAGTTCCACTCTGTCCTCTAGGGGCGCTGTGGGTCGGAATTCACTCGATGACGGCAGGCACCTTTCCTTTGCAGTTCCTGAGTGGTGTCAAGGAGCCCTGGTCCCGTAGTGCCTAAGGCATCTGACTGCTAAGCAGAAGGCTGGTGGTTCAAACCCCCCAGTCACTCCTGGGAAGGAAGGTTGGTCAATCTACTTCCCTAGAGATATCACCTTGGAAACCCAAGGAGGGGTTGCTATGAGTCGGACCCCGCTCGAGGGCAGTGAGTTTGGTGTTTTTGGTTTGAGTGGTGTAAATCGTTGTGCTCTGACCCACACAGCGTGCCATGGTTTGGGGTCGGCTTGATAGCCCCTGGTTGTCACCTTTCTTTGCTGTTGGCTTTTTAGTGGTTTTGCCACAGTTGCATTTACACTCTCTCACCAAAGATCAGTCAGCGTTACCCTGTTCCATACCCGCAAACTCTGTCCCTAACAGCGTGCATCACTGTGTCCTCCGTGCCGCCCTGGAATTTCCATACCCTGGTTGGTTATGTTTATTACACACATTAAATATCTTTCATATAATGTTAATTCATATCACTGTTATAAAATTGTAGGTTCTTGCAAATATGTATTATTTTTAATCTAATTAATACAATTCATAATGGATTTTTAAAATGTGTATTTTTGTTGAGGGCACGTGGCTTGGAATAAAGAGGAGACACAGAATTTATTGGACATGAGATATGGACTGGGTGCTGTGGTAGTTAAGTTTGGTGTCAACTTGGCTGGGCCTGGTTGAGTGGCTGGGCAGTTGGATGTAGTATTGCTCATGATGAGACTGGTAACCAACTATGGTGAAATCTACTGTGGTAGCTGAGTAGCTGCCTTAGGGCTGTGGTCTGCTTCCTGTGTATAAGGAGAAGCCTTGGGGAATGGTCTCTAGCTTATGGCACGCTTGGACCCTGCATGTAGCTGTGTCGTTTTTCAGCAGTCTGCCATGATCTGCTGACCTTGGGACTTTCAATGGACTTGAAATAATGACCTGCTGTGTGGCTTGGTAACATCGACTGTGCCGTTTTACTTGTTGACCTTGGGCTTATTAGCCTCAGCAGCCAGTAGCTGCCTGAGTGAAGAGATGCCTCTAGCTTCAATGGGCTGGGAGCAAGAGGCAGAGCTGAAGCCCAAGGTTGAGGGGCTTTCACACAGCCCCTAGAGCCTGGCACTTTGAACTTGGACTTAAAGCTTCCAAACTGTGAAAGAATAAATTCCTGTTTGTTAAGGGCATCCCATTTGTGGTATTTCTGTTAGAGTGGCACTAGGGAACCAGAACAGGTGCTTTTACATTCAGTAATTCATTTAATCTCCATGGTATTCCCATGAGGCAAGTTAGAGAAGTATCTTGACAATGATGAAGAAAGAAGACTCAAAAGATTTTCAATAACCACTCCTGCTGACATAAACATTAAACAGAAGAGCTGGAAATTGATCTTGAGTTTCCTGTCTCTAAGTTGAGAACTATATCTACCATACCGCTTGAATCCACTAGACTTAAAGTCAAGACATCTAAGTTTTATTCTCAACTCAAATATCACATAAGCATTGTGAAAAATACCACACTCTTTGATATTTACTATGCTCATTTGTATGTCAAAGTCTCTATCAAATTCTAGTATAAAAATGCATGTTTAGCCTAGTGGCTCTCAAACTCATGGAATTAGTGTTTTGTTGTTATTTTTGGGGACCTCTATTTACTTCCCTCTGAAGTGGCCTGTACAACACCATGAGCAACACTGGTCTGGCTGCGAACATGCTAAGGAGGCTGAACGGAGAGCTGTGGACTAGAGAGCATTGTGAGCTGGATGTAGACTCGCTCTTCCAAAACAGTCCCTGGGCATGGCCACCAAAAGGAAGTGGCTGGTGGGTTTGAACTGCCAGCCTTCTGGTTAGCAGTCAAATGTCTTAGGCACCATGCCAGCAAAGCTCCCAAGAGGAAGTCAGAACCTAATTTTATTTAAAAATAATTGCTTGTTACCTTCCTTGTTCAAGAAAGAATTATTGCAGAGAGCAGGAGTCCAATGGTACAATAATTATCTCCCAGGGTCCCAGTGAAACGGTATTCTCCCACTTCCTTTGGTTGACATCTCTCTCCTCTTCTTGGATGCAGCCCACTCCTCTTAATCTGGCCATCGCAGCGTGCCTTAGGCTTCAAAGTTACTCTCACATCTCTTCCGAGTCCTTCAGTGCTTGGCAGTTTGATGTTAGGAAAACGGCGTGATCAAATCAATATTTACTCTACTACCAATTCTTAGTCTTTCAGAACTTTTCATTGGAATAAACAAGACTCTATCTGGAAATTTCAAACAGCCTGGGAGAGAGTCCTCAAAAGGAATCGACATGGCTAACACCTTGATTTCAGACTTCCCGCCCCCAGAACCGTGAGAGAATACGTTTTTGTTCTTATAAGCTGCCCAGTTTGTGTAGCTTTGTTACAGCAGCCCTAAGAAACCAGGACTAGGAATGAATAAGAGAGGGTTCTGGTAAAAGCCCATGCTATCATGAGAAGATAATCTCTCTCCCAGGGACCGCTTGCTTTCTTGAAAGGCCTCATTTACATGTTTCCAATCTGGGAGTAAGTAGTAGATGTGTGGCTATGAAAGGTCACAATAAGGAGAGGATTTTAAGCACAAGCACCAAGGGAAACCATTTCATATTCTTTGTGAGGAAAAACAAGTAGTCAAAAGAACCTGGAGCATAAACCACTGATTAGAATCACTTCCCATTTCTCCCCAACCTCTCCCCACCCCCACTCCAGGCGACTCTCATCTGCTTCCCACCCCAGTGGACCTGCCTGTTCTGGACGTTTCATATAAGTGGAATCATATGATAAGTGCTCTTTTGTGACCTGCTTCTTTCACCAGCATGATGTTTTCAGGTTCATCCCATCTTGTTCTTGAGTCCCCCTTTTTAAGGAGAAGGAAACATTTCCTAGATATCTCTCAGCTGACTTTCCCTTAAGACTGCTGGGTCTACGTGAGCTACACAACTAACTCCTAATCCAATCTCTGGTGATGGAGGAGAGGCTACTATAATGACTGTATACTGATGTAAACTACCTCTGGGTGCTGGGAACAGAGTTGTCTAGTCCCCTGCCATGGTAATCACAGGCAGACAGGGCTGGGAGGTGAGCAGGGGACCCCTGAGCAAAATCGGAGGTCTGGGTGCTGGGTAAGGAGGTAGAGTGCACACCACACTTCAATGGTCCCACAGAGCTACCACCAGTAGAGCTGAGAATCAGTGGTGGAAGGGGCTGTGTTGGATCTTTGGTTTATGTATTCTCTCAGACTTCCTTTCTTCCTGCCTTTTGGTCCTGCGTCTGTAGTTGACTTACCATTGACCTCATCCCCAGCCACTCCGTATCTCACCTCTGCAATGAATTCTATGCCTGGCTTAGGTAAGCGAAGCAGCATCAGGGGCGTGGCAAAGGCAAAGAGAAGTGACTGAGAGGTGAAAGCCACACCGTGCCCTCTTTCCAAGCAAACGATAGAAGTTCAGCATGCCACCTATACTTCTCTGGCTTCATGTGGCTGATGCATGTGATGGGGAGGAAGTTGCAGGAATGTGTGTAGGCATGAGAACACCATCTACAGCAGTATGTGTCTATCTTGTCAGTGAGTGAAAAATGAAGACCCGGACCACCTTAGACCTCCATTCTTCCTCCTGGTTTAGACTCGTGTTCTCTCACCTTCTTCACAGTAGGGACAACTGTGTGGGAATACAAACACTCTCTCTTCTTGACTGATTCCAAGCTCCCTTCCTCTCATGCTACTTCTAGACAGAGGCTGTTTCCTCCTAACATCCTCAATGACGGATTCTGAGCTGAGAGAACACTACCCCAGAATTGGTTCTGAGCTAATGGAAAGCTACTGGATTTCTGCCTGGTCCATCATTATATTGGGAGAATTCTACAGATATTAAGAGTCTTCCAACACTAGGGCTGTTGGATGTCATCAGCACATGTCTCCAATGCCCTCAAGGGGACGTGGCATTATGGATAGGCAACTGGAGATCAGAACTTTCAATATGTGGCTTATCTCAGTTAAGTAGCCAGTTTTACATGTGGCAGTGTGTCAGGTATGAACAACACACAAGCTGCTGCCCTTGGCAGTGAAGAAGTCTGTTCTCCAAGGATCCCAGGCAGAGCTGGAGACCCAGGCCAATTCCAAACGCCTGCTATGAATTAATTTTCTGGTCCTTGGGAACCTCACTCACTGAACAAAAGGCCAGAAAAGGGAGAGCGTGCATGTCTGGACATCAACTTGGCCTTATCTCTCGCACGAGTAGACCACGCGAGCCGGTCCGTCAGTTCCCAGGGATGATGCCCAAGGGACCGCTCCAGGGTTGGGAGGGGAATGTGTGTCTGTTGGCACCCTTTTCTCCGGTGTCAGAGGTGACCCAGCAGAAGAAGCCCTCAGGGACGCCCTCTAAGGGTGGGAGGTGACTTGGCCTCTGTCCTTGACTCACAGAAGGTCTTGGGGCCCCTTCCCAATCCACCCATCCTGCCTCGTCCTGATAGAAGCTGGAAGGAGCTGCGGAACCTGAGGGCGACGGAACCCGAGGGCGGCGGAACCCGAGGGCCGGCGGAACCCGAGGGGCGGCGGAACTCGAGGGCGGCGGAACCCGAGGGCCGGCGGAACCCGAGGGGGCCGCGGTTTCCCACTAACGAGCGGGGACCGTTGAGCGCGGACACAGGAAGGCAGGGCGCGACCAGCACCGGCTGTGGTGAGTGCGGCGGCATTTGGGCGGCTCCGGGGCGCAGCGCTCCGCCCCGCGCTGGCGGAGAAC
>NW_006921945.1:723893-731373 GCF_000298275.1 Orycteropus afer afer | reverse complement strand
GTGCGTGGCCCTCCGTGCATCACTTTCGCCCTGTGTTTCGGCGCGCTCGTCTCACAGGGGGCGGGTAGCGTCTGATGGGTGGATGGATCGGCTAGTTCATTCATTGCAGCGCTTCGCTGGGCTCTGGCGCTAGACGCGGGCGGTCGGCCTGCCCACGAGGACTCGCAGGCTAGTGAGAAAACACGCACCTGATGGGTCGGGAGCATTGACCGCCTGGAAATTGGGGAGTTCTCTGGGCGGAATAAAAAAGATGCCTTTCATAGGCGAGCTGTTAATTCGGACATAGACAGTTGAAGCTTCTGCTGAGATGTGGAGTAAGAATTCTGTGGTTACGCGGTGGACGCTGTGAGCTAAATTGTGATGGCAGTTTCCGTGCTTGGAGTTTACCGGGCCCTTCACCAGCCTGGATCCGACTGAGGCCACAGAGCAGTGCCCTCACGTTGTCAGCGGCTGCCAGTTTGGTTCGGACTCGTAGAGACTCTGCGTGGGACAGCGCCATCCTCACGGCCCCTCCGTGTTTGAGCCCCTTGTTGCAGCCACGGTGTCAGTCCAGGTCCTTGAAGGCCTTCCTCTTGGTCATCCACACGATGTGCTTCTCCAGGGTCTCCCCGGCCCTCCCTTTCCCAGTGAAGAAGTAGTGGCAGAGTGAGGTACCCGGGCTGGCCCTGTCCGTAAGTGAGGCTAGGACCCAGGACCCAGGACCCAGGACCTAGGACCCTGGATTGGCTCTCTTTCCACTGCACCAGGTGGCCTGCATGTTTTCACGCTGTTTTAATTTTTAAAAAAATAACACCTGAGTCCATCTGTGACCCAAAGGGAACTTCGTTAGGCCACCAATAGCCTTTCAACAGACTTTTATGGACTCTTAGATCATCATCATCTTACTGGATTTCTTCTCTTGTCTCTCACTTGGGTGATTGTATCTGCACTCAGACGTGAATTTCCTTACACGAGCGAGACCCAAACCTGGACCTTCTGCCCAGGCCGTTTCTCCTAGCTTCAGCTGCTCAGCCAGACACCCACCGGACATCTCTCCATGGATGCTCTGTCGGCATCTCAAACTCCAGTCTCTCCTAAATGTTACGCACGTCCTTTCTCCACAAACTGCATTCCAAGTCTACGGGATTGCAGTCGCTATCCACCCAGTTTCCCCAAGCACACAACCTAGCTTGGGTTTTCCTTGCACTGCTAACAGTAGATTGATCACCAACTCTTGCCAAATTCTGTTTTCCAAAAATCTGCCACATCCATCTTTTCTGTCTCTACTGCCCCTTGCTTGTCCTGGGTGACTGGGGAGTAGGGTCATAACTTCCAAATGGTCCTTTCTAGCTTGAATCTCAGCATCTTCCAGTCTTTTCCGTTCTGCTATCAAAGTGACCTTCCTGCAGTCCCAGTGTCATCACACCACTTAAATCCCATCAGGTGTCAGCACCTTTAACGTGACATCCACAGTCCCTAGCATACGTTCAAGGTCTCCTCTGATCTTTTCTGCACGTCCCCCTCTACCCTTAGCTCCAAACCACTGTTTCTCAAAGTTGCCGTGGTGGGGACTTGCATTAGAATCATGGATGTGTTGTTAGAAATGAAGGTGACTCCGGGGGTAATGTCCAGGAATCTGCCTTTTAAGCCAGTTATGCACTGACATTTGAAGCCCCTGTTCTGGACACTTGCCCATGTTTCCCTTCTTTCCGTCCATACACCTCAGCTTCTGTATCTCCCTCTTGACCTTGGTAACTCCTGCTCTTCGCACTCCTGTCAGCCCTCATTAACATAACGAAGAAGACCCTGTTTCCAAACAGGATCACATCCAGGGGGACTGGCGTCAGGCCTTCGCCTTGGAGGACACCGTGCATTAGTGCGGTGAGCTGACGAACAAGTCAGCACACGACTGGCGGCTTCCCCAGCCGTCAGAGCAGGAGGAAGGCCAGCAGGACACGGCTGTGTTGTCACCTTGCTCTTCAGGGGGGTTGCCCTACTTGACTTTCCTACCTGAGGCCACCACAGTGGCCACCTCATCACATCTTCCTGTCTGTGAATGTGATCGTTTGTGAAAAATACATTAACTTTATATGTGAATGATAACCCTCAAACCAAACCCATGGCCACTGAGTGGGCTCTGACTCATAGCTGCCCTAGAGGACAGAGTAGAACTGCCCTAGAGGGTTTCCAAAGCTGTCATCTTTCTCCTGCAGAGCACCTAGTGGCTTTGAGCAACTGACTTTTCGGTTACCAGCCCAGTGGCTAACCACTGTGCCACCAGGGCCCCGCTTTGAATAGTGATAGTCCATCTTCATTCCTGGTCTTTGGTGACTTGGGAAGTTGGACATTTTATGGAGCTGCACGTACTTCCTCCCCAGTGAGTTTCCTGTGTGTGTCTTTGTCATTTCCTGTCACCATTGTTTTCTTGTTTTGATGAAGCCTTTCATGTTATTACTTTGTTGTCAGATCCTTTGTCTGTGAGGGACAGACGTGACTCTTGGTCAGTGTTGTAGTAGGAAGAACCAGGAGGCTGGCGTCTCCTTCCTCTCTGCCTGTCTCCCTCTCCTCCTAATAATGAGGAGATGGTGACCTGAGACGGAAAGCAAGCTGCCTGTAGGTGGAAGGACGTGGAGAGAGGAAGACTCTGGGTGGGCAGGGTGAGAGCTGGCTTGCGTGAGGCCACAGGGAGAAGATGAGAAACTGCTGGTCGGGGGGCAGGAGAGGCAGGGGAGGGTGGAAGGAGGGCAGGGCAGGTGACGGGACTGTACTCCCCTGGGCTAATGTTGCTTTTCTTTTCTCTGTTTCTGGTTCTGCAAAGCCAGCACACCCCTGGGAGAAGATGCCCGTGTTCTTTAAAACCCTTCGAAGTCACTGGAAGAAAACAACAGCTGGGGTCTGTCTGCTGACCTGGGGAGGCCACTGGCTCTATGGAAAACACTGGTAAATACCCGACAGCCCCGCACTCTTCCCCAACAACAAAAAGCCCCAAAGAGCCTGAGGCCGAAATCTCGGTCAGCTGTGTTGGTGGCTGTGAGGTTGTGTAACAGCACAATGGTGTTAGAACTGAAACAGCCCAGAAAGCTTGTGGTAAGCAGTGTGTAGCTGGACCTCTGGGGGACTGTTAACACCCGTGCTCCAGGGGAGATGGGTGATAGGAGTGAGGAGGCCGAGGGCCAGTGTGGAGAGGAGCAGTCATCTCCCGCGTGGTGCTTGGCCCGGCTTTCTGTATCTGGGAGTTTCTGCCTTCATATCCCAGCAGGCACCCACTGGCCCAGCCTCCCCCTGGCAGTGTGCTCATGGCCAGCTGCCCCTTGGCCTGCCTTGCCCTGGGTGATGCCCTTTGTATAAAGGAGGAATTGAAAGGAGGCCTGGGTGCTTTTAGCCTTCTGGCCAGAAGGGGAGGCAGAGGGAGCGCCAGGGCTCCTCTTGTTGACTGTGGCCCTAAGATGAAACTGAGCAGGGAAGTGTTTCTGTGAAAATCGCACCGGTTACTGAGACAGCCGGTCAGACTGCCGTGTTCTGGGGATTCAGGGCTACATCCTCACACAGCAGCACCCTCTGAACCTCAGGGCTCCTACACTGGCTTCACCACACAGAACGCGGGACAGTTACGCTGTCTGAGGTCGCGCTCCATGTTGGAAAGGAGACTCAGACCAGCACTCTGTGAGTGGTCCCAGTCCCCCTTCAGAGGTAACTTTATGCCGTCGAATGTGTCTGGTCTCCTGCAGCTACGTGGGAAGACGGCGTCTCTCCCTTCTTTCTTTTTTCAAGTATTTAGTTTTGAACATTTTATTGTGGTTTAGGTAAAAGTTTCCAAAGCAAATCTGTCTTCCATTCAACAATTTTTGTGTAGATTGTCTCATGATATTGATAGTGATCCCCTCAAGGTATCAGCATCTCCCCACTTCCACCTGGTCCCCGTTGCCATTCATCCAGCTTGCCTGGCCCTTTTCTGTGTTTTCCTTTTGGGCAAATGCTGCCCTTCTGGCCTTGTGCAGTCACATGTTCTGAGGAGCACGTTTCTCACGGGTGTTAATGATCCTTCATAGGCCTGCCTGCTGTTTGGCTTGAGGTGGTCTCTGGGAGTGGGTTCAGTAAATTTGAAGGGTGTCTGAGGGCCGTGGCCCCTGGGGTTCCACCAGTCTCTGTCAGACCAGGAAGTCTGGTCTTTTTTTATGAATTTGAATTGTGTTCTACATTTTTTTTTTCTCGCTCTCTCTGGGTCCTTCTGTCGTGTTCGTGGCCAGAGCTGTCAGTAGTGGTAGGGGGGCACCATCTGGTTCTTCTGGTCTTGTGCCAGTGGAAGCTGTGGTTCGTGTGGCCCGTTAGTCCTTTGGACTCTTTGTTTCCTTGAGTCTGTGGATGCCTTCACTCTTCTTCATTCTGGACAGGAGGAAACCACTAGATGGACGCCCTTCTTTTCTTTCCAAATATTCTACAGCTGAAGAACTTGGATTCCGTCGGCATCTGCAGAAGAGGGCAGTCCCAACGAGCCTGGGATCTGTGGTGTATAGTGAAGAAGGCAGGAGAAGCGTTCTGAGGAGTGGGGTGTGAACCATGGCGTATTTGACTTCTCCTTTTTCTGACTTCATCTGGGTTCTCCGGGAGAACGCCTTCTACTTTCTGCCGAAGTAGAGCCTAGGATTCCCTTTGTTGGGGTCCTAGTAGCCAGCTCAGGCAGGGCACTGTCCACCTTCCCAGGACGCCTGTGGCTTCTACCGTCAGGCGAGAATTAGAGGAGCTCGCTGTGGCCCCTGCTCTGGACATCATACAGCTGCTAGGATAATGGGATAGTAGTGTGGAAAACTCTCTTTCACAGCAGCCGTGCCATCTTACAGTCCCACCAGCAGTGGGTGAGGGGTCGATGGACTCCTGAGACCACGAGGGCCCCCAGGGCTCCGGCACTAATGAGGCTTCCTTCTGACTGGGATGGGGAACAGCTCTAGCCAGTGGTCTGTCAGGTGCCAGAGGCCTGGTCTTGCTCTCTGTCTACCCTGGACAGCCATGGTTGCTGCCAGAATGCAACCCCATGGCCCTGCCACTCTTCTCAACCCTCTTCTAGAAGCTTTGATGCTGCTTAGTATTTTTGCCCCTTTAAATCTCTCTAACCTCAGCCTTTTCATGGAGTACTCCACACACCCTTTCTCTTCAGCTGAGCTTGTCATTTTCCTGAGAGAGTCGTACCCTGCAGCCCTCTGGTGTGGAAGCTGTCCTGCCTTTTGAACGGGCCGAGGTGGACTTGGCCTTTTAGCTCCCCAGTATCTCTTCCAAACATGACTCTTCCATCCTCTTGGAAAAAGCTCTTCTCCTTGGAGGCTTGTCACATCTCGCTGGGTCTTAGACCATACATCTTTTTTTTAAGATTTTTATTGTGATTTTCCATACGGCAGTTCGTACACATTTTGTTTCATGACATTAACTGTAATTCCCCACAATGCAACAGCTCTCTTCCCACTTCCTCCCTGTAGTTACCTCTTCCCTGTGTCCTTCCCTCCCATGTACTCCCCATTCCCCCAGCGGTCTCCCTGTGCAAACACTGCCCTTCTATTCTCCCATGATTGATCACTCCAAGGAGTGTATCTACCTGATGTAAATGTTCATCCCATATGCCTGTCTTTTGTTTGGCTGGAAGCCCCAGGAGTGAGTTCACTTCCAGACCTGAAGGGTAACTAGCAGCCATAGTCTCGGGTCTCACCAGGCTCTATCAGACCAGCAAACCTGGTCTTTTTTTTTAATGATTTTCAGTTTAGTTCCACATTGTTCTCATACTCTATCCAGGATCTCCTGTACCAATCCCCCTCAGAGTCATTGGCAGTGGTACCTGGGCACCGTCTGGTTCTTCTGGCCTAGACCCTATATCTTGTGTGACCCAGACCCTACATCTTGTCTGGCATAGACCTGAATCTTATTTGGCCTGGACCCTACATCTTGCAGCTCTTGGGATCTCGGCTCCATTAGGCTGAGCTTTGGTGCCTGGCTGGTCTATGGCCTCTCTTTCCAAGTCCTGTCATCTCCTGAGTTCTCTTGGTGTTGTGTGGATGGATGACCCTTCAACATCCTGGGTTGAAAAAAAAAAGTAAAGAGGAGAGATGTGATAGGATTGGCGAGATAAGGTGGACTCATCTCAGCAGGTGTTGGGCAGGGCTGCTTGGAGCAGCGCCTGGCACAGAGGCCCCCATCCTGGGCCACTCCTGTCCTCTCTGGCCTTCCCCCTCCTCAGGGAATTGTGGGATGGGGTGTCATGGCAGTGGGCTCGCAGGGCAGGTTACGATGGTGGTGACATGAGCATTGGCAGGCAGTGGAGGTGACATGTGGAGGCTGGCAAAGGGTGGGACCTGACTGTACAGCCGCATTTTTCCAGGACAGTCAGGGAGAACCTGGAAAGTGTGTGGCCTGGGTGGGTGGCATTTTACAGGAGGGGTGTCGCGAGCAAAATGGTGGTCAGGAAGGCCTAACCCTGCATGGGCTGCATCTGAGGAAGCAAGTCTGAGGCCCAGAGGGCAAGTCCACCCAGACCAGGGTGGCTTTGTGTGAAGGAATAAGCGGCGTCCAGGAGGTGACCATGAGAGCCAAAATATGATCTAGAATATATCCTGAATTTAGAGACCATCTAAAGAATAGATATTATGCACTGGACACGAGTGACTGAAAACCAGAAGAATTGTGGGATGATATCAAGAGCATCATCCATGAAGAAAGCAAGAGGTCACTAAAAAGACAACAAAAGAAGAGAAGACCAAAATGGATGACAGAAGAGACTGAAACTTGCCCTTGAGTGGAGAGTAGCTAACGCAAATGGAAGAAATGACAAGACAAAAAAATTGAACTGAAGATTTCAAAGAGCAGCTAAAGAAGACAAAGCCAATTACTATAATGAAACGTGCAAAGACCTGGAGTTAGAAAACCAAAAGGGAAAAGAACATGCTCGGCATTTCTCAAGCTCAAAGAATTGAAGAAAAAATTTAAGCCTCGACTTGCGATATTGAAAGATTCTAAGGGCAAAATATTGAATGATGCAGGGAACATCAAAAGAAGATGAAAGGAATATACAGAGTCACTGTGCCAAAAAGAACTGGTCGATCTTCATCCATCTCAGGAGATGGCATATGATCTAGAACCAATGGTCGTTACTGAAGGAGGAAGTTGAAGCTGCAGTGAAGGAATTGGCAAAGAACAAGGCTCCGGGAATTGACGGAATACTCATTGAGATATTTTAACAGACAGATGCTGCACAGGAGGCACTCACTTCGTTATGCCAGGAGATTTGGAAGACAGCTACCTGGATAACTGACTGGAAGACATCCATATTTGTACCCATTCCAAAGAAAGGTGATCCCACAGAATGTGGAAATTATCGAACAATATCATTAAAATTTCACGCAAGTAACATCTTACTGAAGATAATTCAAAAACGATTGCAGCAGTATGTTGACAGAGAACTTCCAGAGGTGCAAGCTGGATTCAGAAGAGGACATGGGACAAGGGATATCATAGCTGCTGT
>NW_006921945.1:710686-712371 GCF_000298275.1 Orycteropus afer afer | reverse complement strand
CCCCCCAGAAATTTTCCTGGAGTGTGAAGTGGGGACCCTGGAAGATGCCCTGCTTAAGTGAGGGTAGTGGTATCACCTGGGGGCTGGAGACGGGGCTCGAATTCCACAGGCTGAGTGTGTGTGTGCCTGTGTGAGTGAATGAGAGTGTGTGTGAGCAAGTAGGTATGTGTGCGAGTGAATGAGTGTGTGTGTGAGAATGTATTGTGTGAGTGTGTGTGTCACTGAGTGTGAAAGTGAGATGTGAGTGTGTGGATGTCTATTGTGTGAATGTGTGTGTGTCACTGTGAGATGTGAGTGTGTGTGTGGATGTGTGAATTGTGTGAGTGAACGTGTGTGTGTGTGTGTGTGTGTGTCTTTGCCCCGATGACAGTCCCTGCTGTAGTGGGAGTTGTTTCCAAGGAGCAGTGTTGTCACTTGGTGGCTGGTGCAGAGCTTTGGACTAGGTGGCTCAGAAGACTCTCCCCTGGCACCGTGGGTCCCCAGGCAGCATGCCTGGGCTTAACTGCCATTGGGACGGGCCTCTGATTCACCTGGCTGTGCTGGGGCCTTTGTGCTTTGATCCGGTGATCAGTGATGACAGTAGAAAGGGACTGTGGACCTGAAGGTTGCCACAAAGATTTAGGAAACCACAGCTGAACTGTGGCACCTTCCTCTCTGGGGTAAATCACAGATCTCGTGGGGAAAACCACAGGGTTTCCGAGGCTGTCCATCTTCACGGAAGCAAAGCCCAAACCACACCGACTGCCATCAAGTGAGTTCCGACTCACAGCGCCCCTAGAGGACAGAGTGGAACTGCCCCACAGGGTTTCCACGCTGTCGGTCTTCATGGAAGCAAAGCCCAAACCAGACCCACTGCTGTGGAGTCAGTTCCAACTCACAGCGCCCCTAGAGGACAGAGTGGGACTGCCCCACAGCGTTTCATTGGCAGAAGTGGACTGCCTTGTCTTGATATGTTCAACCTGCCGAGCTCTTGGCTGGCAGCTGAGTGCCTTAACCACCGTGCTACCAGAGCACTTTTATTTTGGTGGGGGACTGTTTTATTCAGGTAGGAGATGCTGCGACCCTGTGTGGCGGCCTGGTCCGTGGAACAGCCGTCCTCTTGGGGGTGTTCACTTCGGCACGGCTCACTGCTCCCGCCGACTGTGGGCTTGGCTCCCCCTTTTCTTCCCTTCAGGCCTTGGCAGCATCTTTGGGCATGCTCTTGGCTTGCTTTATGTTAATTGCTAGGAATGTTGGACCTTGTATTTATTATACCAGCCCCTAAAGAAGGCCGGTTAGAGGTGCCCTTTGACCTGAGCAATTCTGAGTGCGGTTGACGTCCTTCCTGTCATTGCAGGCAGCGTAGTGCGTGGGCCTTTGGTGGCAGAGCCCTCCGACCTTTCGCCACCAGCCGCCCTGATGGGCTTTGACTTTCCCCCTGGTGCTGCCTGTACGCATCTGCACCTTCTTGCTGTGTGTGCATGCCAAGGGGCTGGGGGAGTGGGATGGCACCATGACTCGGGGTCCCGATACATTCCTTCCTGACCCTTTCTGCCTTGATGCCATGAGGGGCTTCTCTGTTTTCCAGCCAAGGAGAGGTAAGAAGACAGAGCTCTATCATGGGTTCCGACAGGAGGAAGCCGCGTCATGGGGAGGCTTGGGGCTGAAAGGAGATGCGTCGCTGGTTAAGCTGGAAGGTGGTGGTG
>NW_006921945.1:701440-709931 GCF_000298275.1 Orycteropus afer afer | reverse complement strand
ACTTTCAGCAAGCAAAGTTGTATCGTCTGCATATCTCAAGTTGTTAGTGATTCTTCCTCCAATCCTGATACCATGTTTTTCTTCATAAAGCTGGAAGGTGGGAAGGCCCTTAATCCTCTGAAAAATCGTGAGCATCATGGTGGTTCAGGGCAGTTTCTAACCCATCAGCTACCTGTTTACAGCTCTGTGGCCCCAGGAGGAAGCGGTGCCTGTAGCAGGCTCTTTTTTCTTTGCTCCTTGCCCCAGACTCAGTGTTTCCCACAAGACACGGTGACCTCTGCCCCTTGGGAGGGGAGGGTGAAGTGTAGTTGGGAGAAGCAAATCCCCTGCATCCACAGACTCCCTTCTCAGAGGTCCATTATCGCCTCTACTTCAGTGGCCATGCCCTCCCGCTTCTCCCTGGGTGGCCCTGGGCACTGCCCCCGGTGATGTAATGATCGATGGCCAGGCCAGCTGTTAGAGGATGCAGACTGGGGGTCTGGGCTGCACAGCACAAGCTGTGATTGCACTGAGGGAGACGCCGGGGCAGAACACACAGCGTCTGCCCCGGGTTGAGGTGGGAAGGAGGCTTTTGGTAATAGGATGGAGTGATGTGCTGCTTCTCTCCCTGTAGATGGTTACTGAAAAGCGACTTACTTGCACTCCTCCAGTCGTGAGTAAGTTGTCTGCGGTTCAGGAGGAATTGAGAGCAAGCAGCCCATTACCTGTGGGAGCGGTGGGCTCAGCTTCCCTTAAAGCCCGGATAGGAGGATGGTGCCACATTTCGCCTGTTTCTTTCTGTCAAAGAACTGCATTTTAGTAGTAAGCGGGTCTTTGGGTGCTTTTTTTTTTTTTTTTTGGATTTGGGTGAAAGTTTACAGAGGAAATTCACTTTCCATACAGCAGTTCACACACATGGTTTCATGACATCGACTACAACTTACCCCAGTGCAACAGCTCCCTTCCTGCTTCCTCCCCATAGTTACCTCTTCCCTGTGTCCATCCCTCCATGCACTCCTGCCCCCTGAACTGTCTTCCTGTGCATAAGCAGCCCTTCTTTCTCCCATGATTGTTCTCTCCAAGGAGTGTATCTACCTCAGGTAAATGTTCAACTCCTATGCCTGTCTTTTGTTTGGCTGGAAGCCACAGGTGTGGGTTCAGTTCCAGACCTGAAGGGCAGCTAGGGGCCATAGTGTCAGTGGTTCCACCAGGCTCTGTCAGACCAGCAAACCTGGTCCCCTTGGGGGCCCTTTTTGGTGTGACTATGGTCTGTGTTACCGCCTTTTACCCGTGTTCAGCTTCAGTTGTCCCAGGAGACGGCATGATGTGCTGGGAAGGATGGTAACGAGGCCTGGGGTCTACGTTCAGACTCCTGACCACTGGCCGCCTGGGATTTGATGACCCGATACAGCTGGCCAGCTGCTGCAGGAGTCGTGCTTCCTAGGGTGTCAAAAGGAGTTCTTTCTTAGTCTTTGTACGGGGTACAGTGGGTAAGCGCCCAGCTGCTAAACCAAAGGTTGGTGGCTCGAGCCCCCCAGGCGCTTTGGGAGAAAAGACGGGGCAGTCTGCTCCTGTGAAGATGGCAGCCTTGCGAGCCCTCAGGGCAGTTCTGCTGTGACATGGGGTTGCTGTGAACATTGACTCGGCAGCAGTGGGCTTGTGTGGGTTGAGTCACAGGAGCCTCTGGGCGGCGAGAACGGGTAACGCGCTTGACTGCTGACCAAGGAGCTGGGGGTTCGAGTCCACCCAGAGGTGTGGCAGAGGAAAGACCTGACGGTCTGCTTCCAGAAAGGCAGCCGTTGAAGACCCTGTGGGGCGCAGCTCTCCTCTGTCACTCTGGGAGCGCCGTGGCTTGCGGTTGACGTGATAGCAGTCAGCAGTTACATAGACCTTGCCCCATAGGGGTATGCACACATACATGTGCACACACACTCACATGCACACACACGCACCCCCTTGGGTCTGCGTGCAGTTCCTTTGTGTCCTGTCCTGCCCCACCCCACCCCACAGTGGTCCTCCTCTTGTCTTTGGTGATAATCTCCCTTGAAGACCTTCCTGGAGGCCTGTGCAGCGCACAGTAGCGTATCCTCCACAAAGAATAACCTTCAGTGATTCCCGCAGGGCACAGCCCACCTGGGCACCGCCAGCCAGTCTCCTGTGCAAACATTTGCCACTGATTTATTTATTAAGCAAGTATTTGCTGAGAACTCTCTGCAGGAGTGTGTGCCGGGCACCGTGGAGGAGAACACAGAGAAGTATCCTTGATTCTGAGGCATCTGTGATCCAGGACGGACATGAGACAACAGTGTGTGTGAGGGGAGGAGTGAGGGCGGCCCTGTGTCTGGCTTTTTTCTGGGGGTGACATGGAGTCCTCGGGGCGGTCTAGCTCCGTGTGTGTTCTGGAAACCCCAAGCCTGTTGTAAAGAGGTGACACAATGAAGCCTTTGGGAGGGGGCAGCTCCATGTTTGCTCTGGGAGTCCCAAGGCTGACCTAAGGATGTGACATGACACCCAACATGACAGAGCCCTCCGGGGGAGGGGAGAGTTGTTCAATTCCACATGTATTCTGGGAGCCCCAAGGCCGATCACAGAGGGTGACATATGGAGCCTTGGGGGTCCCCTTCGGGGGTGGGGATGCAGCCCCACGTGTGCTCCAGGAGCCCCAAGGCCGATCACAGAGGGTGACATATGGAGCGTTGGGGGTCCCCTTCGGGGGTGGGGATGCAGCCCCACGTGTGCTCCAGGAGCCCCAAGGCCGATCACAGAGGGTGACATATGGAGCCTCGGGGGTCCCCTTCAGGGGCGAAGGTCGAGCCCCAGGCCTGACCCTGGACAAGGTAGCAGCAGCACCTGGGAAAGACGGGAAAGCGTGTGGTAACCTGTTTCCTTTGCTAGACACCAGACTTGTCCTTGAGCTTTCAGACAGGCAGGCTCACTTTACTCGAGGTGCACTTGATGTCCCCTGTCACCATCCCAGCCCTCAGGCTCTCTCTGTTGTCCACTTTCCGGCCCACCCACATAGGTCACCTTAGCCGCTCCTCCCCTCGCCTGCCGTTGGCATCTTCAGCCAAGATTGCTGCGTGGGCCGCGGCCCCGTCTTTCCGGCTGTCCCAGACACTGCCTCCTTGGTGTGCCACCGCTGTGTCAGGCCCACAGGCCCAAACCTCAGCTCGGCTTCTGCCTCTCGGGCCTCCCGCCATGTTCTCTGTTGCTGACTGCTGCTGCCTTCACCAGACCGCCTGGGGCAGAAACGGGCCACCATCTCTGGCCCACTCCCTCAGTGTATCTCCTAAACAACCAGGGGACCTCCCAGCTCTCCCCTCCCTCTGCTGTGGTCCTCTGTCCAACCTGCACCCTGAGGACGTGTCCTGAGCTCCCAGGTCCAGTCTCACCTCTGAGCATCACCTCTTTCCTGCTGTATTTGAACTGATTCCCCCCAGGATGCAAACGTGGTCTCCTCCGTTCTCTGCATGAAGCCCTGCATGGCCCCCCGCTGCACCAGGAGGGCTCCCCGCCGCGCCAGGAGGGCTCCCCGCTCCTACAGTGCTTTATAAGCCTGGGGATCTGGCCTTTGCCTGGCTCCTTCCTCCACCTCTGGCTGCTGCTCCCGGGCAGGCTGCCTCTGGCCGTCCTGCACGATGTCCTATTTCTGAAATCTCTGATTTTCTAGCACTGGGAGGCTTTTGTTTGTTTTCCAGTTTGTGGTTGAGATATATGTAATGTGAACTTCACCGTTTTAGCTGGGAAGTGCACGGCCCACTGGCATTGGCTGTGTTCACTGTGTCCTGCCACCGTTACCGCTGCCTGCTCCCATGCTTTTCATCCCCACGAGCAGGAACTCGGCTTGTGGGCAGGTAGCATGCTGCTCCTCCACTGGGCCCTCCTCCCCTTCACCCTGCTCCTTCCTGTCGCTCCTTAGCTGTCAGCTTCAGTGTCATGTCCCGTGAGAAGCCTTTTCTAGCTAGAACTGTGCCCAGGGATCCTGTGCTGGATATGGCTGGGGCCCGCCCAGGTGGGGTTCCAGGGACAATGCTAAGATGGATACGAGGAGCGCATCTCTGTGTTTTACCTCTTCATGGATATTAGGTTGCAAAAGTAAGCTCTATCGGGGTTGTTGTGGGTGCTGTTGGATTGGTTCTCACTCGGCAGCCGCGTGTGCAACAGAATGAAGCGCTGCCCGGTCCTGCTCCAGCCTCACAACCCTTGCTGTGCTGAGACCGTCATGGCAGCCACTGGGCCATCCATCTCATGAGGGTCTTCTCTTCTTTGTTGACCCTCTACTTTACGAAGCATTGTGTCCTTCTCCAGGGACTGCTCCCTCCTGGTCATGAGTCCAATGCATGAGATAAAGTCTCACCATCCTGACTTCTAAGAAGCATTCTAGCTGTATCTCTTTAGGGTCAGTCTTCTTTGCCAACACCGTAATTCAAAGGGAGTCATTCTTCTTTGGTCTTCCTTGTTCACTGCCCAGTTTTTGCATGCTATAAAGCAATTGAAAATATCATGGCTTGTGTCAGGTACCCCTTAGTCCTCAAAGTGACGCCTTTGCTATTGAACTCTTTAAAGAGGACATTTGCAGTAGATTTGCCTGGTCGTTTGATTTCTCAACTGCAGCTTCCGTCGGTGTTGATTGTGGATCCAAGTAAAAGTCCTTGACAACCTCAGTCTTTTCTGTCTTTGTCGTGATGTTGCTTATTGGTCCAGTTGTGAGGATTTTTGTTTTTTTCATGTTGAAGGGTGATCTGTACTGTAGGCTGTACTCTTTGGTCTTTATCAGTAAGTGCTTCAAGTCCTCTTCACTTCCAGCAAGCGAGGTTGTGTCATCTGCATAGCACACGTTGTTAATGAGTCTTTTTCCATCCTGATGCCACATTCTTCTTCATATAGTCCAGCTTCTTGGATTATTTGTTCAGCACACAGATAAGTGTGAGAAAGGCTAGAAAAAGGATACCAATATGCTAATAATACTTAAATATCTAATGGTTTATAATATTGAACAACACAGGAAGCACCAAAAGAAGGTGGAAGGAATTCAGGCACAGTGTTGTTTTTGTTAGGTTCCGTCAAGTCAGCTTTGACTCATAGTGACCCCATGTACAACAGAATGAAACACTGCCTGGTCTGGTGCCAGCGTCACAGTCCTTGCTATACCTGAGACCATCATTGTAGCTACTGTGTCAGTCCATCTCGTTGAAGGCCTTCCCCTTTTTCGTGTACCCTCCACTTTACCAAGCATGGTGTCCTTCTCCAGGGAGTGGTCCCTTCTGACAACATGACCAAAGTAGGTGAGATGAAGTCTGGCTATTCTCACGTCTAAGGAGCATTCAAGTTACACTTCTTCCAGGACAGATTTGTTAGTTCTTTTGGCAGTCCATCGTGCTTTTCAGTATTGTTCATCAGCACCACAACTCAAAAGCATCAACTCTTCTTTGGTCTTCCTTACTTATGTCCAGCCCTCACATGCATATGAGGCAATTGAAAATACCATGGCTTAGGTTAGGCTTTCCACAGTCTTCAAAGAGACATCTTTGCTCTTCAGCACTTTAAAGTGGTCTTTTGTAGCAGATTTGCCCAGTGCATTATGTTGTCTGATATCTTGACTGCTGCTTCCATTGGTGTTGATTGTGGAACCAAGTAATATGAAATCTTTGACACCTTCAATCATTTAATTACTTGGTATGGCTTTTCTAGACAATCTTTGTCACTCCCACCAGATTTCTGGGTGGGACCATGCACGTTCTCATGTGAGGACTGATTAGTTTTACTGCTGGGCTTACAGTGAGTCCTTCTAGAGGCAGAAGAGGGGATCTCGCTGCCATCAAGAGAGAAGAGGTGAAGTGGAGTGTGTTCTTGGATTTGAGATTCTTGTGCTGGACCTCCTTGGCAGAGAGACGGCAGAGATGACTGGCAGAGAGACGGCAGAGATGACTGGCAGAGATGACTGGCTGAGGCACGGTGGCATGGAACCAGGAGGCATGAGACAGAGTGGCGGCCTGGCCGGCCTACGGAGCAAGAAAGCTGAGTGCTTTCGGGCAGGCGGCTTGTTGGCAGAGTGGGGTGCACCTATGTGCCCCTATTGGCAGAGCTAAAAGAGCTTTGTAACCCTTGCCCAGGCAGGGCAGAGGCCAGGCCTAGAGGCCAAGGGCCAGAGAGGCATGCCTGAGGGCACAGCAGAGGGACGACTGTCCTGATTGAAGAACTGCATCCTGAGAGCGTTCCTGAGTCTGAATTGTAGCCTGTCACTTCCCTGAAAAACCCCATAATCATGAGTATTGTCTGTGAGTTCTGTGTGGCCATTGCAGCGAGTTACTGAACCCAGGAGAGAGGTGGTGAATCCCGTGGGAGGGAAGGCTGGTGTCAGAACTGGTAAGGAGGTTGGAGGATGGTAGCATGTCTGGCCTCATAGGAATAAGCCTTGGGCTGCTGATGACGATTTTCTTTCCCTCTTGTGAAGTTAGAGGAGGTTAGAAGATGCCACCTCTATGCTTTTTTTGTCATCATTGTACCAAAAAGAATTGGTAGACATTCAGTCATTTCAGGAGGTAGCATATGGTCAAGAACCAATGGTATTGAGTGAAGAACTCTAAGCTGCCCCGAAGACATTGGGGAAAAACAGGGCTTTAGGAGTCGATGGAATGTCCATTGAGATGTTTCAGCAAATGGATGCAGTGTTGGAGGTGCTTACTCACCTATGCCAAGAAAACTGGAAGACAGCTACCTGGCCAGCCAGCTGGAAGAGATCAAATTTTGTGCCCATTCCAAAGAGAGATGATCCAACAGAATGCAGAAATGATTATTATTATCATTAATACCATACAAGTGAAATTTTCCTGAAGATAATTCAGAAGTAGTTGCAGCACTTTATCCACAGGGAACTGCCAGAAATTAAAGGCAGACTTAGAAGAGGATGTGGAATAAGGGATGTGATTGCTGATGTCAGATGAAAGCAGAGAGTACCAGAAAGATGTATACCTGTGTTTTATTGACTGTGCAAAGGAATTCATCTATGAAGACCATAACAAATTATGGGTAACGTTGCAATGAATAGAAATCGCAGAAAAGTTAATTGTGTTCATGCAAACCTCTACATAAGACAGAAGACGGTCGTTCAAACAGAGCAAGGTGATAGTGTACGGTTTGAAGCCAGGAAAGGTGTGCAGCAGGGTTATGTTGTTTTACTGTAGTTACTCAATCTGTGTGCTGAGCAGATAATCAATGCTGGACCACAGGAAGAAAAGCGCGGCATCAGGATTGGAGGAAGACTCTTTAACAGCCTGCATTATGCAGACGACACAACCCTGCTGCTGAAAGTGAAGAGGACTTGGAGCACTTACTGATGAAGGTCAAAGACTACCGCCGCCTTCAGTATGGATTCCACTCCAACATAAAGAAAACAGAAATCCTCACAACTGGACCAATAAACAACATTATGATAAATGGAGAATAGATTGAGTTTGTCAGGGATTTCATTTTACTTGGATCGACAGTCAGTGCCCATGGAAGCTGCAGTCAGGCGATCAAACAATGTGTTTCTTTTGGCAAATCTGATGCAAAAGACCACTTTAAGTGCTTAATAGCAAAAACGTCACTTTGAGGACTAAGGTGCACCCAACCCAAGCCGTAGTATTTTCAATTGCTTTATATGCGTACGAGAGTTGGACAACAAGTAAGGAAAACCAGGAGGAATTGATGCCTTTGAATGATGGTGTTGGAGTATTGACTATACCATGGACTGACAGAAGAACAAACAAATCTGTCTTGGAGGAAGTACAGTTAGAATGGTCCTTAGAAGCAAGGATGGCCAGACTGCCTCTTACCTACTTCAGATGCAGGATCAGAAGGGACCGGTCCCTGGAGAAGGACATCATCTACTTTATCTATTTGATAAAGCAGAGGGTCAGTGAGAAAGCAGAGGACCCCCAATGAGATGGACTGACGCAGTGACTGCAGCAGTGGGCTCCAACACGGCAGCTACTGTGTGGGTGACCTGGGACTGACAGTGTTCACTGTGTTGTACCCAGGAGTCACTGTGCGTAGGAACTGACTCCACGCCACCTAGAAAAACAAGACAAAAATTCTAATGGTTTACACTCTGGATTTGCCTCATTTTTGGTATAAATATGTTTTGTTGATGTTGGAATAACTCACTAAGAGTGAGCGATGGAGGGAAGCAGAACATGGAAATTGGTGGGGAGCCGGGACGGTGGGTGAACGGGCGTGGAGCCAGGACGGTGGGTGGACGGGCATGGAGCCGGGGTGGTGAGTGGACGGGCATGGCGCTGGGATGGTGGGTGGATGGGCGTGAAGCCGGGACGGTGGGTGGACGGGCATGGAGCCGGGACGGTGAGTGGGCGGGCATGGAGCCGGGACGGTGGGTGGACGGGCTTGGATCCGGGACGGTGGGTGGACGGGCGTGGAGCCGGGACGGTGGGTGGACGGGCGTGGAGCCGGGACGGTGGGTGGACGGGCGTGGAGCCGGGACGGTGGGTGGACGGGCGTGGAGCCGGGATGG
>NW_006921945.1:697715-701271 GCF_000298275.1 Orycteropus afer afer | reverse complement strand
GGGCAGTGGGTGGACAGGCATGGAGCTGGGGTGGTGGGTGGCTGGGCGGGGGTGGGAGGGGATCTGGGGCAGTGGGTGTGTGGGTGTATGGGTGGGAAATGGATGAATGATGTTCATCCATTTCTTATTTAAGGAGACCCCCACCCCAAGCTAGCCAGAAGCTAGCTGGGTGGTGGGCAGTGCAATGCAGCTCAGTCTATGGAGATGACCTGGCTGGGGCAGCCACCTGGGCTGGCTCCCTAAGGTCGCGCCCCGTCCTCGCTGTCCGACGCTGTGGGCGTGGAGGTCCTCGTGTCGTCATTGCTTTAGTAGACTGCTGTGCGAGTCCTCAGGCTGGCCGCATGGTACCCTGTGGGAGAGTTTTCTCACTGCAGCCTCTTGGTCTGGGCCACGTTCTGCAGCCTTGCTACAGAGAGACGTCACTGAGCAGTCTTGACTGCAGTGGTGGCAGAGAGCACAAGGTGGTTAACTTTTACTTCAGCCTCAGATTTCAAAATTTGGATTAATGTGAAAATGTGAACTTAAGAAGAATATAGGTAAATAATCCTTTCTTTTAAATTCTTTCCTGTAAATTGGTTATCAGCCATTTTCCTGGTAGTGGTTTTCTCGTCTGTTAACCAGCTTGGATTCCCCATTGCGACGCAGCGTGCACTGGTTCCCCATCACGACACCGGCAGCGTGTGCCAGTGTTGCCTGTTATGTGGAGAAGATTCTGGACTCCTGGAGGGAAACAGCCATCTGAGTGCTCTTACGGAGAGCGTTAAAAAAATGCACATGTTCTGATAGGATTTGCTCATTTTTGCAAGTTAGAATGTTATCTTGTGCTAAAAATTTCCATTGACGATACAGTTGAGTGCCTGACCATGTATGAAAAAGTGCTATTATTCATTTATTTAGATAAGACAGTAGCACCTCCTGGGTACCTAACAACAACAATAAAGCATAGGATTTGCTGCCGTGACAAACTCACAAATGACACGGATGTCGTGTCGGAAGTTCTGGAGCGCAGAGGTCTGAATGGACCTCACAGGGCTGAAATCAAGGCCTGGGCGGGGCTGGTTCCTCCTGGAGGAGGAATCAAGTCTTTGCCTTTTCTAGCTGCTGGAGGCCGCCCTCACTGCTTGGCTCGCGGCTGCCCCTTGGCTGCTTCTGTGCCCCTTCCTCTACATTCTGGCTCTGACCACAGCAGGGAAACGTTCTCCAGACTCGTAGGATGAGCAACCCAGGCGACTCTCCCCACCTCGGGTCCTAGCCTTCCTCACCCCTGCCGAGCCGAGCTGCTACGCCATGTGAGGAAACACTCACAGCTTCTGAGGAGTGGGGCGTGGCCATGTTTGGGGGCCACTCTCCTGCCCCCACCATCTGCTAATAGTTAGCACACAGTTCCATCCCAGGGAAGTATTTTTCACGTGTGCTGTGAGTTGTCACTTGGTATTTTATGGAGAGAGGAACGTGTATTAAAAAAAATCTAAGCACTGGATTTCTTTGTGTGGCTCTGAACCTCCTCCGAGAAGCTAATGCCGTTCTCTTTTGTTTGTTTGATAGTGATAACCTGCTGAGGAGAGCGGCCTGTCAGGAAGCTCAGGTAATACCCCTTCCTGTGATACAAGCTACCCCCGGCTCTCCCGGGCAGAAGTGTGGGCTCCTCGGGCCTGAGTGGGGCCTTCGGTAGGTGTGGTTCCTGGGGAATCTGGCCAAGAGCCGGCTGAGCACAGTGCAGGGAAGTTAGCCAGCTGACAGGGCGCGGCTCTGACGCCTGCCCTCTGACTGGTTTGCTGGTGGGGCTGCCAGCACCTCCCGGCCTGGCTGAACTTGAGGAATTTGTTCATGTCTGTGTTGTCCGCCTCAAAGACTGGACCAACACCTGAGCCATCCCTGACCTGAACAACCTCAAGGATATCGATTTAGAACAGTATTGCCACCCAGGGTCACACCTTAAAGTTCCTGACCCCAGTTTTTAAAGCCCACCTCACCAGCCCAGCTGCTTCACGCCATGCCCACTCTACCATGGCCAAGGGGCTCTGCCTGTATCTGACTGTGTTGGCGTTGGTTGAATGGTAAATCCTTTCAAGTTTCCGACTGCAATTTGGCTCTGCCCTCCCCTCTGAACCACATGGTGCATTGTAGCTTCAGGTGAATTTCCACATCTCAGTTGTCCTTTTGTTACATGCCATGTAAGCTTATGATGTCAGAAACACCAGAGAGGAAACCTGAAAGTCGAAAATGGCAAATGAAGGGTGGGTTTGGTAGGGGAGGTGGGGGGGCACGTTGTTTCTGATGTGTTTGTGGGTGACCGTGACAGTGGATGCTTTAATACATTCCTCCCTAGTGACTGGGATCCAGCTGCTTGAAATCAGGTTCTGAGAAATTTGGCTACTTTTTTGTTTAAATGTTTTATCTCGTGTGGCTCTTATTTAAGGAGGCCTCACCCCAAGCTAGCCAGTAGCACCGGAGATCTTTCTTCTGCTCTTTAGGGGAGAGGAGGCCACACTTCTGTCACTTTGTCATACTGCAATGGTCTATGTGTTGCTGTGATGTTGGCACCTATGCCCCCAGTATTTCAAACACCAGCAGGACCACCCGTGGTGGGCAGGCTTCAGTGGAGCTTCCAGACCAAGACAGCCTGGGAAGACAGGCCTGGAGATCTGCTTCTGGGAACGAGCCAGTGAGCGCCCCACACATCACAGTCAGATTGCCTTCATCTGTGGCAAGAGGCCATGGAGAAGTTCAACGTCTTCAGCCATAACAAGGCCAGGAGCTGACCATGGAGCAGAGCATCAACTGCTCATATTCATGTTCAAGTTGAAGTTGAACAAGTCCACAAGAGCCAAAATATGACCTTGATTATATCCCTCCTGAATTTAGAGACCATTTGAAGAATAGATTTGATGCATTGAACACCAGTGATCAAAAACCAGAGGAATTATGGGATGACATCAAGAACATCATCCATGAGGAAAGAGGTCATTAAAAAGACAAGAAAGGAAGAAAAGACCAAAATGAATGTCAGAAGAGACTCTGAAACTTGCCCTTGAGTAGATAGTAGCTAAAGCAAATGGAGGAAATGACAAGATAAAAGAGCTGAATAGGAGATTTCAAAGAGCAGCTTGAGAAGACAAAGTCACTTATCATAATGAAATGTGAAAAGGCCTGGAGTTAAAGAACCAAAAAGGAAGAACATTCAGCATTTCTCAAGCTGAAAGAACTGAAGAAAAAAATTAAGCCTCGAGTTGCAATATTGAAAGATTCTATGGACAAAATGTTGAATGACGCAGGAAGCATCAAAAGAAGATGGAAGGAATATACAGAGTCACTGTACCAAAAAGAACTGGTCGATCTTCATCCATTTCAGGAGGTGGCATCTGGTCAAGAACCAATGGTATTGAAGGAAGAAGTTGAAGTTGCACTGAAGGAATTGGTGAAGAACAGGGTTCCAGGAATTGATGGAATACCTATTGAAATGTTTCAACAAATGAATGCCCTGCTGGAGGCACTCACTCAGCTATGCCAAGACATTTGGAAGACAGCTACCTGGCCGACTGACTGGAAGAGATCC